>NW_027181992.1:22927966-23527966 GCF_029961685.1 Aristolochia californica
CAAAATATCCAAGATCTATCTTGTAATCCCCTCTTTCGATAGCAAATCACAAGATTAAAATCATTTGATTAATGACCGGTCAATTAGAAGCAATAAGACCAGAATAAATCAGACATCCACATAAGATAATTACTTCAAATTAGCATAGAAAAGCAAGTATAATTTGAAACTAGATTACATCATTTTGAATCAAGAAAATTTAGTTCATGGTAAAATTAAATTCAACTAACTACTTCACCATATTTGTTTTCTGAGGGGAATAAAAGAAAATGAATCCGAATATACTTTACCTTTGTTTCTCTTCTCTGCCACAGCGTCTTCAGAACTCCCCAGAATAATTTTTCTCTTCAGTAGCTTAATGACGGATTGATTATTTGAGACGGCAGACGATTCAATGGACAAGGTGATCGAACTTGGTCGCACAACCAGACTGCTCCACCACAACCAGAAATGCAAGCTTCTTCTCACTGTAAGTTCTTCTCTCTCTGCCCAGATTACTTTTCTCCTTCCGCAGCGTTTTCCTCAGAATAATTTTTCTCTCCTTCTTCCGGCCGTCTTTCCTCTCTGTTGCAGTGTTTTCTGGTTCTCTCCGAATAAACTTGTTCCTCCCTTTTCTTCCGTAGCATCGCTCAGAAATAATCTTTCTTATCTCCTCTTGCCGTCCGTGCTTTTTCTAAACTCCTCCCAATACTCTTTCTCTTTAGCTCTCTTCTTGCCACGTCTTCTTTAACTGCCCGGCATCATCTTTGTGTTTTTTCTCCTCGTGCTTGCCAAATCCCGGTCAAAAACCCCGAAGCGTCTGGCGTGAATATCTCATCAATCAAACTGCCAAAATAAATATCTCATTCCTAGTGATTTTTCTTTTGCCAAGTCAAACCTCATCCATGTCTTGTGTCAGATCCAATTCTCTAATATTTGCATAAAGGATAAGGAAATAGTGATGCGTCCCGCTCCAGATCTATGGTCAGCACCGGCATCTCAAAAAAACCATTTAACAACCTCTCCAGATTCGGATGCTCAGCTGAATTCCACTCTCTAAGTGTCATCAAAATAAACATATTATTCAGCATGTAACAGTTTCACCGGTGCTATTTAAGAGATATAGATAAAGTTGAATTTTTGAATAGTAGAATTCGGCATTTTTCTTCAAATCTGAAATAAAATTAAATAACAGTAGTGAAACCTAAAACCGATAAAAATAAATAAAATTAGACTAAATTTTAAAGTTAAGAAGTAATAACATATACTAAATTATACAAGTCATCACCGATCCAAACTTGAACTTAAATATGTTCGAGCTTGGCTTGATCTAAATACTTCGAACTTGAGCTTGAGCTCGAGCTCAGCCTAGAGCCTAAAATTGGAGTCGAGCTCCAGCCTAAAAAAAAGAGTCCAAGACTTTGCAAAGGAGAATACTAATGTACAATGACCAGCTTAATAGACCTAAAAGAAAGAGAAAACACTTCCATCAATAGTGTATTCCAATGGCAACAACATTAGATGTTGAGGGACCCAAAAGGTTTGAATGATCGATCATCTTTGAAGTTTGAAGGAAATAAGAGCAACTATTAACTAACTAAAGAGGGAATTGATGATAAAAATTAGATTAAATGGTAGTTTCATAAAAAAAATCTATGCTAATGAGTCCGATCAAGAGCTAACAAGTCAAGCTTGGAAAATCTCGAGTTTAGTTTGTTATATTTAATAAGCCTTATTTCAAGTTTGAGCTCAAATCGAGCTCAAGTAAAAACTAAACTGAGCGAAGATTTTTTTGAACCAAGTTCGAATGGTTTGCAAGCCGGTTTGGCATGGTGCCACACCTACTGGTAGCCTATTGCATGCGAATATCCAAAATTTAACCAATTTTTTTATTCACTATTTGAGTTGCTATTATGGGTTAATTTTTTTTTTTTTTTTACAAAAGATAATCAAGATTTTACCAACTTGAGTATCGTTCCTTAGTTCCTTTATTTTATGTCACACTACATTAGTTCCTTAAGAGAAGTCTTTTCCTATATGAGTTTAGTTTCCTTTTTGACCTAGGCTGAAGTTTTTGAATTAGAAAGTTTTTGTTCCTAATTTTAGATTCAAAATATTAGTGTCATAAATCTCCATTATTCCAAATTTATCTTTTGAATATTTTCTTTCCAAATTCGTCTAGTTGTGTTACAAAGTAATTGTCTTATCCTAGAAGTCTATGTTTAGAAAGTTTCTATTATAATGTACCATCTCAAAACATTCTTATTGGAGATTTTTTTTAAAAAAAATTCCTCAATAATCATGTTCACAGACGAATATTTTTTACCTCCCTCTTGGGTTATACTTGGTAAAAAAATTAAGTTATTTCAATACTACCGTTACAATCTATTTATTTTTACAATGGTAGTTATTTTCTCTTCCTTTAAAACCCCCATTTCCATTTTACTCGATCGTCTTCCTCCTACCATCCTTTTTTTACTCTAGTTTACCCTCTTAGGCCAACCCTTTGGTGTGTTACTTTTGTTAGGAATTAAACACCCTAATTCAATACTATCGAGAGAAATAATAATTGTAGAAGAAGAAATAATCAAGCATGAACACACAATATTTTTATAGGTTTGCCTCAAGGTGAGACTACATCCTGTTCTTCCGCCACTGCAATAATTCACTAGAATGAAGAAGAAGTTTACAACATAAATCACACACATTCAAACTCTCTATGTTTTTCTCTAACCTTTCTCTCACACAACTCATGATCATGAATCACCCTAATAACAATGTTCCCCAAACGCTAGGAGAAAACTAGGGCAACCAAAATGTATGTAAAAATTCCCCAAACTACCCTTAATGAAACAACAATCAATATATCGTGGACCATTCGAGTGCTGACTCTGCGTAAGGTGTTGATTAGACTCCAAAACTTAATAACTTTGGTTAGCCTCTTTATATATATGGATGCTTTTAAGTCAATTGAGACTTGTTTTCGTATGCTTTGGGTTTTTATCGTCATCCTTTGTGTCATAGCATTAGCCTATTTAGTGATTATTATCACTATTTTATTCAAAATCCTTGAGGTTAGTTTTGACTCCTACTTTATCACCCTTGTTTTTAAATTTTTGAGAGTTTGTGTTTGATTGATTACTTATCTTTGGGATACCTTGATGGAGGAGATAATTACTACAAGTATTTTTTTGTTTCAAACTGGGTTCATTGCCATTACCTCCCTACTTGAGGGGGAGAATCGAAGGAGAAGTATGAAGGATGAGGTAGGTAACAAAATGTACCATGAACAATTCGATAAATTGAATCAAGTATGGTCACATTCATTACTGTATTGATTTGAATATCCTTATGTCTTTCTCCTTTTGAATCTTGTAGGCCTAAGGGCGTTGTAGTCATTTCAAACACCTGCCCACAACTATAGATACAGCCTCAAGGTATCGGGCAGAACATTCAACCCTTTGTCTCTTGTCTCAAATTTATCCCTGCACCTCTCTCACTTTTCCTCTTATTTCTCTACCTTTGTTTCTTCTCTCCTCTATTCCAAAATCTAGAGTTCCTCTCTTCTCTCCTTTCCTTGTGATATCTTGTGTTTATGTGTTGGCCATAGAAATCAACAATAACCTTTCATATGACATCGAAATTAGTGATTTCAATAAGTGTGTATATTGGAGGCCATTTGGAATTTCTTTATCATTTTATGCATTTATGTTCATGATATTTATGATCTTTGATAATAGTAACATAGGAATTTCAGAAGTGAAAAGTATTTGAATGATAATTTTGACATGAAAGACCAAAATTTAGAAAACATATTTAAAAAAATTAGAATTATAAAATCAGAAAATAAAATATATTTGATAGTTAATCTCATTATGTGGAATACATGTTTAAAATTTTGGTATGACAGTATTAAACTAATTTGCATTCCTTGTGACATCTAGAACAAAATCGATAAAGAAATGGTTTGGATTGTGCGCCACCGTTGAGATATTCTCATTCAATAGGATGTTTGTTATGGTTGACTGTACAAGGGGAAAAATGCCAAAGAAGACTAATCAATGACCCTAATCATTTGGCTAGAACGCTATTAAAAACAGTTTTATTTATCCAAAACATTCTATCACTTCCATATACACTCTCTTAGCATTATTAATATATTGGTATGGTATAGTGATGCCAACTTGATATAATATTTTAAAGATACTAGGTGTATTTGTCTTATTAGGGAGTTGAGATGCAAAATACCATTAGGTACACATCAATTTGAGTGTGACATTGAGGGTAGACTCTCCAGAGAAGTAAGAACTTTCTTCCAATAGACTCATATGACAAGACAATTGTTGGCACCAGCTTGATAAAACTTTATAAAGGTAGGTGTGGAAATGTTATTCATGTTCTCAATTACCGATTTCATCTTCTTATAAATGGATACAATATAAACATCCTTAACCAATTAAATATTCAAGTAATTTTGCATGTTAACTATTATTAAATAAAACACTTTGGTATGATTAATTTGTGTTTGATTACCTAATTACCGGGAAGGATACTTTTATAGTTTTAGTTCAATAATATCAACCTTAGAATACCTTAACATTCTTTACCAAATCCATAGCCCAATCTCGTTCTTTTCCTTTGTTAATTGTCATTTAGCAAAGTAGCAAATTTTAGCTATGAAAAATTAATTGAATTTGTTTTCAGTTTCTATGTGAAGTAAGAAGAACAAAAGGCATGCCACCCTCATCATCTCTTTTACAAAATTTAGGGAAAAACACTATTTTCCCTTCCCCTTCTTTCCAATCTTATTGATAGGTTGATAGTTTTTTATAAATATTTTAATTTTAAAAGTTGTTCTATATTACTCAACGAGACACTTCACATGATTAAAGGCTTAATAGAAAAATAAAGAATCTATGGGCTATTTAACCTGATAGACAAGAGATAGAAAAGCTTCCATTGAAGTCCAATTGTCAAACATCTGAATGTGTTGCCTAGTGAAGGGTAGAGAAACAAGGTCCACTAAACAAGACCTTTAGAGAGGACATTCTATTTGAACGCATGACTGAGAATGGTTATTTAACTATTCAACTAGCCACTTGAATGGACTGAAAAACTAAAGAAAAAAAGCACCTTATTTGTTGATCATAGGTTGATTCCCTTCTTGCTATTGATGATAACAAAACTTAATAAAGTTACAATTTGAAAAATAAGTATTTTGGATATTTTACCTTCAAAAGACATGCATCTCAAGGTCTAAAGCTTCAAAACTAATCGAGCATACTCAAGACCTTAAGCATCATGAAAAGTTTATTCTTGAAGAAAGACCCTTGAAGAAGAAGACAATGTTAAGACTAGAGTTTAGGATTCACTGATGTATATCAAAACTCAATCCATGTAAAAGAGAGCTATCTAAACTCCTTTGGTTTGAGGTAAAATGTAAAACATGGAGCTTTAAGACATACATTGCATTCATACATGTTTTAAAACATCATATACATCTTTCAAACATGTTAGAGCACTTAGGATCATTTATTCTCATGCTTTTAAAGTTAATTTAAATGAATTGGTACTGGAATGATTGATCATCCTGAAGTGCATAGGCCAACTTTATAAAGCATGATCGATCAAACTAAGTCGATTGGTCAATCATCCAATGGTCATTTCATGCTATAAAGCATGACCAATCATCCCACTTGGCCTGATAGATCAATATTATCTAGGCAAATAAATTTTGCATTAAATTATGATCATCCCACATGATTGATCGATCAGATATAATCTTTTCGGTCAAGGATATATAGCATGATTGATCATAGGAAGTTCACTGATTGATGATATTTGCATCACACTAGGGTTTAGGGTTTAGGGTTCAAGTTTATAAAGCATGATCGATCAACCTAAGTTGATTGGTCAATCATCCAACGACAATTTTATGCTATAAAGTATGACCAATCATCCCACTTGGACTAATCGATCAATACTATCTAGGCAAATAAATTTTACATTGAATTATGATCATCTCACATTATTGATCGATCAGACATAATCTTTTCCGTCAGGGACATCAAGCATGATCAATCATAGGAAGTTAATTGATTGATCATATTTGCATTAAACTACCCTGGTGAATTCTGATTGATCAATCATACCCGAGCAATGATCGATCATACCATCAATCAATATGTCCCATCCTAAAAAAAAATAGATGTTATACACAATTGATCAATCAATCACTTTACAATGATTGATCAATCCAAACACTGACTTTTGGAAACAGGCAAAAAAGCGGCTAGTTTGGCTTGGGGAAGTTGTAAATACCCCACCAAATCTCACATAGAGAAGTTAATGAGCATTTATTGACAAATATTCAAGCCTTTAACTTTCAAAGTCTTTCAAATTCTTCTGTAAAGTGTTCTTGAGTGAAAGAGAGTCATTCCTTTGCAAATTCCCTCCTATTTCCTCTTCTTTTCCCTGCATATTATTTAGACAAGCTCCCATATTCACATTGGAGTGAAAAGTGGATACTTGGATCTCTCAAGGAGAAGGTAACCTCCAAGTGAAAGGGTGTAAGTGATTTTTTCCTTTGTTATATTTCATGCTTTACATTCCATGCCTAATTTTAATTTTAAACTTGTAGATTTTAATTCACTGCCCTCTTGAGAAGCCACCTGGGCCAAAAATTGAAATCAGAGCAGGCCAAGCATTTAAGTTGAGTCAAAATCCCCTTGATTTTGAACTAATTAAATGGCATCTCAAAATAAATTGTTTGTTCTCAAAGGAGAATCTATCAACCATCCTCCTCTGTTTAATGAAAAAAACTATGGCCATTGGAAGGTAAGAATGGAATTCTTGCTCTAATCCATAGATTGGGAGATACTACATGTCACCAAGAATGGTCCATTTCAGTAAAAAAAGATTAAAAATGACATTCTAGTCCCAAAGGAATTCTTACAGCTGACTACAAAAGATAAAGTGCAGCTCAAAATGAAATCCAAGGCAATCAACCTTTTGTTATGAGCCTTAGGACCCAATAAATTCAATATGGTCTATACATACTATTGATTTTCACGACTACATGGATTTAGGTCATGGAGAAAAATGAGAGAGACACCATTGGGAGAAAACTGGAGGTTATGGAGTTGATCCAAACCCTCCCCCATAAGGTATATTTATAGATATCAAAACTACCAATATTACAAGTATACCCTTCACCCTAATAAGAGTGAAGAAGAGATAGAAAAAATATACTAATTACATCAGTGCCACCCTAATTACATCATATATTCTAACACCCCCCTCAAGTTGGGAGGTAATGGCAGTGATCCCAACTTGAACCAAATAACATAAATATAATAATAATCTCTTCCATCACGGTATCCCAAGGATAAGTACGAAACTGGACACAAACTCTCAAAAGGTAAAAATGGGTGATAAAACATACGTCGAAACTAAACTCGAAGGATTTTGAACGAATATAGTGACAGTAATCACTAAAGTGGGTAATACATGTCATTCACAAGACAACGATAAAAGACCCACGGGTACCAATAAAAATTCTCAATGGACTTTAAACACCCATATGAATAAAAGGGACAACCAAAGCAATGCTTTAAAAAGGGTTGGCCAATAAGGATAAGTGAGAGTCAAATAAAGGATGGTAGGAGAAAAACTGCCAAAGGGTAATGGGTAATGGGTAAAGAGAAAATACGATGCTAAGGCCACCATGTGATGTATTTTTCTAAAAAATTCAAACTTTTCATCAAAAGAACCAATGCCAACAACAGCCAACAGATAATGAACCCAAGGCAAGCAACCGAGGAGTTTTTCTTTAGAAATAATGTCTCAATCAAAGAGACACAATAGCAATAGCGGAAATGGGCTAATGCCCAGATAACATGCAACATATGTGCAGTTGTATAGAAGCAGATAACTGATAAATAATAGAGGTCCTTAAGAATAATAAGGACACATGAAATAGTCGACAACGAGTCCATCAGTAAATAAGGAAGTTGCACCAAATCCGGGTAATAATCCATGATAATAGACCGAGTCAAATAATAGAACAATATAGCCTAGTTGTGGGAGGAATCAGCATAGATCTTGGGACCCATACACGTATACCGAGGGTATTTTTTTCAGTTTGACTAGGCCGGGTTGACTCAGTCTGAGTTGACCTGAGTTAACTTAGCGGAACAAGAGCAAGTGCTAACCCATCCCTGGGTGAACTCGGCCCGGTCCGAGATGGCTTGACCTAACCCGGGCCGAGTTGGGCTGGAACTAGCGCTTGATTAAGTCCGTTTCCTAAGTATGAAAAATCAAATTTTCCAACAGTTTCTTCTTCTTCCCCGCAGCATTGGTTTTCAACCAGTGTGGCGATTAACCAACCAGCTTCAATACCTACTGTCGACGCCTCAGAAGTGTTTCAAAACCACCGAAACAATGTCATTTCTCTGACAATGGCAACAAGACTGATTCTTAGCAGAGGGATAAATATGGTAGTCATCGTTCTCACTTCCGAACACAGCGGGACAGTGACAAACCACAACAAAATGTAAATAATCCAGCATATTAATTGGCGTGAGAGCAGTTTTCGGAAAATCTTTTTGAAGATAGTCAGCAGCCGAAGGAGGATGTTCCGATCGCAACAGTGCGTCCTTCTCGGTGTCGAAGAGATCGGGAGGTCTCAGGCGACAATCACGGCAGGATCTCAGAGAAGCAGCGGACGAAGGATCAATCAGCAGAGGAGTTTCCAAAATTAGCAGTGGAGATATCTCCCGGAGAAGCATTAGCGAAAAAAAATAATTCCAGAAATGATGTAGATAAAATCTAGAACAAAAATATTTTATCAGATAGTTGGCTGAACTTTCCAAAAATTCTGGATGACAGAGGTGTGGCCTGATCCTTTTGTAGATTGAATACGCCTTACTGGATTCTTCAATAAATCAGCCATGGAAGATAGAGGCCACGTTACACCACGGAAGATAGAGATGATCCCTTAGGCGATGCAAAAAACTAGAGGACAACAAAATCAATATACCAGAGAATCAATATAACTTCAACGACGCCATGGCAGCAGTATACCAGAGGATGAAGATTAACGACTAACCAATACGACCAGAGACTCTCATCGTCCAGCCAAAGCCTCAATAGTTTTCAACAAAACCAACATATTTCAGCAACAAACATGTCTCGTACTACTTCTTTTATAGAAGCAACAAACCTTTTTCATTCTGAATTCCAGATTTGAAGAACCACAATGGTTGTATGCATATTAAATTTCAGAAAAATAGAACCTTTCCAAGTTCAGAAAAGCTTTCCTTCTTCATTCTTTCTCAGCATTGCTCCCAAATTGGAAACTATGTTGTTTAAGCTTTCTTTTGAAGCTTGCATGAACGAAACAAGATGTTATAGAGTTGAGTCCAAAAACTTATAGAAACAAGTAGAAGTTCTGGAACGGAAAAAGAACCTTACCAGTAGAGAGTTGAGTTTTGTAATTTCCTTCTTCACTCCATGGAGAATTCGTTTGATCTTCTTTAATAGATCCAAATAGAGTAATGAGGAACAATCATAGAGAGAAGAAAACACTAGAGCAACAACGTCTTCTTCTCTTCTGGTAACAAGGGATGTGCTTTACAAACTCGAGCAACATTAAACACACCAGAGAAGAGCCTGATTATGCTTTACAAACTCATTCACGGAGCATAAAAAATATAAAAAAACTCAGCAATAGAAAGGGATTTCAGTAATGAAAAAAAACACAATTGAATATGAGCGAATAAAAAAATAATGGGTTTTTTTTTCAATCCTGAAAAACCATAGATGTGAGTCCTGAAAATCAATGCTCTGATACCATGTTGATTTTCAGGACTCCCTGGATTTAGGTCAAGGAGAAAAATGAGAGAGACACCATTGGGAGAAAACTGGAGGTTATGGAGTTGATCCAAATCCTCCCCATAAGGTATATTTATAGATATCAAAACTAACAATATTAAAAGTATACCCTTCACCCTAATAAGAGTGAAGAAGAGACAGAAAATGTAAACTAATTACATCAGTGCCACCCTAATTACATTATATATTCCAACATATTCAAGACCAACAAAAAAATATAGGAAAAACTAGAGGTCATGCAGGAGGGAACCACTAGAGTAAAGCACTCTAGGATTAGCTTATTGGTAGCTCAATATGATGATTTTAAAATTAAAATGAGTAAATCAATAGGGCTTTAATCTATAGGTAATTAGTTTTGAGAAGAAGAACAAGAAGAAAGAAGAAGGAAGAAAGAAGAGAAGGTGAAGAGAAGAGAGTTTGTGAGAGAGGAACAAGTTGGAGAGGGAAGAATTAGGGTTCAGATAAGAGCTCAAATGTGCCTCCTCCCCCTCACTATATTACTGCTATAGGTGGGGCTTGAATTCCCAAGTATATAAACAAATAAAAAATAACCCTCAACTTATAACTAATTGTTAAGTTGTGGAGCCTAATCAATGCCTTACACTGAGTCGGTCCACGATATATTGATTATTATTTTATTAAGGGTAATTTAGGGATTTCACTCTTATATTGCAGTTGCCCTAGTTTTCTCTTTATATTTGGGGCACCGCTATTATGGTTTATTATCATAGAAGGATCTTGAGTTGCGGCCTGAGAGAGGTTAGAGAAAAACACTTGTGAGTGTGTGCAATTTTTCTTGTAAACTATTTCATCTTCATAGTGGATTATTGTAGTGGCAGATGACAGGACGTAGTCTCACCTTGTGGCAAACCTATATAAATCTATTTGTATTTTCGTGCTCGTTTTTCCTTATTCTATGATTATTATTATTTCTCTCGTTAGTTAGGAATTAGGGCATCTAATTCCTAACACTAATTATAACTTAAACCACTCACTCTCTTCATTACATGACATACCACTTGAATGACTTCAACAAACTCTAGGTTCACTCATACTATCAATGAGTTGAATATCCTAGGAGGAGATTTCCTTGTATAGGAAAACATTAAGCTTCTCAAGGTACTTCTGTTAGAAGATGGGCTCAAGCCCACACGTCCAAGGAAGAAAGTTCACATATCCAAGAAGTGGCATATTGGTAAATAACAAGACTTCTCATAAATATGGCATGAAGATGTAATTACTTGTCTAATTATGTCTCTTCTCTTGTAAGATTGTAGCCTTAAGGGCATTGTAGTCATTGTAACATACACTAAAAAAACTATAAATAAAGGCCATTGGCTAAGAGGTAGAGCATTAAGTTCTCTCCTCACTTAAAAATCTCGTCCAAACTCTCCCCTCCCTTCTCTTGAATCTGATCTCTAAATCCTCTCACCTTTCTCTTCTCTTCTCTTCTTTGTCTCCTTCTTCTCCTTATCCTCCCCTATTTTGGCTCAAGATCAATATGAAGGAGTCCTAAATTTTACATGATATCAGAGCTAAGGATTTAGGACTCCCACGTTGAAGTGATTCTTAAGGACCTATGAAGGTTTCATGCATGGTGCTCTTGACGGAAGAGATTCAACCGTGGAAAGATAATTGATTTCAGGTTATTTTTTTCATATATTCATACTATGTACTCGACCTTAATTTGTATATTATTTAAGAATCAAATCGCTTTTATATGAGAAGTTGTGAAAGCCAATACTTGGTGTTTAAAGGATATTAGGACCTTGGTCTTCTTGCACTCAAATATTGAAAATTTTATCAAGATCGGTTGCCTACAAAGTTATGAAGACCTATTGAATATGAAGTTGATGGTTATATGATGGAAGAATGATATGAGACTTGCATGAGACTTAGCTTGATCCCTCATTATTCAAGACCTGTACTTTACTTGATTTTTTAGGATTAAATCAAGATATTTATGGCACTCGGATTTTCCAAATATAAAGAAATTATTTGTGGAACTATTTCGAGCTCAAAGAAAAGTTGGTTTTGGTGATTTATTAAATTTTGAAATTTCTAATTCCTTGTCCAACCCTTGAAGACTAATGAGAAATTTTATTTCCTAAAGGATTTTTTGGAAATGAGTAAGGGAAAGGTGTCTTTTTTAGTGATAAATATGACACCAATCGTAAGGGAAAGTTAACCAAGCTTGGGTGAAGAACCAATCACGAGTTTTTGAGTTTTTGAAGGAAAAAAATGGATTTTAATTTATATTGAATGAGTAATTTATTTAATCCACCTAAGGCACACTTTTGGTGTGTTTGGAGTCTGATTTGGTGGCAAATATAATGGATAAGAACTTATCTTTATTTTAAAGTGGATGGTATTTGAAAGAAGTTTGTTCAAATTTGATTAAGAGGACTATTTTCAAATATGAACTATGGATTTTTTTTTTGGCAAACTTGATTCCCCCAAGATTGAGGTCTCAGTTTGAATACAAGTTCAAATTTTTTTGAACCCTTAAAAAGTCCCTCTTGAGTTATGTAGAAGTTAGGACCCCATGAGAATGACTCTAGGTTAACGTGGAAGAAGAAGGAGAGAAGAGAGAGAAGAGGGAGAAAGCAGAAGGACGTTAGAGAGGAGAGTTTGGATTAAGGGAAGGAGAGAATGAGTCAAGGGAGAAGACATTGTGGGTGGACACTTTCTCAAAGAGAGGAGAAGGCTTGAATGCCTTACCTCTTAACCAATGCTCTTATTTATAGTGTTACAAAGCCCTAAGGGTTACAACTCAATAGATTAAAAGACATACTAAGACAATGTATTTACATCTTCAAGCCATCCTTATGGAATACACCATAAATAACCACTTTTCCACTCTTTTGACGTGTGGGCTTCTAGCCTTGAGTTTGTGGGCTTGAGCCCATCTTCCAACACTCTCCCTCAAGCAAGGGAAAAAATACATCATAAATACCCAGCTTGTAACCCATATAAGATAGAATTTTGGATGTAATCGGTTTAGTGAGGATATCGGCTAATTGCTCTTGAGATGAAAGATACTTAGGAGAAATTATTCCTACTTGAAACTTTTCCCATCTAAAATGACATTCCACTTCAATATGTTTAGTTTTTTCATGGAAGACTGGATTTGAGGTAATGTGAATGGCTTCTTGATTATCACAATGTATGCCCATAGAGCCTCCTTTATAAAATCCCAATTCAGTAAGAAGAGTTTTTAGCCATAAAAGTTCACTTACCGTGAGGGGCATAGCTCGGTATTCTACTTCACAACATTTTGCTTTTTGCTTTTCCATGTGACTAAGTTACCCCCAACAAAGGTACAATACCCAGACATAGATTTTCTATCATCGGGTGATTGATCCCAATCTACATCTGAGAAGCCTTCTATATTGAAGTGACCATATTGTTTATATATCAATCCTCTTTCTGGAGCACCTTTTAAGTATCATCGTATTATCTCCAATGCTTTCCAGTGAGTAATTTGTGGTATATGCATGAATTTACTTACAACGCTTACAACATATGATATATTTGGCCTGGTTACCATGAGATAGATCAATTTTTCCACAAATGTTTGATATTTTCTAGTGTCAACATCTTCTCCAGTTGTGGCACACAATTTTTGATTTGCATCCATAGGTGTATTAACTGGTCTACAACCCTTCATTCCTATTTCTTCAAGAAGATCCAAGACATATTTTCATGGTTTGACTGAAGGACTTCTATACCCAGAAAATATTTGAGCTTACCCAAATCTTTAGTTTTGAATTCTTTACATATCATATTATTCACTTCTTTTATACTATGAGCATCATTCCCAGTCAAGATAATATCATCAACATACATGGCCAATAATATCTTCCCTTTGATAGTATCTTTAACATATACTGAGTGATCAACCGAGCATCTATGAAAGCCAAATCATAGAAGCACTTGACTGAATTTATCAAACCAAGCCCGAGGGGACTGTTTAAGCCCATATAAAGATTTCTTTAACCTGCAAATGGACTCCCCCTCAATCACATATCCCGGTGGTTGGACCATATAAATTTCTTCGTGTATATCACCATTTAAAAATGTATTTTTTAAATCGAGCCGATATACTGGCCAGGTTGAGTTAGCAGTAATAGAGAGGATGATACGTACCGAGTTCAGTTTTGAAGTCGGAGAGAAAGTCTCTTCATAATCTATCCCATAGCACTGAGTATAACCTTTTGTAACCAGGCATATTTTAAGGCAAGCAACCGACCCATCTGGGTTGTGTTTCACCGAAAAACCCATCTGAAACCAACCGCTCTTTTCCATTTTGGGAGTGATGCCAATGTCCATGTTTGATTTTCATTTAATGCATTCATTTCTTCATCCATAGCCGCCTTCCATCCTAGATGCTTTAGGGCCTCTTGATAGGATTGTGGTATGGAAACAAATGAAAGAGAAGTTAGAAACTAAATATACTCATAAGATACGTGATGAAAAGACATAAAATTGGCAATTGGATGAGACATAGTACAAGAACAGGTTTCCTTTCGTAATGCAATAGGTCGAGTATCAAATTAAGGCCCAAACATAGGAGGAGGAGAAAGACTTACCTCAGGTGGATCAGACCACTCCACATGTGAGGGGACAGTCGATGCTTTAGGGGGTTGACTAATATCTTCATTAAATGGCACAAGCGGGCACGGAGTTGTAGAAGGAAATGTAAACCCTAGAGGAGCCTCATGTGAGGAGTAGAAAGAAGTGTCTTCAAAGAAAGTCACATCCCGAGATACCATCAACCTCCGAAGTGTAGGATTATAACAAATATAACCTTTCTGAGTTCAAGAATACCCTAAAAAATTACACCTCAGAGACCGAGGATCAAGTTTACTTTTATGTGGTGAAGTATCATGAACAAAACACGTGCAACCAAATATTTTAAGAGGAAGAGAAAATGGATCTTTACCATGAAACAAAACAGAATATGGAGTTTGATTTCTAAGTACTGATGAAGGTAACCTATTGATGAGAAAGAATGCTGTAAGAATAGCATGAAGCCAATAAAAGTAGGGTACCTTCATGGAGTAGAGGAGGCCCCGAGCAACTTCAAGGAGGTGACGATTCTTTCTTTCAATAACACCATTTTGTTGAGGGGTGTAGGCACATGATGTTTCAATTATTGGATCTAAGGATTTGATTTTTTTTCCAAATTACGTTAGAACCATTGCATGAAAGTTTTTAAAAATAGAATGAATTTTTTATCGTTCTTTAAACAAAAACAATCAAGTCACTCGGGTAAAATCGTCCACAAAAATAACAAAATATTGACGACCTTTAAAGGGCCCCATCAATCAGAATGTATTAAGGCGAACGGTACTAGTAGTTGTAAGACTACGAGAATACTAACATGCTTACTTAATTGAAATTACAATTGAAATTAGACAAAGATTTAAGAGATGGAATTAAAGAACGAAGTGACAAAGTAGATGGAAGACAAAGCTGGTTGTGCCATAGTTGAGCCTTGGATTTAGTGGATGAAATAGCAGCTACTGGTGGAAGAGTAAAATAGTATAAACCCCCTTTTTCATGGCCACACCAACCACCTTTTTCGTAGTTAGATCCTGAAATATACATGAAGATGGTAAGAAGGTGACAAAACAATTCAATTGTTTGGTTAATTGTCTAACGAAGAGCAAATTTAATGGTAATTGAGGAACAAATAACACATCTTGGAGAGAAATAGACGTGGTAAGAGAGGAGGAACCCTTGCCAAGCACCTTGGTTTGGGAACCATTAGCAATAGTGACAAATTTATGAGGAAGACATGGAGACAATAAATGAATCATGTGTTTGTTAGCTGACAAGTGTTCGGAAGCCCCGGAGTCAATGATCCAAGAGAAAGGGGTTGAAACAGAAGAAATCATACCTGAGGCAATGGTAGTGGCAACAGTAGGGCCTGGTGGAGTAGCGGACTAATCCAATAAGGATTTCAGCTTATGAATTGCAGCATAGTCTTCTGCATAAATAGTCACATTTTCGGAATGAGAATCAGTCTTATCCTCCTTTTTCTCAACATTAACTGAGGTTGGATTGGTAGTCACCCAATCAGGCTTGTGATGGAGTTTCTAGCATGAATCCACAAGGTGGTTCGAACCACCACAGTCAGTGCACAATTGAGGCTCAGTGTATTGCAGCCTCCTCTTGTATTTCTGCCACTGCCTTGAAATGGGGATGATGTACCCCGATTACCAGAGAACATAGCAGATGGAGTACCAATTAGAGAAGGAGGAGACATATAAGGAATCCGTAACAATGTAACACTGATGTCATATAAAGAGGGAAGGGCAGAAGAACTAAGAAGTTGAATCTTAACCACCTTTAGATATGACTTAATATTGGTAAGGCAAATAGCCGCTGCCAGGGCCTCGTGCTGTTTTTCTTGAACAACAATGTCAGTAGAGTATGGTTGAGCATTTTTCCCTTCTTGGAGAAGGCCATGAAATCGAGCCAGAAACTCATGAATATTATCTCCTTATTTGGTAGCTAGCATTCTTTGGAATACATCATATTCTCTTTGAATATGATGCGGTACTGGAATAGAGCTTAACACATGTGTCCCAAATATCCTTGGAAGTTTCCAAGTGGACCACATTGTTAGCGCCTCTTCCATGCTATTAATAAGCCAACTAATAACCATGTTATTGTTTTTTACCCATTTATGGTAAACTTCATCTTCTTCATTAATCGGAGGAGGAATTTTGATAACACGACTGAGAAGGTCACGAGTAATGAGAACCTTCCATACTGATTGTGACCAGTTGAGGTAATTGGAAATACCTCTTAGTGGAATTGTAGTAATTCGGAGTATTTCACTCTTATTACTCATATGTCCACTCTCCATGTTGATGCAAATCAACTAGTGAGGTCAATTGTCAAAGGGGCTCAAAGTACAATTACACAATGTAATTTGAAGCACTCGTAGATCAAATTAGCCACAAAAAATAAGTAGAGAATATTATCACGAGAATAAGCACCAAATCATGGAAAAATTGGTGTTTTTGTCAAGTGAAAACAAGAACCAGCCACTACTCAACTTCTCTTATATTTATAAAAAAAAATAAAAAGAAGAGAATAGATGCAACTCTTATCCTTAATCCAAACTCAACCACAAAACCGAGAGCAACTTTAGACAAAACCTTACTTGGCAAACCGAGAGGAATTTCTTGGCAAAATAAATTCCAACTCATGGGAATACTTCAACTCAAACAAAAAAGATTCAATTGCTGAAGTTCAAAAGCAAAAATAACAGGGATAAGTGAGTGTTGGAATTTCATCAAACATAAAACGGTCATCCAACAACATAACACACTCCCATGAGTAACGTTGATTATAGAATTGATAACAACATATTCTGGAATCACTTATCAATAAATTTTGATTCCTGTTACATAAAGGTAACTGAATCCAAATAACAAACGGAAAAACCAACCTTTGATCAATCATGTAATTTTGCTACAAGATGATCAAGACTACAATATCCTTTTAATCTTACAAGATACATCTTCACAATGTTTATGAAGATTATCTTGGCTTGACATGAATCAAGAATTCAAGAAGTGGAAAAAAATTGAAACCGTAAAGAGAGAATATGAAAAAAAAAAAAAAACAGATTTTACCTATATCTTCATGGCAGAACTCATTCTATACACAACTTCTTGAATGGATGACAATTTTTGCTTAAAAAATTACATACTATGACAATTATGCCTTGTTAGTGAATTTTTTATGAAATGTTGGAAAAGTATTTCTTGTAAAAATACATCTGTAGGGACAATTAGTGCCTCATTTTTCTTGGAAACACTTTTCTTGTTGAATATTCTTAACTGGAAAGTTAGAGGTACGATAATTTTTGTTGAAAAAAATTACTTTCTACAACCATAAGGCCTTGTTAGTGCAATTTTTCAAGAAAAGTTCAAAAATTATTTTTGTGCAAAATATGTCTCCAAGGTCCATTATTGCTTCTTACTTTTTCGAAACACTAAATGAAAGTTCTTACAAGGAAAATTTTGTGGTAAAGAATTTTTTGCTCAAACAAATTAATTTGTACAACTATAAGGTTTTCTTGTTAGAGCATTTTTTTTCAGAAATTTAGAAAACATATTTTGAGTAAAAATACGTCTCCTACGACCGTTAGTGCCTCAGTTTCCTGGAAAAATATTTTGTGGTAGGACAATTTTTGCTGAAATAATTTATCTTCCACAATAGTAAGGCTTTGTTAGTGATTTTTTTTATTAAATATTTGAAAATTATTTCTAGTAAAAATATATATCCAGGGACATTTAGTGCCTCATGTTTCTTGGAAACACTTTTCTTGCTAAAAATTATTCTAAGGAAATTTTTAGAAACTCTCTTCAGTTTTTATATCTTATGTTTTGCAATCATTTGCGTCTTCAACATGCTTCAAGAATGCAATATCCATGTTTAAAACTTCAGTTGGATCAACTAGAAATCTCTTTCTCACAAAATTCCAAGCTATTAGGGTTGAACTGGTGGAATTTCCCAAACTCTGATAACAAAACTTTTGTGCTGATTTGTGGTGTGTGAATAAATTTTCTTCACTTACATTTGTTTTTTATATAAAATTTTTCTCTAAAATTTTCACTTTTTTGTGATCAATTTACCTTCTTAAATATTTGTTTACGGGAGATGGCTCAAGTTTGATTCTACATAAAAAGGCCTTGTTAGTGATTTTTTTTCTAGAAGAGTTGGAAAGTGTTTCTAGTAAAAATATGTCTCCAAGGACCATTAGTTAGTGCCTCATGTTTCTTGGAAACAATTTTCATGCAGAAAATTCTTTCCAAGAATTTTTATTGTATGATAAATTTTGCTGAAAAAAATTGTTTATCTATAAGGTCATGTTAGTGCAGTTTTTCAAGAAATGTATGAAATGTATTTCTAGAAAAAATATGTCTGCGTGAACCATTGCAGCCTCATACTTCTTCAAAACACTTTTCTAGTTGAAAATGTTTACCATGATTATTTTGTAAGGCAACGTTTTTTGAAAAAAATTACTTTCTACAACTGTAAGGACTTGTTTGTGCATTTTTTTCATGAAACATTGGAAAAATATTTCTGGTAAAAATACATCTCTAGGGACCATTATGGCCTCATTTATCTGGAAACACATTTTAGGCTGAAAATTCTTACAACATAATTTTGTGGTAAGGCAATTTTAGGTGAAACAAATTACATTCTACAACAACAAAGACTTGTAAGTGCATTTTTTTTTGGAAACGTTGGAAAAGAGTTTCTTGAAAAAATACATCTCCAGGGACCATTTGTGCCTCATGTCTCCATTAAACACATATTTAGTTGAAAATTCTTTCCAGGAAAATTTTGTGGTAAGACAATTGTTTGCTGAAACAAATTACTTTCGACTGATATAAGGCCTTATTAGTGTTTTTTTTTTCGGAAACATTGGGAAATTATTTCTTATAAAAATACCTGTCCAGGGACCATTATTGCCTCATGTTCTCTAGAAATACTTTTCAAGTTGAAAATTCTTACCATCAGTGCTTTCATATTTGTTGGAAAGACTTTTCCAGCATGAAATTCGTACTAGAAAAAAATTATGGTAATGTAATTTTTGCTAAAACAAATTTCTTTCAAAAACTATTAGGCTTTGTTAGAGCATTTTTTTTTGGAAAATATGGAAAATTATTTATAGTAAAAATACATCTCTAAGGACCATTAATGCTTGATGTTTCCTATAAACACTTTTCTAGCTTAAAATTCTTAGAAGGAAAATTTTGTGGTAAGGCAAATTTTTCTTAAACAAATTACATATTACCACAATTATACCTTGTTAGTGAAATTTTTATGAAATGTTGGAAAAATACATTTGTAGGGACCATTAGTGCCTCAATTTTCTAGGAAACACTTTTCTTGTTGAATATTCTTACCATAAACTTTTGTGGTAAGGCAATTTTTGCTGAAAGAAATTACTTTCTACTACAATAAGATCTTGTTACTGCAATTTTCCAAGAAAAGTTGGAAAATTATTTTTGGGAAAAATATGTCTCCAAGGACCATTGTCGTCTCTTATTTCCTCGAAACACTTTTTGTTGGAAGATAGGGCCCAAGCCCACACGACCAAGGAAGACCCACATATCCAAATGTGTTAGAAGATGAGCCCAAACTCATAATAACAAGGAAGACCCATACATCCAAGAGATGTAGAAGACAGGCTCAAGGCCTCAAGGAGAATTCCCATAGGCTCACATACAACGATGGCATAATGGTAAATAAATGGTCATCTCATAGAAATGGCATTGATATAATTAGTTTAAAGTTCTAGAGTTAAAACCCTAAACCCTAAACCCTAAGTTTAGGGGTATTATTGTAATACAATAGTTTCATTAATCTATAAATAGAGTTTCGGGGGGAGGGTTAGGATCATCAAGTCCATAACCTCTTCTTCCTTTAGTTTTCTCCCAAAGGGTATCTCTCCCTTTTTCTCCATGAACTAAATCCATGGAGTCCTGAAAAATCAACATGGTATCAGAGCATTGATTTTCAGGACTTGTAGTATAGTTTTCAATACTTCAGAAACCCATCATTTTCTTTTCTCGTATTGAAGTTATTTTTATTGTTACTGAAATTCAGTTTTTTAGATTTTGTTGCAATATATGGTTCGCCATTAGTCTCTGCCTTACACCACTGCTTCTGTGATTAAAAATAATCATCTTCCTTGGTGGACTATTGTGAATGCGGGCTGGCACCCACCTTGTTCAAGCCTCCACTAGTCTACAAAACCAATGCAGGACAAAACACCCATCTATGCTCACTGGTAGAGTGCCCAGAGCAAGGGTCATTAGTGCTTATCCGGGATGAAATCACCAGCAAAACGTTAAAGAGCATGTTGAAAATGTGTTGCTGCTGGTTCTGCCAAATGAAGTCCTCAATGTTGGAGAAGAAATTACTCTATCTCTTGAAAGAGACTTTCTCGCTAAAGAGATGAACTGAGGGAATTTACTCACCAAAGTTTTGTCAAATAGAGCCCTGTAATCTTCTTCCGAATCTCCAGTCCAAATGAGCTGGCCAGCGGCACCTCGACGTCCGCATGAGCGCTACTGAGTCCGGACCTTCCGTAACCATAGTCGGGGTGACTGGCGCCGTTGGTTGCCATCTCAAAGACTGGTGAAGAGAGACACACACGCAAACAGTGAGGAAGATTTCTTGCTGATGCTTTGTATCTTGATGTCTCTGCCTCTCTGCTGCGTGACAACATTTTCTTGAAGATGGATTATGCAAATCAATCTTTGCAACTGAATGCTCGGGGACGCTGCATCAGTTTTGGAATTGTTCACTGGCTTGCTATTACGGAAGGAACTCAACCGAGAAAGGATCTTATTTCCCAAAAATATTTTCCCAAGCTTTGAAAATAATTGCTATATTTGTACGTCGCTTCGATAGCAACCAGTGCTCTATCCGGTGCTGAGAGGAAGAAGCCACTGTTGTTGCCGATTAATCCTGCTGGATTTATTTTTATTCGAAAAGTTTCCTTTGGGTGTATCACTGCCGAGCACATGGTTGCCATTTCTAGATGAAGGAAGTTTTTCCGCTCTATTTGGTCGGGGAAGAAGACACTGTTGAAACATTTCATGTTTCCTAACTGAGGAAACTGGTTTAAATTGAACGCTAGCCCAACCTGGACCAGACCCGCCCGAGTCAACCCAGCAAACCAGGCTGCCCTTCCAACTGCTGTTGAGTAGCACCAGTCTACCTAGTCAACCCAGATCAACTCAGACCGAGTCAACTCGATTTGGGTCAACAAGACTCGGGCCACTTATTTTACCTCGGTATATGTGTACAAGACCTGATATTTTGATCTTATATTTTACTCAGTGCTACTTGGTAAATTATTCTCTGGCTGGATTATTCTTTTGAAGAATTGATAGATTATTGCTTGGTTAGCATATTATTTGGTACATATATTTGCATTAGATTATTTCATGGGTCAATTTTACAAGGATTTCTGGTTCTTGTCATATGGGCTCAAGCCCATTTCAACTGTTGCTATTGTGTCTCTTTGGATGATACATTATTATTAAAGAAGAGGTGGCCTCAATACCTTTTCTCATACCATAATTTATTTGACTCTCCAAAATATATCAGTTGGGACACCATGAGAGTTGGTGCCTGGATTGGGACACCATCATTTATTTAACTCTCAAAAATATCACAGTTTGGACACCATGAGGGTCGGTGTCCGGATTGGGACCCCATGATAAATAAGCCCACTTCCCCCCGATTAATGTCATTTATTACTCACTTGAGAGTCATTGTCCTGTGGAGGGACACGGTGGTAGAGATGGACACTTTAGATCAATGCCAATAGAGACACTACCTACAAAAGATGGAGAGTACTCTACATCTAACATGAGTTAAGACTTGAGTATGGAGCAATGTCTTAGCGGCTAGGAGTGATTTACTCTCACTTATATTATGCCAGCTGGGCCTCATGAATGAGAGCACCAGCTTGAGGGGGAGTGTTGGAAAATGAAGGCATATCGGAAGATATGCCATTTTATACAAAAAAGATTTTATTCATCATTTGTAGCAAGCAGGGAGTTCATGTTGTTCTCTCACCCCCAACTTGAGGGGGAGTGGTCGAAGATAGGGTCCAGGCCTACACGACCAAGGAAGGCCCACATATCTAAGTGTGTTAGAAGATGGGTCCAAGACCATAAGACCAAGGAAGACCCATACATCCAAGAGATGTAAAAGACGGGTCAAGGCCCACATATCAATGAGAAGGCCCATAGGCCCACATACAATGATGGTATGACGGTAAATAAAGGGTAATCTCATAGAGATGTGATTGATGTAATTAGGTTAAAGTTATAGGGATAAAATCCTAAATCATAAACCCTAAGTTTAGGGGTATTATTGTAATACAAAAAATTTATTAATCTATATAAAGAGCTTTAGGGGGAGGGTTAGGATCATGAAGTCCATAACCTCTTCTTCCTCTGGTTTTCTCCCAATGGGTCTCTCTCCCTTTTTCTCCATGAGCTCATTCCATGGAGTCCTGAAAATCAACACTTTTCAAAATGAAAATTCTTACAAGGAAATTTTTTTAGGAAGATTTATAGAAACATATTAATTTTTACAACTATAAGGCCTTGTTAGAGCATTTTTTTCGAAAATATATGAAAACTATTTTGAGTAAAAATATGTCTCCTGCGACTATTAGTGCCTCATTTTCTTAGAAACATATTTTGTGGAACGACAATTTACATTCCACAACAATATGGCCTTGTTAGTGAATTTTTTTAGGAAACATTTGAAAAGTATTTCTAGTAAAAATATGTATCCCAAGACCATTAGTGCCTCATGTTTCCTAGAAAAAAATTTCTTGCTAAAAAATTCTAAGGAAATTTTTAGATTAGGCAATTTTTGCTGAAGCATATTACATTCTACAAAAAATGGTCTTGCCTGTGCATTTTTTCAAGCAGTGGTGGAAAGTCTTTCTATTAAAAATATGTTTCTAGGGACCATTAGTGCCTCATGTTACCTTGACACAATTTTCTTGCTGAAAATTCATTCCAGGAAATTTTTATGGTATGTCAATTTTTGCTAAAACAAATTACTTAACTATAAGGCCATGTTAGTGCAGTTTTTCAAGAAATGTATGAAATGTAATTCTAGCAAAAATATGTCTTTGCAGCCTCATATTTCCACAAAACACTTTTCTACCTGAAAATTCTTACCATGCAAATTTTTTAAGGCTACTTTTGTTGAAACAAATTATTTTCTACAATAGTAAGGCCTTGTTAGTGCATTTTTTCAAGAAATGTTGAAAAAGTGTTTCTAGTAAAAATACGTCACTAGGAACCATTAGGGCCTCATTTTCTTGGAAACACATTTTAGGATGCAAAATTATTACAACATAATTTTGTGGTAAGACAATTTTTATTAAAACAAATTACATTCTACAACATTAAGGCCTTGTTAGTGCATGTTTTTGGAAATGTTGGAAAAGAGTTTCTAGAAAAAAATACTTCTCTAGCGACCATTTGTGCCACATGTTTCCAGGAAAATTTTTTGGTAAGGAAATTTTGCTGAAACAAATTACTTTCTAAAACTATAAGGCCTTATTAGTGTTTTTTTTCAAAAAACTTAGGAAAATTATTTATTGTAAAACTACGTGTCCAAGGACCATTATTGCCTCATGTTTCCTAGAAACACTTTTCAAGTTGAAAATTCTTACCATCAGTGCTTCTATTTGCTAGAAACACTTTTCTAGCTTGAAATTCGTACTAGGACAATTTGATGGTAAGGCAATTTTTTCTAAAACAAATTAATTTTAAAAATTATAAGGCTTTGTTAGTAGAATTTTTTAGGAAAAGATGGAAAAATATTTCTCGTAAAAATATGTCTCCAAGGACCATTAGTGCTTTATGTTTCCTAGAAATACTTTTCTAGCTAAAATTTTTATCAAGAAAATTTTGTGTTATGACAATTTTTGCTTAAAAAAATTACATACTACAAGAATTATGCCTTGTTTATGAAATTTTAATGCGATGCTGGAAATGTATTTCTTGTAAAAATACATCTGTGGGGACCATTAATGCCTCATTTTTCTTGGAAACACTTTTCTTGTTGAACATTCTTACTAGGAAATTTTGTTGGAAGGGAATTTTTTTTGAAACAAATTACTGTCTACGACAATAAGGCCTTGTTAGTGCTATCTTTCAGGAAAAGTTGGAAATTATTTCTGGAAAAAATATGTCTCCAAGGTTCATTATTGCCTATTATTTCCTAAAAACACTATTATAAATGAAAATTATTACAAGGAAAATTTTGTGGTAAGGAAATTTTTGTAGAAACAAATTAATTTATACAACTATAAGGCCTTGTTATAGCCTTTTCCAAAAAAATTAGAAAAAGTAATTTGAGTAAAAATACATCTTTTGCGACCATTAGTGCCTCATTTTCCTGAAAACATATTTTGTGGCACGACAATTTTTTTTCTGAAACAATTTACATTCCACAACAATAAGCCCTTGTTAGTGATTTTTTTAGGAAACATTTAAAAAGTATTTCTTATAAAAATACTTGTCTAAGGACCATTAGTGTCTCTGGTTTTTTGCAAACACTTTTCTTGCAGAAAATTAGTGAAATGAAATTTTTAGATAAGGCAATTTTTTCTAAAAGATATTACGTTCTACAGAAAATGGCTTGTTAGTGCATTTTTTCAGGAAGAGTTGGAAAAATATTTCTAGTAAAAATATGTCTCCAAGAACCATTAGTGCCTCATATTTCATGGAAACAATTTTCTTGCTGAAAATTCTTTCCAGGAAAATTTTATGGTATGACAATTTTTGCTCAAACAAATTTCTTACCAATAAGGCTATGTTAGTGCAGTTTTTCAATAAACGTATGAAATGTATTTCTAGTAAAACTACATCTGCGTGGACCATTGCAACCTCATATTTCCTTGAAACACTTTTCTTGCTGAAAATTTTTACCATTAAAATTTTGTTAGGCAACTTTTGTTGAAACAAATTATTTCTACAAATATAAGGGCTTGTTAGTACATTTTTCATGAAACGTTGAAAAAGTATTTCTCGTAAAAATACATCTCTAAGGATTATTAGTGCCACATTTTCCTTGAAACACATTTTAGGTTGAAAATTCTTACAACGTAATTTTGTGGTAAAGCAATTTTTGCTTAAACAAATTGCATTCTACAACAATAAGCCTTGTTAGTGTGTTTTTCTAGAAACATTGGAAAAGAATTACTAGACAATATACGTCTCCAGAGACCTTTTGTGCCTCATATTTCTAGGAAAGACCTTTTTAGTTGAAAAATCTTACTAGGATATTTTGAGGTAAGGCAGTTTTTCATGAAAATTACTTCTAAAACAGTAAGGCCTTGTTTGTGTTTTTTTTCCAGAAAACGTTGGAAAAGTATTTCCTAGAAAAATACGTCTCAAGGGACCATTAGTGCCTCATGTTTCCAGGAATCAATTTTCTAGCTCAAAATTCTTAAAGGGAAATTTTGTGGTGCTACAAATTTTGCTAAAAAAAATATTTTCTAAATTTAAAATGCCTTGTTAGAGAATTTTTTGCTAAACGTAGGAAAAATATTTTCAATAAAAATACGTCTATAAAGACCTATAGAGACGCTTGTTTCTTGGAAGCATTTTCTAGCTTGAATTTTTTCCTGAAATTTTTTTTGGAAAGACTATTTTCGCTAAAACAAATTACTTTCTAATAGTATAAGGCCTTGTTAGTGTATTTTTTCTGGAAAGGTACGAAAAGCATCGGTAAAAATATGTCTTCAAGGACCATTAGTGCCTCTTGTTTACTAGAAACACTTTTCTGGATTAAAATTCTTACTAGGAAATTTTTATGGTACGACAATTTTTTCTAAAATAATTTACATTCTACAACAATATGACCTTCTTAGTTCATTTTTTTTCAGAAAACATTGGAAAAGTATTACTAATAAAAATATGTCTTTAGGAACCATTAGTGCCTCATGTTTCCTAGAAACATTTTTCTACCTCAAAATTCTTACCAAGAAATTTTGTGGTAAGGTAATATTTGCTCAAAACAAATTATGTTCTACAACAATAAATCCTTGTTATTGCATTTTTTTAGGAAAAGTTCGAATAGTATTTCTAGTATAAAAAAGTCTCTTGGAACCATTTATGCCTCTTGTTTCCTAGGAATACTTTTCTAGCAAAGAAATTCCTACTAAGAAATTTTTTTGGCAAGGCATATTTTGGTGAAACAAATTATTTTCTACTTCTATGAGGCCATGTTAGTGCATATTTTTCAGGAAACGTTGGCAAAGTATTTATAGTAAAAATACGTCTCTAGGAACCACTAGTCCCTTTGGTTTCATGGGAAAACTTTCTAGCTAAAAATATTTACAAGGAAGATTTTGTGGTAATGCAATTTTTGTTGAAACAAATTACTTTCTACAACAATAAGGCCATGTTAATGTCCTTTTTCATGAAACATTGGACAAGTATTTCCATAAAAAATACATCTCCAAAGACAAGAAATGCTTCATGTTTCTTGGAAACTCTTTTCAAGCATAAAATTCTAACCAGGAAAGTTTTGTGGTAAGGCAATTTTTGCATAAACAAATTACTTTCTATAACTATTTATAGGGAAAATACATCACCAGGGACCATTAGTACCTCATGTTTCCAAGTAACAATTTTCTATCTTCAAATACTTACCAGGAAAATTTTGTAAGTCAACTTTGTTCAAACAAATTACATTCTACAACAATAAGGCCTTGTTAGTGTATTTTTCAGCAAAAGTTCAAAAATTATTTCTAGTAAAAATAAGTTTCTAGAGACCATTAGTGCCTTATGTTTTCTAGAAAAAAACTTTTCTAGCTGAAAATTCTTACCAGAAAATGGTAAGGCAATTTTTTTTCTGAAACAAATTACTTTCTACAACAATAAGGCCTTGTTGGTGCTTTTTTAGGAAAAAATGGAAATGAATTTCTAGGAAAAATGTCTCTGGGGACCATTAGTGCCTCATGTTTTTGGGAAATACTTTTCTAACTGAAAATTCTTCCGAAGGAAATTTTGTGGTATGGAATTTTTTTATGAAATAAATTACTTTGTACAACTATGAGGCCCTAATAATGTCCTTGTAGAAGTTATGACCCCATGAGAATGACACTAGGTTAACGTGGAAGAAGAAGGAGAGAAGAGAGACAAGAGGGAGAAAGGAGAAGGACGTTAGAGAGGAGAGTTTGGATTAAGGGAAGGAGAGAATGCGTCAAGGGGGAAGAGAAGGTGGATGGACGTTTTTCTAAAGGGAGGAAAATGCTTGAATGCCTTACCTCTTAGCCTATGCTCTTATTTATAGTGTTACAAAGCATAGTCTTCCGCAGAGATAGACACATTCCCGGAATGAGAATCAATCTTATCCTCATTTTTCTGAACATTAACTGAGGCTGGATTGGTTGTTACCCAATCAGGCTTACCATGGAGTTTCCAGCATGAATCCACAAGGTGGTTCTGACCACCACAGTAAGTGCACAATCGAGGCTCTATGCGAGAATGGGTCGGACCCGTTCAACCAACTCTATTGCGGCCTCCTCTTGTATTTCTGCTGCGTCCTCGAAATGGGGATGATGTACCCTGATTACCAGAGAACATAGTTAATTGAGCATTAATCGGAGAAGGAGGAGATGGATCAGAAATCCTTAACAACGTAACCCTGATGTCATCAAAAGAGGGAAGGGTAGAGGAAGTAAGAATCTGAGTCATGGCCACCTCTAGATATGACTTAATATTGGTAAGGCAAATAGCCGTTGCCAGGGCCTGGTGTTGTTTTTCTTGGACAACAATGTCGGTAGAGTATGGTTGAGCAATTTTCCAATCTTGGAGAAGGCCACAAAACCGGGACAGAAACTCATGAACATGATCTCCTTGTTTAGTAGCCAACATACTTTGGAAAACATCATATACTCTTTGGAAGGAAGTGGTACTAGAATAGAGCTTAGCACATGTGTCCCAAATATCCTTGGAAGT
Source organism: Aristolochia californica (assembly GCF_029961685.1). Lineage (NCBI taxonomy): Eukaryota > Viridiplantae > Streptophyta > Magnoliopsida > Piperales > Aristolochiaceae > Aristolochia > Aristolochia californica. The sequence continues at coordinate 22,956,394 of NW_027181992.1, forward strand.
TTCCAAATGGACCACATTGTTAGCGACATACTCTTACATGCTATTAATAATCCAACAGATAACCATGTTATCATCTTTACCCATTTACGGAAGACTTCATCTTCTTCATCAATCCGAGGAGGGATTTTGATAACATGATTGAGAAGGTCACGAGTAATGAGAACCCTCCGTACCGATTATGACCAGCTGAGGTAATTGGAAAGACCTCTTAGTGGAATTGTAGTAATTTGGAGTATGTCACTCTTACTACTCATATGTCCACTCACCATGTTGACGCAAATCAACTAGTAAGGTCAATTATCAAAGGGGCTCATATAACAATTACACAACATAATTTGAAGGACCCGTAGACAAAATTAGCCATCAAAACTAAGTATAGATAATTTTCACGAGAATAAGCACGAAATCATGGAAAAGTTGGTGCTTTTGTCAAGTGATACAAGAACCAGCCACTACTCAACTTCTGTTATATTTATCAAAAAAATATAGAGAAGAGAATAGAAGCAACTCTTATCCTTAATCCAAACTCAATCACAAACCCGAGAGCAACTTTAGACAAGGCTTTTCTTGGCAAATCGAGAGTAATTTCTTGGCAAAATAAATTCCAACTCATGGAAATACTTCAACACAAAGAAAGATTCAATTGCTGAAGTTCAAACACAAATATAATAGGAATAAATTAGTACTGGAATTTCATCAAACATATAACGGGCATCCAACAACATAACACACTCCCAAGAGTAACGTTAGATTATAGAATTGACAGCAACAAATGCTGGAATCCCTTATCAACAATGTGTGATTCCCGTTACATAAAGGTAACTGAATCCAAATAACAAACCGGAAAAAGCAACCATTGATCAATCATGTAATTTTACTACAAGATGATCAAGACTACAATATCATTTTAGTCATACAAGATAAATCTTCACAATGTTTATCAAGATTATCTTGCCTTGACATGAATCAAGAATTCAAGAACAGAGAAACAAATTCAAACCGTAAAGAGAAAAAATGAAAAAAAAACTGATTTTACCTATCTCTTCATGGAAGAACTCCTTCTATACACAACTTCTTGAATGGATGACATGACTACTTGAATAGGGATCCTAACCTCCAAGCTCTGATACCATGTAGAAGTTAGGATCCCATGAGAATGACTCAAGGTTAATGTGGAAGAAGAAGGAGAGAAGAGAGAGAAGAGGGAGAAAGGAGAAGGACGTTAGAGAGGAGAGTTTGGATTAAGGGAAGGAGAGAATGCGTCAAGGGAGAAGAGAGGGTGGCTGGACGTTTTTCCAAAGAGAGGAAAAGGCTTGAATGCCTTACCTCTTAGCCAATGCTATTATTTATAGTGTTACAAAGCCCTTAGGGTTACAACTCAATAGATTAAAAGACATACTAAGACAATGTATTTACATCTTGATGCCATCCTTATGGAACATACCATAAATAACCACTTTGCCACTCTGATGTGTGGGCTTCTAGCCTTGAGCTTGTGGGCTTGAGCCCATCTTCCAACAACCCTCTTTGATGAATTATTGTCAAAGTATTTCTAATAAAAATACATCTACAAGGGCCATTGTGCCACATCTTTCCTTGAAACACTTTTCTTGCTAAAACTTCTTACCTGGAAAAATTTGCGATAAGGCAAATTTTGCTAAAACAAATTACTTTTTACAACTATAAGGCCTTGTGAGTGCATTTTTTAAGGCAAAGTTGGAAAAGTATTTTTGGAAAAAATACGTCTCTAGGAACATTAGTGGCTCTTGTTTCTGGGAAATACTATTCCAGTTGAAAATTCTTACCAGGAAAATTTTGTGGTAAGATAATTTTTGCTAAAACAAATTACTTTCTACAACTATAAGGCCTTGTTAGTGCCTTTCTTCTAAGAACTTTGGAAAAGTAATTCTATTAAAAATACGTCTACAAGGATCATTACTGCCTCATGTTTCTTGGAAATAATTTTCTGACTAAAAATTCTTACTAGGAATATTTTGTGCTAAGGCAAATTTTGCTGTAGCAATTTACTTTCTACAACTATAAGACCATGTTAGTGCCTTTTTACAAAAAATTTTGGAAAAGTATTTGCAGTAAAAATACGTCTCCTAGGACCATTAGTGAGTCGTGTTTCCTAGAAACACTTTTCTAGCTGAAAATTCTTACCAAGAAAACTTTGAGGTAAGGCAATTTTTGCTAATACAAATTACTTTTGCCAAACATTAAACCTTGTTAGTTTATTTTTTTCTTGTAAAAATACATCTCCAGGGACCATTCATGTGTTTCCTGGAAAAACTTTTCTAGCTTAAAATTCTTACCAGGAAAATTTTATGGTAAGGCAATTTTTGCGCAAAAAAATTACTTTCTACAACTATAAGGCCTTATTAGTGCCTTTTTCAGGAAACATTGAAAAATTAGTTATTGTAAAAATATGTCTCCAGGGACCATTATTGCATCATGTTTCTTGGAAACACATTTCAAGCTGAAATTTCTTACTATCAATGCCTCCTCTTGCTAGAAACACTTTTCTAGCTAGAAGTTCCTATTAGGAAAATTTTATGGTAAGACAATTTTTGCTAAAACAAATTACTTTAAAAAACTATAAGGCTTTGTTAGTGCATTTTTTCAGGAAAAAGATGGAAAAGTATTTCTAGTAAAAATACATCTCCAAGGACCATTACTGCCTTATGTTTCCAAGAAACACTTTTCTAACTAAAACTTTTTACAAGAAAAATTTTGTGGTATGGAAATTTTTGCTTAAACAAATTACATACTACAACAATTATGCCTTGTTAGTGATTTTTTTATGAAATGCTGGAAAAGCATTTCTCATAAAAATATGTCTGCAGGGACCATTAGTGCCTCATTTTTTCTTGGAATCACTTTCCATTTTGAATATCCTTACCAGGAAATTTTGTGGTAAGGCAATTTTTGCTGAAACAAATTACTTTCTAAAACAACACGGGATTGTTAGTGGAATATTTTAGGAAACCTTGGAAAATTATTTCAAGTAAAATACGTCTCCAAGGACCATTATTTCCTCTTATTTCTTGGAAACTCTTTTCTAGTTGAAAATTCTTACAAAGAAAATTTGTGGTAAGGTATTGAAGAAAAAACAAATTAATTTGTACAACTATAACGCCTTGTTAGAGTATTTTTTCAAGAAATGTAGAAAAATTATTTTGATTAAAAATACATCTCCAGAGACTATTAGGTAAGGTAATTTTTTAGGTTGAAATTTTTACCAAGAAAATTTTTAGGTAAGGTAATTTTTTACTGAACCAAATTACTTTCTTAAACAATAAAACCTTGTTAGTGCAATTTTTCAGGAAACACTGAAAAAGTATTTCTAGCAAAAAATTAGAGTCCATGGACCATTACTGTCTCCTCTTTCCTATAAACACTTTTCTCGCTGAAAAATTTGTACCATGAAAATTTTGTGGTAAGACATTTTTTGCTAAAATAATTTACATTAATAACAAGGCATTCTTAGTGAATTTTTTTATGAAACATTGGAAAGTATTTCTGGTAAAAATATATCTCAAAGGACCATTAGTACCTCATGTTTCTAGTAAACACTTTTCTAGCTAAAAATTCTTCTAAGAAATTTTTTTGGTTAGGCTTTGTTAGTGCATTTTTTTATGGAAAAGTTATGAAACTTTTTCTAGTAAAAATATGTCTTTAAGGACCATTAGTGCCTCAAGTTTCTTGGAAATTATTTTCTTGTGGAAAATTTTTTCTAGGAAATATTTATAGTGAGTCAATTTTTGCTCAAAAAATGACCTTCAACAACTATAAGGCCATGTTAGAGCAGTTTTTCAAGGAACGTTTGAAATGTATTTCAAGTAATAATATGTCTCCAAGGACCGTAGCAGCCTTATATTTCCAGGAAACACATTTTTGCCTTAATATTTTTACCATGAAAATTTTTTTAGGTAACTTTTGTTGAAACAAATTACTTTCTAAAACTATACGACATCGTTAGTGCATTTTTTTTTTTAAAATGTTGGAAAAGTATTTATAGTAAAAATACATATGCGGGGACCATTATAGCCTCTTGTTTCCTGAAAACACATTTCTAGCTAAAAATTCTCACCAGGATAATTTTTTGGTAATGACTTTTTGCTGAAAAATATTATGTTCTACTATAGTAATAAGGCCTTGTTAGTGCATTTTTTCACGAAATGTTGAAAAAACATTTCTAGTAAAAATACGTCTCCAAGGACCAATTGTGCCTCATATTTCTTGGAAACACTTTTCTAGCTCAAAATTCTTAAAGGGAAAAATTTTGGTATTTCAATTTTTGTGGAAACAAATTATTTTCTACGACTATAACGTCTTGTTTGAGCATCTTTTTAGGAAAGGTAGGAAAAGTATTTTCACTAAAAACTATTTCTCTAAAGACCATTAGTGCTGCTTATTCCCTGGAAACACATTTCTAGCTTGAAATTCTATCCCAGAAGATTTTATGATCATGCAATTTTTGCTGAAACAAATTACTTTCTAATCCTATAATGCCATATTTATGCATTTTTTTATAGAAATGTACGAAAAGTATTTCTAGTAAAAATTCATATTTAGGGAACATTAGTGCCTCATGTTTACTAGAAACACTTTTCTAGCTTAAAATTTTAACTTGGAAAATTTTGTGGTAAGGTAATTTTTGCTGAAACAATTTACATTCTACAACTAGATGGCCTAGTAAGTTTATTTTTTAGGAATTTTTTGAATAGTATTTCTTGTAAAAATATGTCTCCATGGACCATTAATGTCTCATGTTTCCTAGAAACACTTTTCTTGTTGACAAGTCTTATAGGGAAAAATTTCTGGTAAGGCAATTTTTGCTAAAACAAATTACTTTCTACAACTAAAAGGCCTTGTTAGTGCTTTTTTTCCAGGAAACGTTGGAAAACTATTTCTTATAAAAATATGTTTACAAGGTCCATTGGTGCCTTATGTTTCCTTGAGACACGTTTCTAACTGAAATTCTTTCCAGAAAAATTTTGTAAGTCAACTTTTGTTGTAACAAATTACTTTCTTTAATTATAAGACCTTATTAGTGCTTTTTGTAGAAAATGTTGAAAAAGTATGTGTAGTAAAAAACATATGTATGGACCATACTATATCATGTTTTCTAGGAACACTTTTCTTTCTAATAATTCTTAAGGCAATTTTTGCTAAAAAAATACTTTCTACAACTAGTTTTCCTTGTTACTACAATTTTTCAAGAAACGTTGGAAAAGTATTTCTTGCAAAAATACATCTCTAGGGACCATTGGTGCCTCTTGTTTCCTGGAAACACATTTCTAGCTAAAAGATTCTTAGATGGTAAATTTTGTTGTAAGGCAAATTTTGTTGAAACGGATTAGTTTTACAACTATAAGGCCTTCTAGTGCATTTTTTTCAAAAAACGTTGGATAAAAATTTCAAGAAAAAATATACCTGTAGGGACCATTACTGTATCTTGTTTACTAGAAACACTTTTCTAGCCAAAAATTCTAAACTGGAAAATTTTGTAGTGAGGCAATTTTTGCTAAAACAAGTTAATTTCAACAACTATAAGGCTTTGTTAGTGCATTTTTCAACTAACAAATAAAATTATTTCTAGTAAAAATACGTCTCCAGGGACCTTCAGTGCCTCATGTTTGCTAGAACACCTTTCTAGCAGAAAATTCTTTACAATTTGTTTTTTGTTTTAAGGCAATTTTTGCATAAAAAAATAACTTTCTACAACTATAAGACCTTGTTAGTGCCTTTTTTTCCGGAAAACATGGATATTATTTCTAGAAAAAATACATCTCTAGGGACCATTAGTGCCTCTTATTTCCTAGAAACATTTTTCCAACAAAAAATACATACCAGGAAAATTTTGTGGAAAGACATTTTTTTTCTAAAACAAATTACTTTCTACTACTATGAGGCCACGTTAGTGCATTTCTTTAAAAAAACATTGGGAAAGAGTTTCAAGTGAAAATACATCTCCAAGGACCATTTGTGCCTCATGTTACCAGGAAACATTTTTCTTCTAGAAAATTCATAGCAAGAAACTTTTGTGGTAAGACAATTTTTGTTGAAACAAATTACTTTTTAAAACTATAAGGCCATGAAATTGGAAAAGTATTTCTAGTAAAAATATATCTACAAGGACCATTGGTGCCTCATGTTTCCTTGAAACAATTTTCTAGCTCAAGATTCTGATGAGAATTTTTCTTGGTAAGGCAATTTTTGCCGAAACAATATACTTTCTACAACTATAAGGCCATTTTAGTGCCTTTATTTGAGAAACATTGGAAAATTATTTAAATAAAAAAATATGTGTTTAAGGACCATTAGTGCCTCATATTCCTTGGAAACACTTTCTATTTGAAAATTCTTACCAGAAAATTTTTGTTGTAAGATATTTTTTGTTGAAACAAATTAATTTCTACAAATATAAGGCCTTGTCAGTGTCTTTTTTTGGGAAATGTTGGAAAAGTGTTTCTAGTAAACATACATCTCCAGGGACCAATAGTGCCTCATGTTTCTTGGAAAGTTGAAAATTCTTACTAGGAAATTTATTGGTAAGACAATTTTTTCTGAAACAAATTACTTTCTACAACTATAAGGCCTTGTTAGTGAATTTTTTCAGGAAACTTTCAAAAAGTATTTCGAGTGAAAATACATCTCCAGAGACCGTTAGTACCTCATGTTTCCAAGAAACATTTTTCTAGCTTCAAATTCTTACCAGAAAATTAATTTGGTAAGGAAATATTTGCTTAAACAAATTACTTTTAACAACTATAAGGCCTTGTTAGTGTTTTTTTTTTTTCAGAAAACGTTGGTAAATTATTTGTAGTAAATATAAGTCTTTAGTGACCATTAGTGCCTCATGTTTTCTGTAAACACTTTTCTATAAAAAAAATCTTAGCAGAAAAATTTAGTGGTAATTTGATTTTTGTTTAAAAAAATACTGTCAACATCTTTAAGGCCTTCTTAGTGCATTTTTTTAGGGAACCTTGGACAAGTATTTCTAGTCAAAATACATCTCCAAGCCATTAGTTCCTCTTGTTTACTGGACATACTTTTCTAGCTGAGACTTCTTACCAGGAAAATCTTGGAGCAAGAGAAATTTTGCTAAAAAAAATTACTTTCTTCCTCTATGAAGCCTTCTTAGTGCATTTTTTTTCCAGTAAATGTTGGAAAAGTATTGCTAGTAAAAATATGTTTCCAAGGACCATTTGTGCCTCATGTTTCCCTTAAATACTTTTTTAGTTGAAAATTTTGTGATAAGGCAATTTTTGTTGAAACAAATTGTTTTCTACAATTACAAGGCCATGTTAGTGCATTTTTCCAAGAAACATTGGAAAACTATTTCTAGTAAAATACGTCTCTAGGGACTATTAGTGCCTCAAGTTTCATGGAAACATTTTTCTAGCTGAAAGTTCTTACCAGGAAAGTTTTGTAGTAAAGCAATTTTTGTAGAAAAAATTACTCTCAACAACTATAAAAACTTTTTACCACATTTTTTTCGAAAAATTTGAAAAACAATTCTGGTAAAATAAGTCTCCATTTACCATTTCTTCCTCGTGTTTCCTTGGAATATTTTTCTAGCCGAAAATTCTTACTAAGAAATTTTTTTGGTAAGCCATGTTTTGGTCAAACAAATTATTTTCTACTACTATGAGGCCATGTTAATGAGTTTTTTAAGGAAATGTTGGACAAGTATTTCTAGAAAAAATACATTTGCAGCAACCACTAATTCCTCACATTTCCTAGAAACACTTTTCTAGCAGAAAATTCTTACCTGGAAATTTTTATGGTAAGGCAATTTTTGTTGAAACAAAAGACTTTCTACAACTATAAGGCCATGTTAGTGCATTTTTTCATGAAGTCTTGGAAAATTATTTCTTTTGGGACCATTTGTGCCTCATATTTTCTTGAAGACACTTTTCACACTGAAAATTCTTATAGAAAACTTTTTGTAAGGTAACTTGTGTTGAAACAAATTATTTTCTACAACTAAAAGGCCTTTTTTGTGCATTGTTTTAGCAATTTTTGGAAAATTATTTCTATTAAAAAATGTTTGCAAGGACCATTCAATGCCTCATGTTTCCTTGAAACACTTTTCTAGCAAAAAATTCTTACCCAAAAATTTTGTGGTGAGGCAATTTTGGCTAAAGCAAATTACTTTCTAAAACTATAAGGCCTTGTTAGTGCATTTTTTCCAGAAATGAGGGAAAATTATTTTCAGTAAAAATATGTCTTCATAGACCATTGGTGCCTCTTGTTTCTAGGAAACATTTTTCTTCCTGAAAATTCTTACCAGAAATTTTTTTTGGTAAGGAAACTTTTTTTTAAAACACATTACTTTCTACAACAATAAGTCCTTGTTTGTTTATTTTTCAGAAAACATTGGAAAAATATTTCTAGTAAAAATTTGTTTGCAAGTACCATTATTGCCTCATATTTCTTGGGAACACTTTCTAGCTGAAAATTCTTTCTAGGAAAATTTTTCTATTTTAAATTATTTTCTACAACTATAAAGCCTTGTTAGTGAGTTTTAATAGGTACAAATAAAAAATATTTCTAATAAAAATACGTTTCTAGGGACCATTCGTGCCTCATGTTTCCTAGAAATACTTTTCTAGCTAAATATTCTTACGAGGATAATTTTTTAAAGAAATGTTTTTTAAACAAATTAATTTATAATACTTTCTAAAACTATAGTGCCTCATGTTTCCTAGAAAAAACTTTTTTAGCTTATAATTCTTACCAAAAATGTTTTTTGTGAAAAGCAAATTTTTTATGAAACAATTTTTTTTACAACTATATGGCCTTGTTAGTGCATTTGTTTCAAGAAACTTTGGAAAAGTATTTTGAGTAAAAATACATCTCTAGGGACCATTTGTGACTCATGTTTCCTAGAAACACTTTTCTAACGGAAAATTCTTTCTAGCATATTTTTTGTTAAGACATTTTTTCCTAAAAGAAATTACTTTTTTCAACTATATGGCCTTGTTAGTGCATTTTTTCAAGAAACGTTGGAAAACTATTTCTTGTAAAAATACATCTCCAAGGACAATTTGTGTGATCTATTTGTTAGAAACATTTTTCTAGCTGAAATTTCTTACTAGGAAAATTTTATGGTAAGACAATTTTTATGAAACAAATTACTTTAAAAAATTATACGGCCTTGTTAGTGCATTATTTGAGAAAAAAATGGAAAATTATTTCTAGTAAAAGTCCGTCTCCAAGGGCCATTAGTGTGTCCTAGAAACACTTTTCTAGCTAAAAATTCTTACTTAGAAAATTTTTGGGTAAGACAATTTTTGCTGAAACAAACTACTATCTACCTCCATAAGGCCTTGTTACTGCTCTTTTTTTAGGAAACGTTGGCAAAGTATTTCTAGAAAAAAAATGTTTCTGGGACCCATTTGAGGCTTATGTTTCCTGGAAACACTTTTCAAGCTGAAAAATTCTTTTCAGGAAATTTTGTAGGAAATATATTTTTGATTAAACAAATGACTTTCTAAAACTATAAGGCCATGTTAGTGCCTTTTTTTTAAACATAGGACATGTATTTATTTTAAAAATAAATCTCTTGGGACCATTAATGCCTCATGTTTCCTAAAACACTTTTTTAACTAAAACTTCTAACCAGGAAAATTTTTTTGTAAGGCAAATTTTGGTGAAACAAATTACTTTCTACAACTATAAGGCCATGTTTGTGCCCTTTTTCCTAGAAATGTTGGAAAAGAATTTCTTGTAAAAATATGTCTCTTGGCTCTATTACTTCCTCATGTTTCTTGGATACACATTTCTAGCTGAAAACTCTTAAGAAGAAAATTTTGTGGTAAGGCAATTTTTGCTGAGAAAAATTTCTTTCTACAACTATAAGTCCATGTTAGTGCATTTTTCTAGGAAACGTTGGAAAAATATTTCTAGTAAAAATATGTCTCGATCGACCATTTGATACTCATGATTCCTAGAAACACTTTCTAGCTGAAAATTCTTTGTAGGAAATTTTTTTGGTAAGGCTAATTTTATGAAAATTTTGGAAAAGTTTTTCTAGTAAAAATAAGTCTCGAGGGACCATTTCTGCCCCAAGTTTCCTGAAAATACTTTTTCTAGCAGAAAATTCATAACATGAAATTTTTTTGGTAAGGATATTTTACTTGAAACAAATTACTTTTGACTACTACAAGGTCAAGTTTGACAAATATTTCTAGATGATTAAAGCCTGATGAGAGCAACCAATGTTCACCACTGATGGCTGACGGAACAGCCAAGAACAAGAGCTCCAAGCTCTGAGTTTGCGTGGACAAAACCACCACCAAATGAGGTTGACGGCACAACCAAGAACAAGAGCTCCAAGCTCTGAGTTCGGTGGACAGAGATACCACCACAAGAGGCTGACAAAACAGCCAAGGAGAAGAGCTTCCAACTCTGAGTTCACCGTGATCAAGATGACACAAAGGAGGCAGGAAAAATGGGAGTGCTTCTCCCCTCTCCTTCTTTTCAAGTTAAACTTAGGGTTAGGTCAATTACAATACAGCCCATGGGCTAAATACAATGCAACCCAACCCAACTAATCCCTTTCTAATTATCTTATATACATGTCATAATTTATACAAAAAATATTAACATAAAATCTATCTTATATACATTCCAACATATGGTAACATCCCCCCTAAAATTGATACTGGGAAGTCAACCAGCAACAATTTTCCAACAAAAACATTATGTCGGGGTTGAGACAATGCTTTAGTGAAGACATCAACCACTTGAAGATCCGAAGAGATGTACGAAAGAGATATTACCCGGAGCTCCAAAGTGTTACGGATAGAGTGACAATCCACCTCAATGTGCTTGGTGCGCTCATGGAAAATAGGGTTGGTAACAATCTGAATAGTACTTGTATTATCCACATAGAGAGGTGTAGAGGTAGTTTGAAGAAACTAGAGCTCAGCAAGAAGACTGTGTAGCCATATAATTTCAGAATATGCAGTAGACATAGCATGATAGTCGGCCTCAATAGAGGACTTGGACACCTGGTCTTGTTTCTTACATTTCCAAGAAATCAATGCATCCCCTAAAAACATACACCAACCTATAGTAGAACGACAGGTATCGGGGCACCCAGCCCAATCAACATCACTGTAGGCAACAAGTCGAAGCTCGAAGCCTGTAGGAAAGAATAACCCACGAGTAGGAGAACCTCACAAATAGCAGATGAAGCACCGAATTGCCTCAAGATGAAGATGTCAAGGAGAAGACATAAACTGACTGACCTAATGAATGAGAGATATCGGGATAAATCATGGTCAAGTACATGAGACTCCCAACCAGGTGTTGATAGATAATAGGATCATCAAGAAGAGCCCCGTCATCTTTCCTGTATTTGACATTGACCTCCATAGGCACAACAACCGAAGAAGCGCTGCAACCAAAGAAGTGTCCTCCAAACCAACTAAGGTAATAATATCTTGAATATACTAATGCTAGTTTAATAAAATAACGTTGGGTCGATGATGTACTTCCAGCCCTAAGAAGTACGTGAGATGGCCAAGATCCTTCATATGAAAAGTTTCATGCAACACCTGTTGAAGCTTAGTAATCAGGCCAGAGTCAGTGCCAGTAATGATAATGTCATCCACATAAACCAAGAAAAAGTCCATTCCCGTGGCAGACTTGTGATAGAAGAGAGAAGAATCATACTGATTTTGTGTAAAACTTTTAAGAATAAGTGTATCGTAAAACTTCTCAAACCAAGCTCGGGAAGTTTTCTTAAGCCCATACAGAGGATGTCGTAGCTTGCGGACATCATTAAGAGAAGAAGTAGTCATACCAGAGGGAAACTTTATGTAGATATCCTCTTGTAGATCACCATGGAGAAAGACATTCTTCACATCCATCTGATGCAGTGGCCATGACTGTGAGGTTGCAATGGCTAATATGGTTCGAATCATGGTCATCTAGGCAACTGGAACAAATGTATCCTAATAATCAATCCCATATTCCTGCTTGTTCCCCAGGGCTACGAGGCAGGCTTTGTATCGATCCAAAGATCCATCTGAATGCAGCTTGACAGAGAAAACCTATTTACTTCCAAAAGGCCGGATAGCAGGGGGAAAGTAACAATATCCCAAGTGTGATTCTCCTCTAGAGCTTGTAGTTCTTTTTGTATTGCCTTTTGCCAACACTCATGTGCCATTGCCTGTTTGTAGCAAGAGGGAATGGAAATAGATGATAAAGTAGCCACAAGAGATATAGAGGAGGAGAAACCATACCTATCAGTGGGGCAAGAAGTGCTAGTAGACCGACAAAGAGTGGTGAAGGCAAGAGCAGAGGGATGATTAGGAGCAGGTGCCAGCTCATGATCAAGAGGGGGCATAGAGGAAGTGGGACAGGACTCATCAAAGCTAGGCATAATAGATAAAGACGCAGATGACATCGCAACATGATCAGGTAGATGAACAAAAGAAACACAAATGAATGTTTGAAGATCAGTGTATGACGAAGAATAACCAAATAACTTAAAGAATGGAGAAACATGATGCAATGTAGGAGAGTGCAGGTGGTTGATTAAATGAACTGAAGTAGAAAGCGCTTCACATAGAAAACAGGGAGGAATAGATGATTCAAGTAAAAGAGTTCGGACCATATCAAGAAGATGAAAATTTTTCTACTCATCAACTCCATTTTGTTGTGGTGTCGAGGGACAAGAACGATGAGAGATGATGCCTTTGCTTTGAAGAAAATACTGGAACTCATTAGACATGTACTCGCCTCCATAATCAGAGCACAATACCTTAATGTAAGTAGATAATTGAGTCTTAAGAAGTGCAAGAAAGCGCTTAAATACTAAGAAAACTTCAGACTTAGTCCGTAGTAAGTAGACCCAACTAAAATGATTGAAGTCATCAATATAGGTAACACAGTACTAATAATGCACATGCGGGACAACAAGAGCAATTCCCCAAGCATCACTATGAATAACATCAAAATAGTGGGAGGCATGAGATGCATGATGAGGAAAAGGTAGAACCTTACTTTTTCCAAGTTTGCATGACGAACAATCAAAAGAAAGATCAAGGGAAGAACATGTTGAACTTCCTAATAAACCAGAATTAAACATTGTACAAAGAACATCAGAGTTTGGGTGTCCTAGACATCTATGCCAGATCTTAGTGCCATAACCAACAACATTACATGCAAAGGAAAGTATAGGAGCATGCGAAATAATGGTAGACAGAAATACTTTAAGTGGAAATAGTCATCCCACTTTAGGCCCCTTTGTGATCTCCTTCCTTGATGCTTGATCCAACACAATGCAACTAGAGCTAGAAAAATGAACATTAGAATTTTTATCAACCAGTTGACCAACAGAAAGAAGATTTATAGAGAGGTCAGAGGACACAAAAACATAAGCTAAGGTGGGAGAAAGATCACCAACAACACTGATAGGCAGAGAGACCTGCCATCAGCAGTGTTGATTTTCAGATTTCCATCATACTTTTGGATATTAGAAAGAGACAAGACATTGTTGGTAATATGGTTAGAAGGGTCGGAATCAAAATACCATGGTTGAGCAGAGACTTTATGCTTACCTGAGTGACCAAAAGTAGAAAAAGTAGAGATGATCATTTGTTGTACCATTTCAGGGGTGAGTGTGTTTGGATTTGTCTGTGCTGTAGGAACTGAAATTTTAGTAACTGGGATGGCAGTCATCAATGCCATAGAACTAGAAGAACTATTAGAGGCATGATAAGAAGTACCCTTATTCTTTTTAGGGAAAGCACAATTTCTTCTAGTAGTTACAGGACTTCTTTGGGCATTCCTGAGCAAAGTGACCATAATCTTTGCAGTGAAAGAACTGAACAAAACTCATGTCCTGACCCTTATTTTTCCCTTATGCTGCATAGGTCACAGTAGCAAAGGCATCAACATGGTCCTGATGTTCCATGCCAGCCTGAGTAGCAATGTGCTGCTCCTCCCTAAGAAGTTCACTCAAGCAAGCATCTAGAGATGACACAAGACGACGATTCATAAGATGAGAACGGGAAATCTCAAACTCGGAACAGATCTTCATTAATAATTGATCTTTCTTGCTGGTTTCATGTATGACTTGAACAACAGAGAGAGCAGAAACTTGGACGTTCTCATAAACTATGTTGGTATAGTCAGCCCAAAGATTTTGTAAAACCAAAAAGTATTCTTCAATGGAATGGTATCATTGTGTGAAGTTAGCCATCTCATACTCCACTTGAAACCACCGAGCCGTGTTGTGTTAATGATAAACCTTGTGGAGGTAATTCTACATATCCATTGCAGTTTTGTAGGGCCTCATATTAAGAACTAGGTGAGGCTTAACAGACCTAAGTATCCAAGTCAAGACCCATGCATCCATGGTGGTCCATTTTGACAAAGCTTTGGCCTCATGAGGTGCTGGATCACACCCATCTATATGAACCCATAATTTTTTTCCCATGACAAATAAGCGGAACTAAAATGCCCACGCATTATGGTTTTTACCCGTGAACCGAATAGGAGAAAAATATAACTTGTCCGTTGACATGATGTTGACAGCAAGCCGAGAGCAAGAGTGGCTGAAATACAAGCCCCACAAAGATGTTTTCCGAAGGCAACAAATATGCTGAAACCCTTATTGAAAATTTCAGAAACCATTGCTGAAAATTCCAGATCTACCACCACTAAAGTGACCAGACATCAGGTCACCTAGCTGCTGAACAGCAGTGTAACAGAACATGTTCAGCCCATAACAGATGAGTCACACCAAGAAAAATTCGAACAAAGCCTTGACTCCTCAAACAGCAACCTTGAGCTTCAAGCTCACGTTCAGCACAGAGTAACTGAACCACCACGCCCAAAAAATTTTGAACTAAACCTTTGACTCCTTTGTTGAATTTATGGGAAAGTGAAATACTTCATTGACATCAATAACTTGTTGTAATCAGAGTACATGAACCTCTATTTATAATAGAGGAAGGTAGTAGAGTCCAATTACAATAATACTACCCTTGTTCCAATTACACCCAAACTCTAACACTTAAGGTATGTCCTAACATAATAAGGTAACTCAATATTGATAAAAGACAAATATAACTTAAACTAAAACTCTTCTTGGTCGTGACCCTTAGATGGTCCTTCTTGATCTTCCAACTGATGTGATAACGATGCCAGCTCTTGGTAATCGTTGTGGGTCCTACTTCTTATGGGCTTGGGCCCATCTTGTGGGCCTTCCTTGGTCTTGTGGCCCATCTTATAATGATCTTACATATGAGGGCCTTCCTTGGTCGTTTGGGCTTTATTTTATCTTCCAACACTCCCCCTCAAGCTGGGGGTGAGAAAACAACATGAACTCTCAGCTTGATACAAATTATGTATAAAATATTTTTGTATAAAATGGCACATCTTCCAATATGAGTTCATCTTCCAACATTCCCCCTCACATTGTTGCATCCTCCATGAGGCCCTGCAGCATTATAAGTGAGAGTACAAATCACTCCTAGATGGTAAGTCATTGCTTCATACTCCAGTCTTAATGCTGGATGTAGGGCACACTCCACTGCTATTGGTAGTGTGTCTATCGGCATTGCTCTGAAGCATTCACCACCGTGTCCCTCCATAGGACAACGACTCTCAAAGTGGTAGGAAACATAAAAGCCATTACAGGGGGGGGGGGGGGGGGGGGGGGGGGGGGGGGGGGGGGGGGGGGGAGGGATAACATAGATGTAATCATAAGTTCCTCCGTCATGGACTTCCAACCACAAATAATTTTCAAATTTTTGACGGGGATGAAGTTCCTCCGTCGTGGACTCCCAACCACAAATAATTTTCATCTTTTTGATGGGGATAAAGTTCCTCCGTCATGGACTTCCAACCACAAATAATTTTTATCTTTTTGACAAGGATGAAGTTCCTCCATCGTGGACTCCCAACCACAAATAATTTTCATCTTTTTTACGGGGATGAAGTTCCTCCATCATGGACTCCCAACCACAAAAGTTTTTTATCTTTTCGACATGGTAAAATAAATGATGACATGAGGCCACCTCTTATTCAATAATAATGTACCCAAAGAGACATAATAGTTGCAACTGAATATAACACGACCATCTTCCAACACATATAACATGAATCAAATAGTAAACTTTGTCAAAGAACCCATGAAATAATCTGATATAAAATTTCTTCTTAGATGCACAAGCTTCATCTTTTGTGCTCCCCCTTTCCTGAATATTTTGGTCTCATAAACTTATCCACAACATAAGGAATAAAATACCTCTGTTTTCTTCTTTTTCTACTTCTCCCCCTCAAGTAGGGAGGTAATGGCAGTGATCCCAGCTTGAACCAAATATCATAGAAGTAGCAATAATCCCAAATAACAGAGATTTGTAAATAAGCCCTCAAACTAGGGAGAAGTGAGATATTTTCATGATATATCAACACAAACAATGACGCAAAACAATCGGCATAAATTCAGATTTTTTAATACAACAGGATACCAACATGACCTTTGATTCTTCCAATTCAAATATATCTTTCAATATAGATAAGATTGACTTGAAATTTTTTCCATATGAAACTAGAATTAAATACCTTTCATCAAAGTAAATTAATTATATATAATTATCATAACATAAAATATTTGATAGTTTTGGTCTCAGTTCTATTTCTCCTGTTTTTCCTAAACGACCAATGATTCTTCCAAGTTCAATATCTCCTTATAAAAAATTCATACCGAGAATTGGTTGAAAAGGTAAGAAAATATACCTACTTATCTTTCTTTTGATATATAATTCTCCATATAAAGTTTCTTTCTTGATAGCATAAAATACCTCGAAAATTGAAGCTTTCTATTGCCGCAAGAACCTCTTTTTCAATCTGACCTTTCTTGCTTCAAATATCGATTTCTCTTTGTAGATAACTCATAAAAAAAATTGGTTGAAGAGGTAAAAGAACAGACTTAAAGATATTTATTTTGATATATATTTCTTCATATAAAGTCTAGTTCTTGATAGCAAAAAATACCTCGGAATCTGAAGATTGCTGCTGCTGCTCGAACCTTTTTTCAAACTGACCTTCGCTCATTCAAATATTGATATCTCTCTGTCGATAACTCTGATTGGAACAAATAATTCTGTTTTGGGAAGTAGACACAAATACATTTCTGTCAATATATAAATTTAAATATTAAAAACTATGTATAGAGGTGAAAATCTCAAAGAAATCTACAGGTGTAGTGACTGGAAAAAAAAACCACGAACCTAGACCTAGGGTTTAGGATTTAGAGAAAATGATCACATTACCTCCGTGAGTTGACCAAGTCAACTCACAGAACTTGCTCTAATATCATGTTGAATTTATGGAAAAGTGAAACACTTCATTGACATCAATAACTTGTTGTAATCAGAGTATATGAGCCTCTATCTATAATAGAGGAAGGTAGTAGAGCCCAATTACAATAAAACTACCCTTGTCCCAATTACACTACAACTCTAACATTTACGGTAAGTCCTAACATAATTAGGTAACTCAATATTGATAAAAGACAAATATAACTTAAACTAAAACTCTTCTTGGTCGTGACCCTAAGATAAAGATACTTTTGTGAGTCCTTCTTGATCTTCCAACTGATGTGATAAGGATGCCAGCTCTTGGTAATCATTGTGGGTCCTACTTCTTATGGGCTTGAGCCCATCTTTGTGGGCCTTCCTTGGTCATGTGGCCTATCTTATAATAATCTTACATATGTTGGACTTTCTTGGTCATTTGGGCTTGATCTTATCTTCCAACAAACAAAAAATTTGAGCTTCAAGCTCAAGTTCAGCACAGAGAAGTTGAACTACTACACCCAGAAAAAAGTTTTGAACAAAACCCTTGACTCCTCCGATAGAAACTTTGAACTTCAAGCTCATGTTCAGCACAGGGAAGCTGAACCACCATGCCAAGAAAATATTTTGAGAGCAGCTCCAAGCTCTGATACCATGACAAAGATTTCTAGACGAGTAAAGCCAGATGAGAACAACCAACGTCCACCACTGATGGCTGACAGAACAGCCAAGAACAAGAGCTCCAAGCTCTGAGTTTGCGTGGATAGAACCACCATCAAATGAGGCTGATGGCACAGCCAAGAACAAGAGCTCCAAGTTTTGGGTTCGGTGGACAGAGACACCACCACAAGAGGCTCTTGGAACAACCAAGGAGAAGAGTTTCAAGCTCTGAGTTCACCGAGATCAAGATGACACAAAGGAGGCTGGAAAAATGAGAGTGCTTCGCCGCTCTTTTCTATTTAAACTTAGGGTTAGGTAAATAACAATACAGCCCATGAGCTAAATAGAATGTAACCCTGCCCAACTAATCCCTTTCTAATTGACCTATGTACGTGTCATAATTTATATAACTAATATTAACATAAAACCTATCTTATATACATTCCAACATATGGTAATAATGTTAGTGCATTATTTTTCATGAAATCTTGGCATAGTGTTTCTAGAAAAAAAAAACATCTCTAGGAACCATTAGTGTCTCATGTTTCCAAGAAACACTTCTCTAGCGAAAAATTCTTACTTGGAAAATTTTGTGGTAAGGAAATTTTTGCTAAAACAAATTTCTTTCTAAATGTATGTTGGAAGATGTGATGTAATTAGGGTGTCACTAATGTAATTAGTTTAAATTTATTGTCTCTTCATCACTCTTATTAGGGTGAGGGTATACTTATAATATTGGTAATTTTGATACCTATAAATATACCTTATGGGGGAGGGTTTGGATTAAGTCCAAGACCCTAATTTCTGCCTCCTTTTTCCCTTACATATTCTTCTCTCTTTTCTCTGTTGGACATTTATCATAGTCTATCCTCTCTTCTTCTTCTCCCTTCGTGGTTCTCTCCATTGCTTAATCTCATTACCTATGGAATCCTAAAAATCAACATGGTATCAGAGCGGTGATTGAGTTTTTCAGGATTCCTGTTGGTTTTTCTCTACCCAGTTTTTGTTAGATGCTGCTCGGTGAAAGAGTTATTCTCTCTGAAAGAATTTCAGATGGTGATTGGTCATCGATCGATTGGCTGATGCTCTTTTCTTTGTTTTAAGAGGAGAACCCATATCAGTATAAGGCTTTCTATTACATGCCTCATTACTCTGTTCACAAAGTTTTTTTGGTCCAAGAAATCAAAGGAACTCTCCATGGAGTGAAGAAGATCACTGAACTCAGCTATCATCATTGTATTTGGATGGTAAGCTTTTTTTCTTCTCTTCATTCCAAAACTTTTGTTCCCTTGTTCTAGAATTCAGATTGGAGGATTTTTGTTGCTGAAAAATGAAGTAGTACTAGAGGTGGTTATTGTCGTAAAACAATGGTTTTCTATTAAAGACTACTACTACTACATACTAGCCATTGTTCTTGAACAGCAGAGGTTCAGAATTTGAAGTAACAGTAGCCAGGAACAACTTCCATTAGTTTGTTGTGATAGGGGCAATTTTGACTCTATCTGGGTTTTTTTTCCGATGAAGAGAATGGTTTTGCTGGTGGCTTCCACGACTTCTGCTTCGGTACTTCTGTGTGAAACTTGATTCAGAATCCTCTTATCACCTCCACCTATTTCTTTGTCATCTCTTGATGAGCTTTTCTATTTCAAATGATTGCTGCAAACTAGTATACCATTGTTATCTTACGTCTCTGTTCGAAACTCATGGCCTGATGAAGTTTTGCACATAAAAATAGCTAATATCTCGAGATAAAGACTTCCGTTAATTGAGAAGATTTATCGTCAAGCTATTGCTTTATTGATAGGTGACTTCTTTTCTATTTGGAAAGTTTTTGTTTCAGTCACGGATGATCAAGCAGAGCTGGATATATTTCACGTTGTTGTAAATCCGAAAAACACATTGCTATTATTCTAGATATTATTTAGGAAAGTCCTGCTGGTTGATTTAGTAGACCTTTCAGTTTGATGCTAAGAAAAGAAACAAGACTCTTGGTTTCGTATCTTGCTCTCATCTCTGTTTTGAGAATATTTCCAGTAGTTAAACTATGGTATCTTCTTATTATTTTGGCCAACATGGCGAACTCCATGGTAGACTCTATCATGCTTACCTCTACAACACTTATCTAAGTCAAATGTTACTGACTTGAATTACTTCTCCACTGGCAAACCGAAACTATCTCGGCTAGTTGCTAAATTGACGGGATTTCATTTCGTCATTGTGTTGCTGATTTTAAGCCTGGTTTGTTGTATTACAAGTGTCGTGAGATTTTTTCTCCACTGCTGGTGCCGATTGATTTCTAGAAACTCCTATGGTCTCCTCGGGTCATTTTCTTCCTAATTACTCTGCTGGACCTACGGGATAAGACCTTATTTCTATAGTCGCTGTTATTTTTTTTGGAATTCACAAACCTATCTCTAACATGGTTAAGCTGTTGTCCTACTCTGTTCGGTGTTGCAGAAGAAGACGATGAATTTTCAGAATTAAATTTCCAACTTGGGTGCTGCCTTGCCGTTATGCAGAGGTTCCAATCTGCCAAGGAAACTCAATCAGAAAATCCCTCAGTGATAGATATTCTCCCAAGCCGTCGGTTCTCTACTTCAATGAAGTTTCTATTTTCATTGTTGTCTCTGTTGCTACTGCGTAATTCCGCTATCTTTGGAAACTCTCGTAATCTTATGTCAATTCAGAATTGATCTTGGTTGGTACTTTGGGAGGACGAAGGTGCTGGGTGATTGATCCTCTAGTGTTGCCGTTTTCTAGATGGCAAACCAGCGTCTCTGCTGTGGGGGGAAGACGTTACTATTGCTGAATATCAAGTTTCACGTTAAGAAAGTTGATTTAATGGAATGGCGGGTCGAGCGCCTGCCGAACAACCCAAACCTGGATGAGTTAACCCAGCAACCCGAGGCTACTTACTAGTTCTGTTCATGACCGAGTCAATTGGGCCGAGTCAACCTGAATCGCCCCTCTTATTTTCTACCTCAATTATACTTGTTTGGGTCCCAAGTTCTATACCTATATCTTCGACGACTCAGTTCGACTCGGTTCTCTATCTCCGACTGGATTATTATCTTGGATTATTACTCGATTCCAACATAGTATTTGGTGCAACTTCTTTATTTACTGATGGACTCGTGTTAGGATCCTCACGAGCCATGGATCTTGTCACCCTCCTCTCTTCTCTTCCTTCCATCACCTTGCTTGATGTTGAGATGGAATGAGGGATTGATGGGTATTGAATTTCGGAAAGGAGAATTGGGGGAAAAACGGAAGAGAGCTTGAAGGAGCTCTTGACCTGTTTATCTAATTTACTCTAGCTAAAGTAGACTCAATTCATAATTCATTACCCTAGCCGTCCCCTTAAATAGGGTTGAGGATGTCCAAAACACTAAAGACCTCTAGGGTCAATGGTTCAAACCAATAAATGCTAAACCAACCCAAACCAAAGACAAAACCAAACCAAGAAACAATTACATGGAAATTGAAAAACACATTCATTAATTCCTACGCCTGTTGGTAACTCGTGATGCTATAGAGTCCATAACATCATCCCCCTCTTGGAGAAAGAGCTTGTCCTCAAGCTCGAAGGAAGGATATAAGAGTCGAAATGCTGATAACGGCTCCCATGTGGTGTCATTGGGGTCGGCATCGGCCCACTGGACAAGAATTTCCCAATCACCTTGAATGTGGCGTGCTTGTACTACCTGAACTAGAATAGAAAGGACTCTGCCCTCATGTAGTGGCGGCAGTGGAGTGTGCAGTAGGGGTGAGTCACCCTAGAAGGGCTTCAATTGGGAGACATGAAATACATTGTGGATTTTTGATTCCGGTGGTAGTTGCAAGTAGTATGCCACGGGTCCAATTTTGTCCAATACCTGAAATGGACCATAATACTTTGGAGACAGCTTATGGCGCTTGGATGCAGTCAGGGACAACTGGTGGTAGTGTTGAAGTTTTAACCACACATAGTCTCCAGGGAAATAAGATGCCTCCTGGTGCTTCTTATCATAATAGCGTTTCATAGAGTGCTGGGCCTCCTGTAAATAAGTACGTACCTCAGTGAGCATAGCATCTCGTTCAGCTAACACTTGGTCCAAAGTGATGACTTTGGATGCCCCAGGTTCATATGGTAACAGACGAGGTGGATCTCTGCCATAAACTACCCTGAAAGGTGTAGTTCCCAGTGTTGTGTGGTAAGATGTGTTATAGCAAAATTCTGGTCATGAAAGCCATTTCACCCACCTTCTAGGTGTGTCCCCCACAAAACAACGAAGATACATTTCAATTGTGCGATTGACAACCTCTGTTTGTCCGTCCGTTTGTGGATGATATGCAGACGAAAATGCCAATTGGGTGCCCTGTAATTTGAATAATTCCTTCCATAATATACTGGTAAAAATGGCATCCCTATCACTGATAATGGATGAGGGAATTCCATGTAATCGGACAATGTTGCCCATAAATAATTGAGCGACCTGAGCAGTAGTATATGGATGCGCCAAAGCAACGAAGTGACCATATTTTGAAAACCGATCAACGACGACTAATATCACAGATTTACCTGTTGAAATGGGAAGTCCAGCAATGAAGTCCATGGAAATGTCAGACCAGATTTGAGACGGTAGTTGCAGAGGTTGCAGTAGGCCGGCCGGACTGAAAGATTCGGCCTTGTTTCGTTGACAAATCTGACAAGCAGCTACATAATCAACAATTGTGCTCTTCATGCCCTTCCAGTAAAAGTTTTGACTGATTCGGAAATATGTTTTCTATCGACCCTCATGTGTCCTATCATGGATAGATGACAGGATGGTGTGAAGAAGTGGGGATGCATTATGCAAAAAAAATCCTATTTTTGTAGAGTATGAGACAATCCTGAATCGTCCAATGAGGAGCTGCTGTCCCCTGTTGAATATCCTGATATAATGACATGAGATCCGGATATTGATGTACTTCCTCACGAATCGAATCTAATACCAGTGAGCGTGGATGACTGATAGCATAAATTTGTGTGGCTGAATTATCCCGACGTGATAAAGCATCAGCCCCCAAATTCGAACTACCTGGCTTATAGTGAACCGTAAAATCGAAGCCCATGAGTTTAGTTAACCAATGCTGCTGTGGGGATGTGGTGAGGCGCTGTTCAAGAAGATACTTGAGGCTGCAATGATCTGTACGAATGAGAAATGGTCGTCCCCAAAGATAAGGTCGCTAATGTTGGACAGCCTTGGCTAACCCAATCAATTCCCTCTCACATGCAGCTAACTTATGGTGGTTTTGTCCCAACTGACGGCTGAAATAAGAAATGGGGTGTCCAAATTGTTGTAATACTGCCCCTATACCTCCCCCGGATGCATCACATTCCACCACAAAGTCTCCCTCAAAATCTGGTAATTGTAGGACTAGCGCTGAGGCTAAGGCCTCCTTTAAGAGGTGAACGGCTTGTTCCGCTGAAGAAGACCAGTGGAAGGCATTCTTTTTCAGCAGGTTGTTGAGTGGTGCTACTATCATGCCATAAGATTGGATAAATTTTCTGTAATATCCTGCTTGGCCCAAAAATCCCTTTAATGCTGTGATGGAGGTGGGAATCGGCCAATCTGTTACTGCTTGTATCTTGCTTTGGTCAACTTTCACGCCCACAGCTGATATGACGTGGCCCAAATATGCCACCTCAGATGTACCCATAGAACATTTTGATTTATTCAAAACCAAATGATAAGAGCGTAGAATGGTAAATACCTGATGGAGGTGGTGGAGATGTTCTTCCCAATTTTTTCTATAGACCAGAATGTCATAAAAAAAGACTAACACATAGTTGCGCAGAAGTGATGAAAAGACCTCATTCATGAGGGCCTGAAAGGTGGAGGGTGATTTGGAGAGACTGAAGGGCATGACGAGGAACTCGAAATGACCGTGATGTGTGTGGAAGGCAGTCTTCTCCACATCCACCGGGTGAACTCTTATTTGATGATAGCCCGATTTCAAATCTAATTTGGTAAAAATTGCAGCACCATGTAACTCATCCAGCAACTCATCCACGACTGCAATGGGGAACTTGTCCTTAATTGTTTGCAAGTTGAGTTTCCTATAGTCGACGCAAAATCTCCATGATTTATCCTTTTTATGTACAAGTAACACTGGTGAGGGAAAAGGAGATCAACTGGGCTGGATCACCCCCTGAGCGAGCATATGCATGCACTGTCATTCTATTTCATCTTTCTGTATATGCGGCTAACGATAAGGCCGCACCACTACTGGATCAGTTCCCAACTTTAAAAGAATGCGGTGATCACAATGACGCACTGGTGGTAGACCCGTAGGATCATTAAATAAATCCACAAATGCTGTAAGTAAAGGAGCTAACTGATCATCACCGGTGTGCTGAAGCTGTAAAGTGTGAAGTGCGTTAGGTACCTGTGCCACAATACCTTGTAATGTAATCTGGCCTTGTGGTGCTGAAAATGTCATAGTCCGAGCCTGAAAGTCCCATAATATAGGTCATTGGAACTGGAGCCATTTAACCCCGAGCACCAAATCAAATCCAGCCAATGGAATGACTAGTAAATCTGCCTGAAATGAATGCCCCTCAATGGTGAAAGGGGTGTTAGCACATAACCCTACACTAGCAATTTTGGCCCCATTTGCCACTGAAATTGAGAGTCCCCTTTGTTGTTGAATTGCCAATCCCAATTGTTGCGCGGCCGGTTCACTGATAAAATTATGTGTGCTGCCCGAATCAACTAAAGCAAGTAGCATGAGATGATGTAACCTGGCCTTTACCTGCATGGTATTAGAACTACGCAGGCCATGCATGGCATGGAGGGAGAGCTCTGGTTCCTGTTGTACCTCTTCAACAATTTCATTTTCAAGAAGCTCTTCTGAATCTTCTTCCAACAGTTCAATACAGAATAAACGTTTACAGGTATGTCCTGGCAGGAATTGTTTGTCACAATTAAAACATAGGCCCTTTGCCTTTCGAGCGTCCATTTCCTGTTTAGTCAAAAATTTACGTGGCATAGAGTGTGGAGGCACACTGGTAGCCTGATCTGCTCGGTTAGGGGCAGAGGAACCAAAACGTGGACCAGATGCAGTACCCTATATTCTGTTGTTCCAAAATGGTTTTTGTTGTAAAGACTCTTTTAGAACTCTCTGTTTGTGTTCCACAGCTCTTGCATAATTCATTGTTAAGTCCAAATCTGTCGGACCAAGTAATTCCACTTCCAATCTAACCGCCTCTGTCAATCCAGCATTAAAAATCTGAACATGTAGGTGAGGAGGAACAAATTCACTAGCTCGGGCCAACCTTTCTTGGAACGTTTTTTGGTAAATTTCTAAGGTGCTTGTCAGTTTAAAGTTGATCAATTCCCCCACTGGGTTGCTGCTAGCTGGAGCTCCAAACCTCAACTGGCAAGCATGTTTAAAGTGCAGCCAATCCTGAATGGAATGGACATTTCGGTAGTGATGGAACCACATGAGCGCTTCATCGAGCAGGTGGTAGGCGGCCAAAGTAACCTTGTCCATTTCCATCGTTTGTTGATGATAGAAGAATTGTTCACATTTCGTGAACCACAGTAAAGGATCTTTAGAGCCATCATATGTAGGAAAGTTAAGTTTAAAGTACCTTGGAACCGCTGATGGTCCTTGTGCGTGAGTTGCCATGGAACCCATTGGTTGGCGCAGGGGTGGATTTGGTGGTGGCGTGAATTGTTGGTGGGGTACTTGTTGTGGTTGAAAATTGGTTGCTGGTGGTGGTGTTGGTGCTTGAAGTGCAGCAAGTTGTCGGATGGAGGTTTGTAGAGATGATTCCAGTGTTTGTAAGGTATTATTGATGTGAGAAATTTCAATACCTTGAAGAGTGGATCGTTGTTGAAGTTTTGAAAGTACTTGACGTATGTCCTCTAGAGAAGTGGAATCACCGAGGGTGGAACTGTCTGATACCACGTTGTTAGGATCCTCACGAGCCATGGATCTTGTCACCCTCCTCTCTTCTCTTCCTTCCATCACATTGCTTGACGTTGAGATGGAATGAGGGATTGATGGGTATTGAATTTCGGAAAGGAGAATTGGGGGAAAAATGGAAGAGAGCTTGAAGGAGCTCTTGACCTGTTTATCTAATTTACTCTAGCGAAAGTAGACTCAATTCATAATTCTCATTACCCTAGCCGTCCCCTTAAATAGGGTTGAGGACGTCCAAAACACTAAAGACCTCTTGGGTCAATGGTTCAAACCAATAAATGCTAAACCAACCCAAACCAAAGACAAAACCAAACCAAGAAACAATTACATGGAAATTGAAAAACACATTAATTAATTCCTATGCCTGTTGGTAACTCGTGATGCTATAGAGTCCATAACAACTCGCTATGGACTATTTCATGTGTCCTTATTACTCTTAAGGACCTCAATTATTTAACGATTATCCACCACTATACAACTGCACATATGGTGCATTATTTGGGCATTGGCCCATTTCTACTGCTACTATTGTGTCTCTTTGATTGGGACATTATTTATGATGAAGAACTCCTCAATTGTTTGCCTTGGGTTCATTATTTGCTGACTGTTGTCGGCATTAGTTAGTCTGATTCTAAATTTTATTTCTGAGAAAAATAAAGCACATGGTGGCCTCAACATCTTATCTTCTACTTTACCCATTACCCCCATTACCCATTGGTTATTTGATAGCTTTTCTCCTACCATCCTTTATTTGACTCTCACTTACCCCTTTGGTCCAACCTCTTGTGTGTTGCTTCAATTGGTTTACCTTTATATACATACATGCATACATATATATATATATATATGGGTATTTTTAAGTCCATTGAGACTTTTTATATTTACCCATGGGTCTTTTATTGTCATCTTGTGAATGACATGCATTACCCACTTTTATCACCCATTTTTACCTTTTTAAAGTCGGTGCCTAGGTTGGGACACCGTGATGGAGGCATTTATTACTACATCTATGTTATTTGGTTCAAACCGGGATCATTGCCATTACCTCCCAGCTTGAGGAGGAGTGTTGGAAGATATGATGTAATTAAGGTGACACTAATGTAATTAGTTTAAATTTCTTGTCTCTTCTTTACTCTTATTGTTGGAAGATGGGCTCAAGCCCATGAGCTCAAGACAAGAAGCCCACACGTCAAAGGAGTGGCATATGTGTAAAATATGGTACTTTCCATAAAGATGGCATAGAAGTGTAAATATGTGTTCCTTTTATGTCTTTTGTTTTATCAAGTTGTAGCCCTAAGGGCATTGTAAAACTATAAATAAAGGCATTGGCTAAGAGGTAGGGTATTGAAGCACTCTCCTCTCTTTCCACAAATTTGTCCAGCCCTCATTTTTCTTTTTGACGCAGCCCTCTTCTCCCTTAATCCAAACTCTCTCCTTCCACGTTCTTCTTCTTCTTCTTCTTTCTTGTTGATCTAAACTTCCTTTCATGAGATCCTAAATTCTACATGGTATCAGAGCAAGGAGTTTAGGATCTCTCTTCATGGAGTTATTATGAAATCTGTTCAAGAAGTTGTAAAAGAAGTTCAGTCATGAAGAGATAAGTTCATGCTCTTCTTATTTACGTTTTTTTTGTTTCCTTTTCTTATTTACATACTCATTTTTACTATTTTTCTTTACTTCTTGAATTTTGAGTCACATCAAGCCCAGATAAATCTTTATATGTTGTAAAGATTTATTTCTATGACTAAATTGATGTTATAATCTTGACTTCTTGTAAATCAATTACAAGAGTGATCAAGATCATTTGTTGTTTGCATCTTATTAAGATTGATGGATGAAATTCAATTACCTTTATGTAATTTGGATCCATCTCATTTGAGGTAGAATTCCAGCACATGTTGCTGTATCTTCTCCTACTTAAGGTTGCTCATGGGTTTGTGTTATGTTGTTGGATGCCCATTATATGTTTGATGAAATTCCAACAGTCATTTACCCTTTGTAGTTCCATTTTTTTTAACTTCAACAATTGAATTTTTGTTTACATTGAAGTCTCCCATGAGCTGAAGATAAATCTCTTCCAAGTGTCTTGGTTAATCTTCTCTAAATTTTTGTTTATTGCTCGTTTGTGTGGGAGTTTGGATTAAGGCCTAATTGGTTGCATATACTTTGTTCTCTTTGTTCTTATGAATACAAGAGAAGTTGAGTGATGGCTGGATGTTATTATCACTTTCTAAAGGTAAAAATTTGTTGATAATTTGGTGCTTGCCCTCGTGAAAGAAATTGGTTCTTGTTCTCTTTTGTTGGAGATTGATTTGGTCTACGGGTTCTTCAAATTGCATTGAGTAATTGTTCTTTGAAGAAGGCCTTTTCCCTTGACCTCCATATTTTACTTGCCTCATCATGGAGATTGGATACAATAGTAATAAGAGTGATATACTCCATATTACTACAATTCCAATTAGAGGTCTCTCCAATTACATGAGCTTCACAATCGGTTCAGAGGGCTCTTATTACTCGTGACCTTTTGAGCCACGTTGTTAACTTTCCTCCTCTGATTGATGAAGAAGATACGTCCTACCATAAGTGGGTTAAGGATGATAACATGGTGATAAATTGGCTCATTAATAGCATGGAAGAGCAGGAAGCCACCAATGTGGTCCACTTGGAAACCGCCAAGAACATATGGGACACTTGTGCCAAGCTTTACTCAAGCACTGCTTCATTACAAAAAATATATGATGTCTTACAAAACATGCTGCATACGAAACATGGAGAAAATATTCACTAATTTTTGGCACGGTTTCGAGGTCTTCTTCAAGAATGGAAACTAGCTCAGCCATATTCCACTGATATTGTCATTCAAGAACGACAAAGAGAAGCTTTGGCAGCAGCTATTTGCTTATCGAATATTAAACCATACCTTGAGGTGGCCAAACTCAGCTTCTAATTTCTTCTGCTCTTCCATCCTTCGATGATATTAGTGCTACATTACTTCAGATACCGAATCCATCCCCTCCTTCTCCTATTGATGCTCCATTGGTGTTCTCTGGAAATCGGGGAACATCTTCCTCATCTTGAGGACTGGGCAGAAATATGAGAGGGGGTCGAACTATGAGAGGAGCTGAAAATAGAGGTGGTATAACGGGTCAGAATTCTTTCCGTACTGAGCCTCAACTTTGCACTTATTGTGGCCATCAGAACCACCTTGTGGCATCATATTGGAAACTTCAAGGCAAGCCTGATTTGGCCATAGCTAACCCAGTCTCGGTTAACGTTGAGAAAAATGAAGATAAGGCTGAATCATCATCCGAAAATGTGACTCTTACGGCCGAGGACTATGCTGCATTTCAGAAAATGAAGTCCTTCATGGAATCATCTATTCCCTCATCATCTACTGCTGCCACTATTATTGCCTCAGGTATCCTTTCTTCCTCTTCTTCCTCTTCCTCTTGGATCATCGACTCTGGGGCCTCCGAACATCTATCGGGTAACAAACACTTGTTGCAGTCCTTATCTCCTTGTTATCCTCATAAATTCGTTACTATTGTTGATGGTACCCAAACCAAGGTCCTTGGCAAAGGTTCCTCCTCTCTTACTTCATCTATTCCCCTTCAAGATGTTTTGTTTGTTCCTCAATTTCCTTTAAATTTGCTCTTGGTTAGTCAATTGACCAAACAATTAAATTGCTCTATCACCTTCTCACCGTCTTCTTGTGTCTTTCAGGATCTCACTACGAAGTGGGTGATTGGTGGCGGCCATGAAAAGGGGGGTTTGTACTACTTTACTCTTCCACCATTAGCTGTATTATGATCCATCGCATCTGAGGCCCAACTTTGGCACAACCGACTTGGTCATCCGTCTACCCATTCACTTCGTTCTTTGGTTCTATCTTTAAAAGGGTTTTCTAATTTCAGTTGTGAGGTTTGTCAATTAAGTAAACATGTTAGGAGTACATATTCTCCTCATCTTACAACTACAAGTACTGTTCCGTTTGAGCTAATACATTCTGATGTATGGGGCCCTTTATGTGTCTCAAATATTTCCCAAGTTAAATATTTTGTCATTTTTGTTGATGATTTGACTCGAGTGACTTGGTTATATCTATTTAAAGAGCATTCTGAAATTCTTCCTTTGTTTAAAAATTTTCATGCTATTGTCTTGACACAATTTGGGAAGAAAATTCAAACCCTTAGATCTGATGATGCTAAGGAATACATGTCTCATGACTTCAAATCATTTTGTGAGAGTAATGGGTTTATTCATCAAACATCATGTGCCTATACTCCTCAACAAAATGGTGTTGCTGAAAGAAAGAATCGTCATCTTCTTGAAGTTGCTCGGGGCCTCCTCTACTCCATGAAGCTACCCTATTTCTATTGTCCATATGCTATACTTACAACATGCTTTCTAATTAATAGGCTACCTTCATCAGTCCTTCATCATAAAACTCCTTACTCTGTGCTATTTAATGGTGGAGATCCTTTTTCTCTTCCTTTGAAAGTGTTTGGATGTACGTGTTTTGTTCATGTTACATTCCCACCTAAAAATAAACTTGATCCTCGGTCTATGAGGTGCATTTTTTTGGGGTACTCTCGCACCCAGAAAGGTTATGTCTGGTACAATCCTACCCTTCGGAGGATGTTTATCTCTAGGGATGTGACTTTCTTTGAGGACACCCCCTTATACTCCTCCCATGATGCTCCTCCAGGATGGACTTGTCCTTCTACTACTCGTTGTCCACTTGTGCCATTCAATATTGAAGTGGAACCATCCCCTGATGCACCAGCCGTACCTTCACCTGTGGAGTTGTCGGATCCACCCGAGGTAAGTCCTTCTCCTCCTATGTATGGGTCTGAATTTGATACTCGGCCTATTGCTTTAAGAAAAGAACGTCGCTCCTATACTACTTCGCATCCTATCTCAAATTTTATGTCTCACCATCGCTTGTCTTCTAAGCGTTTTCAGTTTCTTGCGTCCATTTCTTCTACTTCCGTTCCGCAGTCGTATCAGGAGGCCCTGAGACATCTAGGATGGAAGGCGGCTATGGATGAAGAAATGCACGCCTTATACAAAAACCAAACCTGGTACTTAACATCACTCCTGAAAGGTAAAAGACCGGTTGGTTGTCGATGGGTTTTTTCGGTGAAACATAATACGGATGGATCGATTGCTCGTCTTAAAGCTTGACTTGTTGCTAAGGGCTATAAGCAGTGCTATGGGATAGATTATGAGGAGACCTTCTCTCCTGTTGCAAAATTGAATTCGGTACACATCATCTTATCTATTGCTGCTAACTCCTCATGGCCCGTCTATAAGTTGGATGTTAAAAATGCTTTTTTAAATGGTGATATCAGTGAGGAAATTTATATGGTTGACCCACCTGGTTATGTGGTTGAAGGGGAGTCAGTATGCCGGTTAAAAAAGTCTTGATATGTGCTTAAGCAGTCCCCTTGGGTTTGGTTTGATAAATTTAGTCAAACACTCCTACGGTTTGGTTTTCATCGGTGCTCAATTGATCATTCTATATATTATAAATATATGATCAAAGGGAAAATATTATTGGCCGTATACGTGGATGATATTATCTTAACCGGTGATGATGCTTTGAGAATAGAAGAGGTGAAGCAGATGATATATCAGGAATTCAAGACTAAAGTCCTTGGTATGCTTAAATACTTTTTGGCTATAGAAGTTCTTCAATCCAAACATGGGATAATATTGTCTCAAAGGAAATATGTCTTGGATCTCCTTGAAGAAACAAGAATGAAGGGATGTAGACAAGTTGACACACCTATGGATAAAAATGTAAAATTATGTGCCACAAATGAAGAAGATATTGATATAGGCAAATATCAAAGACTCGTGGGAAAACTGATTTATCTCACTGTAACTAGGCCAGACATTTCATATGTTGTAAGTGTGGTGAGTCAATTCATGCACAAACCACAAATTACCCACTGGCAGGCTTTAGAGAGAATATTACATTATCTAAAAGGAGCTCCAGGAAGAGGATTCCTGTATAGAAAACATGGGCACTTCAACATAGAAGGCTTCTTAGATGCAGATTGGGCTGGATCTCCTGATGATAGAAAATCTACATCAGGATATTGTACTTTGGTTGGGGGAAAATTGGTTACATGGAAAAGTAAGAAGCAAATTGTGGTTGCAAGATCTAGCGCCAAAGAAAAATATAGAGCTATGGCCCATAACGTTAGTGAGCTTCTATGGGTCAGGACCCTTCTTACCGAACTAGTTTTTATAAAAAGGGGTCTATGAATCTGCGTTGTGATAATCAAGCAGCCATTCATATCACTTCAACTCCAGTTTTTCATGAAAGAACTAAACATATTGAGGTGGATTGTCATTTTATACGGGAGAAGTTTCAAGCAGGAATAATCTCTCTCAAACATGTGTCATCTCAAGAGCAAGTAGCTGATATTCTCACTAAACCTGTTACATCTAAAATCCTATCGTTTATATGTGGCAAGCTAGGTATTTATGATGTCTTTTCTCCTCTAGCTTGAGGGGGAGTGTTGGAAGATGGGCTCAAGCCCACGAGCTCAAGACAAAAGGAGTGGCATATGTGTAAAATAGGGTACTTTCCATAAAGATGGCATAGAAGTGTAAATATGTGTTCCTTGTATTTCTTTTGTTTTATCAAGTTGTAGCCCTAAGGGCATAGTAAAACTATAAACAAAGGCATTGGCTAAGAGGTAGGGCATTGGAGCACTCTCCTCTCTTTCCACAAATTCGTCCTGCTCTCATTTTTCTTTTTGACGCAACCCTCTTCTCCCTTAATCCAAACTCTCTCCTTCCACGTTCTTCTTCTTCTCTTCTCCTTCTCTCTTCTTCTTCTTCTTCTTTCTTGTTGATCTAAACTTCCTTTCATGAGATCCTAAATTCTACACTTATTAGGGTGAAGGGTATACTTGTAATATTTATAGTTTTGATACCTATAAATATACCTTATGGGAGAGGGTTTGGATTAAGTACAAGACCCTAATTTCTACCTCCTTTTTCCATCATGTATTCTTCTCTTTTTCTCTATTGGTCATGTATCATACACTATTGTCTCTTCTTCTTCTCCCTTCTTCCTTCTTGCCATTGCTTAATCTCATTAAATATGGAATCTTGAAAATCAACAAACTATAACCCCATGTTTGTGCCTTTTGTAGAAAATGTTGGAAAAATATTTCTTTTAAAAATACGCCTCCAGGGACCAGTAGTGCCTCAGTTTTCCAAGAAACACTTTTCTAGCTAAATAAATTACTTTTTACAACTAAAGGCCGTTGTTAGTGTTTTTAGGAAATGATGGAAAAACATTTCATGTAAAAATACGTTTCCACGGACCATTAGTGCCTCATGATTTATGGAAACACTTTTTTAACTGAAATTTCTTACTAGGAAAAAATTGTGGTATGTCAATTTTTGTTGAAACAAATTACTTTCTAAAACTCCTTTTTAGTGCATTTTTTTAGGAAACTTTGGCAAAGTATTTCTAGTAAAAATATGTCTCCAAGGACCTTTACAACTTCATGTTCCTATGAATACATTTGTAGAAGAAAAGTTTTTGGTACGGCAAATTTTTCAAAAACAAATTAATTTCTACCTATAAGGCCCTGTTAGTGCATTATTTTACAAATATTGGCAAAGTATTTCTAGTAGAAATATGTCTCTAGGGACTATTAGTGCCTCATGTTTCATGGAAACACTTTTCTAGCAAAAAATTCTTTTGAGCAAAATCTTGTGGTAAGGCAATTTTTGATGAAAAAAATACTTTCTATAACTATAATGCCATGTTAGTGTCTTTTTAGGAAACATTGAATTTTTTTTTAAAAAAATACATATCCAGAGACCATTAGTGCCTCAAGTTTCTAAGAAACACTTTCCTGTCGGAAAATTTTAACCAAAAACATTTGTGGTAAGGTAATTTTTGTTGACACAAATTACTTTTTACAAAAATAAGGTCATGCTAGTACCTTTTTTCAAGAAACGTTGGAAAAATATTTTTAGTAAAAATACATCTCCAGGGACATTAGTGCCTCTTATTTCGTAGAAACACTTTTCTAGGTGAAAATTCTTACTAGGAAAATTATTTTGTAAGGTAATTTTTACTGAAACAAATTATAAGGATTTTTTAGTGCATTTTTTCAAAAAACTTTGGAAAAGTATTTCTAATAAAAATACCTCTTCAGGCCCATTACTGCCTCTTATTTCTTGGAAACAAATTTCTGACAAAAAATTCTTACCCAAAAAGTTTTTTGGTGAGGCAATTTTTATCTAAAACAAATTGCATTCCACAACTTTAATGCCTTGTTAGAGCATTTTGTTGGAATATGGGTTCCAGCCCACACAACCAAGGAAGACCCACATATCTAAGAGTGTTAGAAAATGGGCCCAAGCCCATAAGAAGTAGAACCCACCATGATTACTACGAACTGACATCCTTTTCACATAAGTTCGAAGATAAAAAAGGACTCACAAAGATAACCACAAGCTGGTTGGAAGATCAAGAAGGACTCACAAAGATATCCACAAGCTGGTTGGATGATCAAGAAGGACTCACAAAGGCATCTTTATCTTATGGTCATGTCCTAGAAGAGTTCTAGTTTTGAGTTATGTTTGTCTTTCATCTATATTGAGTTATTTAATTATACTAGGACTTATCTTTAAGTGTTAGAGTTTGGGTGTAATTGGGACAAAGGTAGTTTTATTGTAATTGGATGCTACTACCTTCCTCTATTATAAATAGAGGTTCATGTACTCTGATTATAATAAGTCAATGAAGTATTTCTCTTTTCCATATATTCAACACATTTTTTTAGGAAATGTAGTAAAATTATTTCTAGTAAAAATATGACTCCAGGG
The DNA here is from genome assembly GCF_029961685.1 of Aristolochia californica. Lineage (NCBI taxonomy): Eukaryota > Viridiplantae > Streptophyta > Magnoliopsida > Piperales > Aristolochiaceae > Aristolochia > Aristolochia californica. The sequence continues at coordinate 22,991,208 of NW_027181992.1, forward strand.
ACCATCGGTGCCTCATGTTTACGAGAAACACCTTTCTAGGTAAAAATTCTTACAAGGAAAATTTTATGGCAAGGTAATTTTTGTTGAAACAAAATATTTTTTTTTACAATTATATGTCCCTATTTGTGCTTTATTTCAGGAAATGTTGGAAGAATATTTCTAGTAAAAATAAATCTTCTGCAACCATTAATGCCTCATGTTTCTAGTAAATACATTTCTAGCTTTAAATTCTTACCAAGAAAATTTTGTGGTAAGGCTTTTTTCGTTGATACGAATTACTTTCAACAACTTTAAGGCCTTATTAGTGAATGTTGGAACATAAGATCAAGCCCAAACGACAAAGGAAGGCCCACATATGTAAGATTATTATAAGATGGGTCACATGACCAAGGAAGACCCACAATATGGGCCCAAGCCCATAAGAAGTAGGACCCACAATGATTACCAAGAGCTGACATCCTTATCACATCGGTTGGAAGATCAAGAAGGACTCACAAAAATATCTTTATTTTAGGGTCACGATCAAGAAGAATTTTAGTTTAAGTTATATTTGTCTTTTATCAATATTGAGTTACCTAATTATGTTAGGACTTACCTTAAGTGTTAGAGTTTGGGTGTAATTGGGACAAGGGTAGTTTTACTGTAATTGGACTCTACTACCTTCCTCTATTGTAAATAGAGGTTCATGTACTCTGATTACAACAAGTTATTGATGTCAATGAAGTATTTCATTTTTCCATAAATTCAACATGGTATCAGAGTAGGTTCTGTCAGTTGACTTGGTCAACTCACGGTGGTAATGTGATCCTTTTCTCTAAACCCTAAACCCTAAGTCTAGGTTAGTAGTTATTTTTTTCAGTCCCTACACCCGTTGAGTTCTTTGCGATTTTAACCTCTATAAGTAGTTTTCATATTAAAATATATATATTGAAGGAAATATATTTGAGTCTACTTTCCAAAGAAGAATGATTTTTTTCCAATTGGAACTATATACAGAGAGATATTGATATTTGAATGAGCGAAGGTCAGATTTCGAAAAGGTTCAACCAGCAACAACAATCTTTAGATTCCAAGGAATATTTTGTTATCAAGAACTAAAATTTATATGGATAAATATATATAAAACGAAATATGTGTAAGTATATTATTTTACCTATTCAACCAATTTTTTATCCGAGTTATCTACAAAGAGAAATTGATATTTGAAGTAGCAAAGGTCAGATTGTAGAAGAGATTCGAGCTGCAGCAGAAAGCCTCAAATTCCAAGGTATTTTATGCAATAAAAAAGAGACTTTATATGGACAATTATATATCAAGAGAAATATATGTAAGTCTATTTTCTTACCTATTCAACCAATCCTCGTTATGTGTTAAACATAACCTTCAAAGAATGATTTTTGGATGATTTATTCTTCTCCGTTTAGGAGGCTATTTATAATACATTACAAGTCTATTTTAGGATCAATTTAGATCCTAAAATCAAGGTATAAAATCAAGAATACAATCACGGGATCAGAGGAAACAATCATGCTATACAGTTTCCTCCGATCACACTATACATTTATACAGTTCAACACCCCCCCTCAAGTTGGTGCATAGATATCAGTCAAGCCCAACTTGTCAATTATACGATGAAATGTTTTCCCTGATACTGCCTTCGTGAGCATATCAGCCATCTGACTCATGGATTGAATAAAGGGAAATTGTATAATATTTTCATCGAGGTTCTCTTTGATGAAATGACGATCAACTTCAACATGTTTAGTGCGATCATGTTGAACTAGATTTTGTGCAATTGTGATAGCTGCCTTGTTATCACATTGAAGATTCATAGGTTTGTCGTATTCAATCCCTAAGTCCCTCAGTATATTCCATATCCATAACAACTCACATACACCATGAGTCATACCTCAAAATTCAGCTTCAGCACTTGATCTTGATACTACCTTCTATTTTTTGCTTTTCCAAGTGACAAGATTCCCTTCCACAAAAGTAAAGTAACCCGATGTGGATCTTCTGGTTGTCTGATCACCTGCCCAATCAGAATCTGTGTATCCTTCAATAGTAGACATATCCTTTTTTGAGAATAACAACCCTTTTCCTGGAGCACTCTTTAAATATCTCAAGATTCGATAGACGGCTTCCATATGTTCTTCACTTGGTGAATGCATGAACTGACTCACAACGCTCACTGCATATGCTACATCGGGCCTTGTGTGTGATAGGTAGATTAATCTTCCAACTAATCGCTAATAACGCCCTTTGTCTGCTGGGGTTTGATCTGGGAGAATTCCGAGCTTATGATTCATTTCCATGGGCGTCTCTATCTGTTTACAATCAAGCATTCCGGTTTCAGCTAGAAGATCCAACACATATTTTCGTTGTGAAAGGAAGAATCCATGTTTCGATCTTGCAACTTCAATTCCCAAAAAATATTTAAGTTGTCCGAGATCCTTCATTTCGAATTTAGTCGCTAAATACTCCTATAAACCTTGCATTTCACATTGGTCATCTCCTGTCACGACCATATCATCAACATATACAATTAAAACTGTTACTTTTCCTTCTTTATGTTTCATAAACAAAGTATGATCTGAGTTACTTTGCTTATAGCCAAACTCCTTCATTGTAGCCGAGAAACTCCCAAACCATGCTCTAGGTGACTGTTTAAGCCCATATAATGACTTCTTCAATTTACAAACTTCACCTTTACACAAAGAACCAATTTTAACTCCGGGTGGTAGTTCCATGTAGACTTCTTCTTCTAAGTCTCCATTAAGGGAAACATTTTTCACGTCAAACTATTTTAGAGGCTAGTCTCGATTTGCCGCTATAGATATAAGAATGCGAATTGTGTTGATCTTAGCTACTGCTGCAAAAGTATCCTGATAATCTATCCCATACCTTTGCGTATATCCCTTTGCAACTAGCCGAGCTTTATATTTGTCAATACTTCCATCCGGTTTGAGTTTCAATGTGAACACCCATCGACAACCAATTGTCTTTACTCCTCTAGGTTGGGGAACAAGTTCCCAAGTGGCATTCTTTTGTAGAGCCGCTATCTGTTTGTTCATTGCCTTTTTTCATTTTGGATCAGCTAATGCATCCTGCACATTATTAGGAATAGAAACCCTGGACAATTGATTAATAGTAAATGCATACGATTTAGTCAACCTATGGGAGGACACATAATTGTTGATTGAGTATTTGGTTTTGGTTTCAAGATCAGGTTCATACTATTTTTTTGGAACTCCCCTATTCAATCATTGTGGATATCTAGAAGTTATATTTTCTGTAGGAACACGTGTTTCAATAGGTTCATCAAACACAGGATTCGTATTTACCTGAGGAGGAACATTCTTGGTTGATTCTTCAGTTGATGGTGCAGACAGAGGTAACTCTGAGGATTCTTCAGGCGCAATTAATGATTCACTTTTGGCTTCATAGTTTGAAGCACAGTCTTGTTGCACATCACGACAACCTGGTTGGTTAAAAAATTCATTCACCACTTCTAACTCAATAAATTCAGCCCCTCCGCTATTCTCTTCACTTGAATTTTCCCCCTAAAGAGAATTCTGAGAGGCTCCCCCTAAGTAATAAGGTTTTAATTCATGGAAAGAGGCATCTAGAGTGACATGGAGCTTTCGGGTGTGTGGATCATAGCACCGATATCCTTTTTGAAAATCAGAATAGCCAACAAAAACACATCGTTTGGCACACGGATCAAGTTTATTTCGCAAGACTTTTGGGATATGAACATATACAGTACACCCAAAAACCCCAGGGTTCAAGATTCGAAAGATGGGGAATGGAAATTTGGGCGTGTAATTTTTGTTGAGGAGTTTGAAAGTCTATAACTCGAGAAGGTGTTCGATTGATAAGGTAGGCAGCAGATTTGACAGCTTCGCCCCAAAAAAATCGAGGCATGTTCATACCAAAGAGAGAGGCACACACTACTTCCAAAAGCTGTCTATTCTTCCTCTCTGCCAATCCATTTTGTTGGGGAGTATAGGTGCATGAGGTCTGATGACAAATTTCATGAATATTCAGAATATTACTAAGAGAAGCATCGACAAACTCAGTACCATTGTCAAATTGCAAAACACGAACCTGCTTCTGGTACTGAGTGTGTACCATTTGGTGAAATTTCTGAAAAGCTAGACATACATCACTCTTTTTTATAAGCAGGGATACCCAAGTCATTCTAGTGCATTCATCAATAAAGGTCACAAAATACCGAGCTCGAGAAATAGAGGGAACCTTTGCAGGACCCCAAACATCAGAATGAATAACCGCAAAAGGGTCAGAACTCTTATTCAAACTCGGTAAATAAGAGATACGTTGACTCTTAGCCAGTTCACAAGTGTCACAATGAAAATCCAATTTATTCAAACCTGAAAAAAGTTGTGGTCGCAATTTCTTAAGATAACCAAAGGAAAGATGACCGAGTCGTCGATGCCATAACCATATAGTTGTTCGAGCACTGTCTTCACTACAAGCTTGATTTGCCTGATTGATTTCGATCCCCCATTCTCTGTTAACTCCAAATAGTAGAATTTACCCCGTCTAACACCATAACCAAGAATCTTCCGGGTTAGAATGTCCTAAAAGACACAATAGGAAAGCCAGAAAGTTACAGTACAAGCAAGAGTTGAAGTAATTTGGCTAACAGACAACATATTATATCCAAGAGATGGAACAACAAGGACAGTATCTAATGTAAGATTATTCGACAAGATAACTGACCCTTCCCAAGTAATAGGAGAGGTACTACCATTGGTGGTTGAAATAACGGATTGAATAGAAGGTAGGACAGATTTTAACTGACTGAAATCCCTCGTCATGTGATCGGATGCACCTGTATCAATAATCCAAGTTCTATTCTTAGAATATGCAGAGAATACTTCAGCTTTACTGATAATACCTGGATGGGCAACATTCGCCGTAGGCAACAGTTTGTCCCCAACAATCTTTTTTTGAGGTATTTTTGAGAAGTCCCACCACTCTGGATAACCAATAATCTCGTAACAACACTGTTACGAATGGCCTTTTTCCCCGCAGTGAGTACATACCCGGATGTTAGCTTTGCTAGAAATTAGATGATAGCTCCCCTTTGTCTGTCGAGTTTTTTGAATGTTGGGTCCGGTCCGGGAAGTAATCCGGTTTGGTTAGATTCGGTCTGAGTTTGGTCCAGTTCGGGTGTGTTTCAGGTCCAGTTAGGGTGCACTTCGATACGTTCTGTCCGGTTCGATTCTGGTCCGGTTTGATTATCCGGTTCGGGTCCAATTTGGGATCCACTGGGTTAACCCGTTACCGGCTGGGTTGACCCAAAAATGAATAAAGGAACAGTGTTCCTAAGTTAAAAAAAAAATTAAACGAGCAACTTCATCTTCTCCGTCAATGGTGGTTCGGTGGCAAATTCGGCGGGATGATTCGGCGGCGGTTCGTCGGCTTTCGGGAGTCCCGCTGATTTTCTGCTGGTGGTGTTCAGCAGCGGGGCCGGTGGTGCGGTCGTCGCCGACCCTATTTCGGCGTTGCCTTCGTCTTCTGCTACGGCCTGAATTTTTTCATGACAACAGAGGAGACAGTCGAGCACCTCCTTCCTCGCCGGCTAATGATGCGATTGTCGGCGACGGAAGTTCCACCGGAGTGGGTGGTGGACACGAGGATGAGGATACGACGATGACAGAGTGTCTTCGGTAATGCGATCATCGGCGAAAACATTCGGGCTGATGATGCGGTCATCGGCGACGTTGGTGTCGTCGTCGTCGACGTTCGAAAGCTGGTTTTAAACCCGTTCTTCGTGCACTTCGGCTACAGGGTAGAGCTTCTGCTCTGTTCTTCGGGTACAACATCTTCAGCGATGGGGCAACTTCTTTGTTCACGGCGACGGTAGAAAAAAAATTCTCCCGCTCTGATACCATGTCAAACATAACCTTCAAAGAATGATTTTCGGATGATTTATTCTTCTCTGCCTAGGAGGCTATTTATAATACATTACAAGTCTATTTTAGGATCAATTTAGATCCTAAAATCAAGGTATAAAATCAAGAATACAATCACGGGATCGGAGGAAACAATCACACTATACAGTTTCCTCCGATCACGCTATACAGATATACAATTCAACATTATGATATTTTTATAAGGCGATATTGATCTTTGAAGAGTCAATGGTCATTCTGGAAAAACAGGAGAAACGGTATTTAGTTCAGCCAGATGATAGAGACCGAAATATATAAGATTATTTATCTTCTGATAATTATATTTTATGAAGATAAGTTATAATTGGATGAAATTTATTTAAGTCTACTTTCAGAAGGAAAAAAATTCATGTCAATCTGATCTATATTGAAAGATGTATATCGAATTTGAAGAATCAAAGGTCATGTTGGTATTCTGTTACATTGAAAATTCGAATTTATGCCCAATGTTTTGTGTCACTTTTTGAGTTGAAATATCACAAAAATATCTCACTTATTTATACATCTTTTTTATTTTGGCTAATTTCTACATCAATGATATTTGATTCAAGTTGGGATCACTTCCATTACCTCCCAGCTTGAGGGGTAGAAGTAGAAGAAGAACTAGAAAGAGGTATTTTATTCCTTATGTTGTGGATAAGTTTATGTGACCAACCAATCCTCGTTATGATATTTTTATAAGGCGATATTGATCTTTGAAGAGTCAATGGTCATTCTGGAAAAATAGGAGAAACAATATTTAATTCGGCTAGATGATAGAGACAGAAATATATAAGATTATTTATCTTCTGAAAATTATATTTTATGAAGAGAAGTTATAATTGGATGAAAGTTATTTAAGTCCACTTTCAGAAGGAAAACAAATTCATGTCAATCTGATTTATATTGAAAGATATATATCGAGTTTGAAGAATCAAAGGTCATGCTGGTATTCTATTACATTGAAAATCCAAATTTATGCCCAATGTTTTGTGTCACTTTTTGAGTTGAAATATCAGAAAAATATCTCACTTATTTATACATCTTTTTTATTTTGGTTTATTTCTACATCAATGATATTTGGTTCAAGCTGGGATCACTTCTATTACCTCCCAACTTGAGTGGGAGAAGTAGAAGAAGAACTAGAAAGAGGTATTTTATTCCTTATGTATGACCAAAATATTCAAGAAAGGGGGAGCACAAAAGATGAAGCTTGTGCAACTAAGAAGAAATTTTTATATCGGATTATTTCATGGGTTCTTTGACAAAGATTACTATTTGGTTCGTGTTATATGTGTTGGAAGATGGTCGTGTTATATTCAGTTGTGGCTATTATGTCTCTTTGGGGACATTCTTATTGAATAAGAGGTGGCCTCATGTCATCATTTACTACATCCCACTCAAAATGATGAAAATTATTTGTAGTTGGGAGTCCACGACGGAGGAACTTCATCCCCGTCAAAAAGATGAAAATTATTTGTGATTGGGAGTCCACGAGGGAAGAACTTCATCCCCGTCAAAAAGATGAAAATCATTTGTGGTTGGAAGTCCATGATGGAGAAACTTACGATTACATCTATGTTATCATCCCCCCCCCCCCCCCCCCCCCCCCCCCTGTAATGGGTTTTATGTCTCCCATCACTTGAGAGTGGTTGTCCTGTGGGGGGACATGATGGTGGACAGTTCAGAGCAATGCCGATAGACACACTACCGATAGCAGTGGAGTGTGCCCTACATCCAGCATTAAGACTAGAGTATGAAGCCAGCTAGGAGTGATTTTTACACTCACTTATAATGCCACAGGGCCTCATGGAAGGACGCAACAACGTGAGGGGGAATGTTGGAAGATGAAGGCATATTGGAAGATGTGCCATTTTATACAAAAATATTTTATACATCATTTGCAACAAGCTAGGAGTTCATGTTGTTCTCTCACCCCCAACTTGAGGAGGAGTGTTGGAAGATAAGATCAAGCCCAAATGACCAATGAAGGCCCACATATGTAAGATTATTATAAGATGGGCCACATGACAAAGGAAGGCACACAAGATGGGCCCAAGCCCATAAGAAGTAGGTCAGGTTCTTGAGCCTGTGAATACGCCTGGTTGGCCAGACTGTTTTTGGGCATGACTTGATTTTTGGAACATGTCTGGGATCATATTCCATCTTTGCGTCACCTTCCTTGATGCCTTCAAGTGTCACGATAGAAATGCTCGGAAATATCTTTGTGTCAGTAACAATTTCAGCAATACAGGAAACAAAATGAAGTTGAATTCCTTTACTCTTTGTTATGGAGATGAAACTTTTGTGAGCCTCCATAATCTCTTTTGACATTTTCTCCAAAACCGATAAGTCGGTGGAGTGGAGTACCATCTGCTTTATGAATCCATATGAATAAAGCATGGATGCATATTTTGAGTCTATTTCATGACTCAACTTCACTTGATTCCAATTTTTGCTAGACTCAGTGGTGAAGAAGGGAGTGTTCATCCCTTGCCAATTTGTTCATTCCATCTTTGGAATTGAACAGTATGATCGGATTCGATCTTTGAACGAACGATGTGCATCTTTTGAGGGCGTAGTGAGGGTTCCTCAGACATAATGTTCGAAAGTTTTAAAGGTTTAAATTTATTTAAAAACTCAAACTCATTCAAATTTATTTTATCTGGTTTATTTAGACTTTTCAACCTTGTAAACTCAGACGGGGTAACCGATTTTGTCTTGAATGATTTCTCATTACTAGACAAGTCCATTTCCATCAGGGATGGATCCGTTAAGACTTCCTTTTTAGCTCGAGACAGACAGGTAGAAATCCCTAATTCCGTTTTCATCAAAATCGTTAAGGTTTCCTTTCCAGCTCTAGACTAGCAGGTAGAAATCCCTGATTCCCCTATCGTCAAAGAAGACTGGGTTGTGATTTCCTTCTCATGCCTGGAATGACCAGTAGAAATCTCGGGTCGACCTATGTTTATCAAAACACTAACTCATCCGTCTCCTGATTAGCTGATGTTGTGGCTTCCTTTTCTTGAGATGGAGATCCAGTAGAAGTCCCGGAGGAGCTTGGCATATCATGCCGTCGGTTAATTCCTTAACCTTGAGTTGTAAGAGTTCTCCACTTAACCAGTAACGGGTACAATTCTCATGTTTGTCTCTTCGTTCTCAAAGAACTAAAAGACTGTCGAATAGTGACTATAGGGTTGAGAGCAATACCGTGAGTGTTGCAATTGCTGCTATGAGTTCCGTCAGTGTGCTATTGAGTGGATCCATTTTACCTGTCTGTAATACAAGAAAATTCTTCGAGTAGTAAGAGTATCAGGTTATTTATAAAGTTTTTTATAAATGCATGATGCAGTAGCAAAGAAATTTTTCCATGACAATAGTGGGATATAAATCACCACTCTTGGTGCCGTGTTATATATCGGGAAGGCTAAAGCATAACCGAATATAAGAAATCTATTAGCCAAGGGTTGTGCCTGAAGAGTCACTCATATTTTTTGAGTTTTCTGAGGAGGAAGACTCAGTTTTGAGATGAAGTTCATATACTTTATCATCTGACTGGATGTCATCATAATGGATGATGTCCAATCCATTTGCTTCGGCGAGTAGCATGTAGGTTTTGTACTACCGTGTTTGCTCAGTGTTTGGACAATTCTTTGCAAAATTTCCTTCTTTCTGGCATATCAAGCATTTGCATTTTCTCGGGGTTTTCCCCTTTGGGCAATATGCATTTGACCCTTTGCTGGATTTGGTAGGGCCAAAATTTGTTCTTGTTCTAAAGTATCTCTTACTAGGAGTATACCTAGTTTTAGAAATTTTTTGTATCCTAAATTTTTTCTATTGAAATTTCTTAGGAAATTTTCTTTGCTTATGGGAGGTGGTTTACAACCATAAGCTCCTACATTTGTGTTTTGGTTTGAACAACATAATATTTGTTTATTTGCCTTACTACTTTTCTTTTGTAGTTTTTTGGTTTCACAAAGATTTGCTAACATGTCTTGTACAAATCTGTGTCTTCTTCCTAAAGTGTCATAGTTTTGGAAATTATCCATGGTTAAAGTACCAAGTTCTGGATTATGTTGCCAATATTTTGTAATGTAGTCTTTTTCAGCTACATGTGCAAAATGTTCTGGCAATTTTGCATAAAAGATAGACAAATAAGGTTTCTGGTCTTCTTTTTGCAGTTTATAGAAGTAACTTTCAAACTCGCAATAATACTTCTCATAAAAACAGATGTTACAGATTTGTAACTTGTTTAATTTCAGAAGGGTTTCTAAACAATTTCTTTGGTTAGTACCCTCATTGTAAGCTTCTAGGGTTGGATGTATTCCTAGAAATTCTTTTGATATCTTAGCCACCAATCCTTTTAAGATATTGGCTATAGATATTGAGGTATTAGCTCGGTTTTGGTCTTCAGGAAGGTTGGCCCACCAATGAGCTACATAACCCTGTAAAGCATGGGTAAAGAAATTAAATGTTAAATCTTTATCCCAAGATTCATGCATATTTGCAGCATTGCTCATGCTTCTTTCCCATTCTTTAAGGACTTTTTCTCCATCCTTGGGGCTATCCAAGTTGAGATAAAATCCAAAAGGGTTTATGCTATCTATGGATGTGTGTCCCTTAGTAGCATTTGAAGGATCGAAATTTTTGTATTTTATCAAATAACTTTGTCCTCCCAGGGATATTTTGGAGTGGGAGAAACTTTCTCGTTCTTGCGGGTGAGCCGCAGTAAGGTATCAGAAGTTATCTTGAAAGCTATCTTCCATGTATGTATCTCGTACCCTTGATGTTTCTGCTTCAAAATGGTCGCTACCACGAAGCATTCGAAATCTTTTACCAAGATCATCTGCCTTTTTTTCTTTAGTAGAGTAGTCTGTTTTCTTTGTATTTTCTTCTACAACTCCATCAGATTCCCAGGCCTTTGGTTCACTGTTGTGTTGCTCTTCTTGTTGTTTACTAGAGGAAGGTTTTTCCTCTTGAACATAATAAATCGGTTGGCGACCGAAAGTATTATATTCTATGTAAACTTCATCATCGGTGGAGGATGATGCTTTGGAAGAAATCCTAAAAGCACGTGGTGTTGGATCCTTTTTTCTAAGTGCTATGCAAGGTGTAGCAAAGTATACTAGGTTTTTAAGCCATCCGGTTATGTCAGGAAGGCCTAATGGTAATGGAGTTTCCATATCCATTAAATAGAAAAAATCTATCATAAATCAATTTCTTTAAGCTTCCTTTGAACTCTTCTGATCATATATCGTAGTAGAATTTCTCTACGGGTTAATCTCCACCATTCAATCAGATATGCTCGATAGGCTATATCGGTTTCATTCATTGGTCTAAGATTTTCTCTGCCTTGCCAATTTTGGTCTTTCATGGAGCGTACCGGACGAATTTGATCTAGTAGTCTTTCTCTACAGATCATTTTACAAAGCTAAAAGGTTTAGCTTTTGTTTGATTTTCTTGATCTTGCATCTAAGGTTGTTGATGCGATCAGTATATCTTTCCCTAAAATAGTAATACCATACCATCAATGGGATTGTATTATCTTCTAGTTGAAGAGTATTTCTTTGGAGTAAGGCGTGGTTAAGGCCTTCTCTTTTTAATTTTAAACGATCTAAAAGTTTCTTCTTGTAGGTCATTCTGGAGTCCAAGGTGTAAAAGGTGGTTTATACCTTGATGGACCTAGGCGTTCTTTTGAATCTAGATGTTCTTTTAATTCTATGACTTCTGTTAAAAGTTCTTACATTTTATCTTTGTTTAGATTATCTAAACTTTGTTTTAGTTCTGTTAAATCTTTGAAGAAAACAGGACTATTTCCATGGTCAATCTTTTCTAGAATATTTTCTAGGATGTTTTGACACTTTATTATTTTTCTATGTTTATGTTCATCATAGAGGAAATCTATTTTCTGTTGGAGATTCTCAATAGTTTTTTCTAACCTATTAAGGGTCTTACCATAAGACTCTAAGGTTTGATTGGAATTGGTGACGATGTCACTATTTCCTATTGGTGGGCCTATGGCTTTATATGGGTTATGTGCCTTCATCTATGTGAAGAGGAACATGAGCATTGGGCCTTGGATTTCCTATTCCTTCGAAATGGGGACTGTTTGAGGTTCTACTTGTTAAGGTAGAGGGCCTATCCTATACGATGGAAAAGCTGGATCTAGTGTTTGTGCTCACTAGTTTTCCTTCTATCTCATTTATGGTTTTTCGGGAGAGGGGAAGGTGCCTGGGTGCCAAAGGTTGGACTACCCATTCTGTTGGCCACGTTAACTCTCTGGGGTCGAGTTCTTCTATGGTCAAGTTCTTAGAATAACCAATGTTTTTGGCTAATTCTGTGAGTTTCTTTGAATCTTTAACTGAAACCTTTCCAGTGTTGATTCCTCGGGCTACTATGCATACAAGTATGCCCATAACTCTTCTTCCTGGTTGAATTCCATTTTTTTGACTAGTTGTCTGTTTAGATTTTTAGGGACAAGGTATCTTGGATGTGCTTGTCTTCTAAATCTATTTGTAGATTGGGCCATGTTGTAAAGGATACTGGGCCTAATCCTAAGTTAGCTCTAACTCCTCCGAGTAGGGCTTGTTCAAAATTATTTTTCACAGAGTTATCTACTATAGCTGCTATGAAGGGTAAATTCTGATTGATTCGTATTAAGGGGTCTAATCCTATACGAACTAGTCCATAATGGACATATTTGAATCTTTTTAGCTTAGCTAAGTTAGATTCACTTAATAATCTGTAGCAAAAGGTACCTGAGTTGGTATCCTAGATTTCTACAGATAGTTCCTTCTGAAAGACAAAATATTTCTTTTGGAACTCAATCAAATCTTTGTTGTAGACTTTAGTTATCCTAGGGATACTTATTGTCCACTTTTGTCCATCCTGCATAAGATTAGGATGTTCATATTATTCTCCCTGTGTTTCATGATATACATGAACACTATTTTGGAGAGAAGTACATTTTATTCCTATTTGTTCAGACATTTAGGAATTTTAGATGAGTTGAGGTCTCTTCTAATTTTTGGAACAAGATTTCAATCAGTCGTTCCAATCAATACAAAGTGATGAAAGTAGAGATGTGTTGTATAACTAGTTCTCTCAATTCCTCATTTTGAGTTAAGGCACATATGTCTCGTATAAGATGATCTCTATCTGTTCCTTGATGAGTTTTTACATAAGCTATTTTGAAAATAACTTCCTGTAATTCTTTTCTACATGGTTTGTTGTTAACCATTTTAGTTTTCACTTCTCGGATAGGTTCTAAGACCCTAGAGTGATTTATTTCTTGATTTATATAGGTTTGTTGATTTGTAAGGAGGCGTACTATTTCTTCAGTATTTCCTGTTTTAAGTACCTCAAGATGGGCATTAATTCTTCTCTTGAGTTTCTGTACTTGTTCATTGACGTCACTTTCTATTCCTACACATAGGAAAGCAACATTCTGTGGTGTGTTTTTTCCAACATATTTTCATAAAGAAGCTGTGATGCATATCACCAATTGAATCCATTATATTATTTAATATTGAATTATTCTTATCAGGTCATCCGTGTGGATAGCCTATTATTAGACAAACATTTGTGTGTCCAATTTTTAACATGGTGTCATAAGAAGAACCGTTGAGTTCTCTTTGACCTACCAGTTGGGGTCTTTGGTACATTAGTATATTTGTAGTATACCAATGGTACATGGGATGTGACCGGTTTGGGTTGTAACTGTTTGGGAGTATGTATACCTAAAAAGAAATAATTAAAGTTAAGTTTTGAATTCTTTGACACATATAGGCTCAAGTCTAATACTTGGCTTTGTAGGAAGTTTAAACCTACGCTCTGATAACAATTTTAAACAGACAAACACACAGCGGATTATGGTACCGAAAGCACTATTGCTCTGATACCATTTAAAAACACACAGCGGATTATGGTACCAAAAGCACTATTGCTCTAAAACAAATTTTAAACAGACAAACACAAAGGATTATGGTACCGAAAGCACTATTGCTCTGATACTTCTTCGAGGTTTGACCCTATTCCTGCCGGCTTACCACCATATGGGCAATCCGTCAATGCGGTCCTCACGGTCTCTAGAGGGCCCTAAGCCGTTCCTATTAACCATTGCGGCTCCATGGCAGCTTCAGCAGGGTAGAGTACAACTCCATTTCATTTTCTACCTCGGAGTGTAGCCAAATAATTTCAAGTCTCTAGCTTCTGTCCTATTTGGCATTATTTTGGTACTATTTCTTTTTGACGAGTGAATAGTAAACATGAATAGAAACATGAAAAGTAACCATGAATAGTAAAAATGAACAGTACTTTTGAATATTAACTTTGTAACAGTAAAAACAAACATTGTGGAGATCATAGATATAGATGCGAAACATGAACAGTGATAATAACAACTGTACGAATCACAATATTACAAACATGAGAAAAATATAAAAGCAATGTTCAAAAAAAATAAAACAACTAAATACATACCCTAAAAAAAGGGAAAGAAAAACTACTTATCTACATAACTCCCGAAGTTAGAAAAAGAACAAATTCTGGCCCGACCACATCCAGTAAAGGGTCGAATGCATATTGCCCAAAGGGGAAACCCCCAAGCAAATGGAAATGCTGGATATGCCAGAAAGAAGGACATTTTGCAAAAGATTGTCCAAATGATAAACAACAACGGCAATACCGTACTTATATGTTACTAGCCGAAGAAAATGGATTGGAAATCATCCATTATGATGACATCCAGTCAGAAGATGAAGTATATGAACTTCATCTAGTAACTGAGTCCTCCTCCTCAGAAATTGCAGAGAACATGTCGACATCTTCAGGCACCTTCTCTGAATGAGTATCCGCATAAACGTGAGCATGTAGTTTCTGGAAATTCTTATATCACGGTCATGCTTAAACTACCTAGATATTTCAAATTCCATATACATGCTCTCGTAGATACAGGAAGTTCATATTGCCTAGCCAAACAAAATCTACTTCCCCCGGATCTATGGAAACCACTTGAAGTACCCCTTCAAGTAACAGTAGGCTCAGGAGAAAATATATCTCTTCCTCCAGAAGCCCGAAACTTTCATCTCGACATTGGAGGTGAAACGTTTATGATCCCAAAACTCATTAGTTTAGGACCAAATATAAACTCAGGACCAGATTTAGTCCTAGGGAATGAATGGCTCATGTTTCATGCCCTTGTAGAGTAAACACCAGCTTACTATAAACTTCGATGTCGCACTCGACGCGAAATTGATAATTCTGTTGTATTTGTCTATGCAGTAAAACCTGTTGAAGCCTTTGCCATTTCTGGCAATGGAGATGTTCTCCATCAGGTCTTCAAAAAATGCAGCAAGCATGGTGATGAGATTCCTCCCTTAGAAACCTACTCCTCGCTGAATCCTACGAATCAGAAGTTCAACAGCTTCTAGAATCCACTTGTTCTGAGAAACCCTTAGAATGGTGGAATAAACAAAAACCATATGAAGACCTCGAACATCTTGATCCTGAAAAAGAAATCCGTGAAAAACCTATGGTTTACACTCCTTTTGATGTTGAAGAATTCTCAACACAGATAAATGACTTGCTAAATCAAGGTTTAATCCGTGCAAGTTATTCTCCACATACATCTCCTGCTTTCCTGGTTCGGAATCATGTAGAGATAAAACGTGGAAAATCTAGATTGGTCATTAACTATAAAAAGGTTAATGAAGCCACAAAAATGGATGACTACTATCTTCCTAACAAAGAAAGATTAATAGCTGCCATCAAAGGAAAACAATGGTTTTCTAAATTTGATTACAAATTCGGGTTTTGACAAATTCATCTAACCAAAAGAGCTATTCCCTTTACTGCATTCAGTTGTCCTTCAGGACATTATGAATGGCTTGTAATGCCCTTTGGGTTAAAACAAGCACCCAACATATTTCAAAGAAGAATGGACAATATCCTCAAACCATTCTTTATATTTTGCTTAGTTTATGTTGATGACATCCTAGTCTTTTCAAAAACCAAAGATCAACATAAAGAGCAATTACTTAAGGTATTAAATGCCTTAAAAAATGCAGGGATAGCACTCAGCAAAAAGAAATCAGAGTTGTTTAAAACCAAGATAGATTTCTTAGTTCTAAACATCACAAAAGAAGAAATCATCCTCCAAAATCATATTATGGAAAAACTAGCAGCTTTTCCGAATGAAATTGAAAATATAAAACAACTTCAACGTTTCTTAGGATGCCTAACATATGCTTAACAATTCATAACAAATTTAGTAGAAATTAGGAAACATTTTCAAAAGAAACTAAAGAAAGACGTCAAATGGGAATGGACACCCACTGATAGTCTAGAAGTAATCAGGATCAAACAAATGATGAAACACCTCCCGGTGTTAACTCTACCAGATCTAGATGCAAAACTGATTTTAGAAACTGACGCCTCGGATCATACTTGGGCAGTAGTCCTAAAATGCAAAATCAATGATCCTGAGAGAATATGCAAATATACATCAGGAACATTTTCCTCTGCTGAAACAAACTATCATTCTTATGAAAAAGAAATTTTAGCAGTAAAAAATGGGATAAAAAAGTTTTATATTTATCTTGCTCCCAAAGAATTTTCTGGTTAGAACTGACTGTAAAAATTTTGTCGGTTTTATGACAAGAAATTTAGAAGATTCTCTTTGTCGCGGTCGATTACTCCGTTGGCAGCATTGGTTCTTCCAATTCTCTTTTACTGTTGAACACATTAAAGGAGATAAAAATTATTTACCTGATACTCTTACTCAAGAATTTTCTTGTGTTACAGACAGGTAAAATGGATCCCCTCAGCAGCACCCTGACGGACCTAGCAGCAGCAATTGCCACACTCATGGTATTGCTCTCAACCCTACAGTCACTATTCGATAATCTTTCATTTCTCTCAGAATGAGGAGACATACATGAGAATTGTTCCCGATACGGGTTAAGTGGAGAGCTCTTACAACTCAAGGTTAAGGAATTAACCGAAGAGTTAAAAGAACTCACTAAATGGCATGATATGCCAAGCTCCTCCGTGACTTCTACAGGATCTCCATCGCGAGAAAAGGAAGCCACAACGTCAACTAATCAGCAAAATGATGACTTTAGTGTTTTGATAAACACAGGTCGACCCGGGATTTCTACTGATCATGCCAGGCATGAGAAGGAATCACAACCCAGTCTTCTTTGAAGATAGGGGAATCAAGGATTTCTACCTGCCAGTCTATAGCTAGAAAGGAAACCTTAACAATTTTGTTGAAATTGGAATCAGGGACTTCTACCTGTCAGTCTCGAGCAGAAAAGGAAGTCTTAACGTATCCATCCCTGATGGAAACGGACTTGTCTAGTAATGAGAAATCATTCAAGACAAAATTGGTTACCCCGTCTGAGTTTACAAGGTTGAAAAGCCTAAATAAACCAGATAAAATAAGTTTTATTGAGTTTGAGTTTTTAAATAAATTTAAACCTTTAAAACTTTCAGACATTATGTCCGAGGAACCCTTGCTACGCCCTCTAAAGGTGGACAATGTTCGTTCACAGATCAAATCCTATCATACTTTTCAATTCCAGAGATGGAATGAGCAAATTGGAAAAGGGATGAACACTCCCTTCTTCACCACTGAGTCCATCAGCAGTTGGAATCAAGTGAAGTTGAGTCATGAAATAGACTCAAAATATGCATCCATGCTTTATTCATATGGATTCATAAAATAGATGGTACTTTACTCCGCCGACTTATCAGTTTTGGAGAAAATGCCAAAAGAGATTATGGAAGCTTGCAAAAGTTTTATTTCCATAACCAAAAGCAAAGGAATCAAGATTAGTTTCGTTTCCTGTATTACTGAGATTGTTACTGACAAAAAGATGTTTCCAAGCATTTCTGTCGTAACACTTGAAGGCATCAAAGAAGGAGACGCGAAGATGGAATATGATCCCAGACATGTTCCAAAAACCAAGCCATGCCCAGAAGCAGTCTAGCCAACCAGGCGTATTCACGGGCTCAAGAACCTGATACAGCTCATGCAACAGCTGATTCAAAAAAAGAAAAGCTTTGTTTGCAAGACCTCCATCCCACTGACAACGCTCTCGAAGAGCAATAAAGAGACTTCGGCACTTGTCTAGACCAGTCTCGAAGCAACGCTGAAGAAAATCCTTAGAGGAAATATCCCCTTCAGCAAAGGAACTAAGGAAAGCTTCTGTCAGATGGCCCAGAAGACTTTTCCAAAGGAGCACACTTGTAAATTGTGCACAGAAAGGCAGTTGTCTGAATGAGCAGTCAGCAACCATGTCAGTAGACAAATCAGTAGCCATGAAGGCCAAAGACGAAATCAAAGTCAGCAAAGGCAGCTAAAAGGCCCACAAAGGCGGGTACAAAAGTCATCAAAGGCGGCTACACCAAGTCAACAATGGTGGCTACAAAATATTCCTGCACGTCAGCATGATGATATCACAAGAAGAAAAGATATTTCTACCCCTGCTTTCAGTACCGAAAGGTAATAATGCAAGGTTAAAAATGAAATGACAAAAAACAAATTTTAGCGTTTTTCTTTCAATACACACATTTCAATTAAGGGTAAAAGTGGAAGAAACAAAAGATCTTCAATTATAAATTTGAGGCTCCTCTAAAGTTTGAGACATTTGAAAACCGACGAACATTCGAAAAATACACTTTCGAAGAAGAAGAAGAAGGCGATTTCCGACGAGCATCCTTCAGCAAGTTCCTTAAAAGCACGGTATGTGTTTAACAACCGTAATGGCTGAGTAAAAAAGTGGGAACCAACCGGTGGCACGGTTGGTAACTTCGATAAGTAGTTTTTATTTCCCTTTTTTAAGGGTATGTATTTAGTTGTTTTATTTTTTTTTAACAATGTTATCAAAGCAACCAAGGAAAGCTATCTAAGCAATTCTTAGAAGATTTGGTTATCATTCTACAAAGAGAGATCTACAGAATGACCCAAGAAGAAACCGTATATCAACCTGTAGACACCGTTTCAATAGGAGAAGCCTCTACAAGTATATACAGAAAACTAGAAAAAACAAAATACTGGTATGTTGTCTTCATAGGAAGAGAAAGAGGAATATATGACAGATGGGAAGAACCCCAAGTACAAGTCATAGGATTTCCCAAAAATTCTCACAGAAAATTCTGGACAAAGGAAGATGTTGAACAAGCATGGACAACATCTCGAAATAGATGATCTATAGGCAAAAACTTTTAGATCATTTACAAAAAACGAGAGATGGCCATGCCTTCACTCTCTTAGTAAGAAACATGCTTCAACCTGAAGATGATACAATCTACTCCATGAAAATGTACTATTTCCATTGGGAAAGATATATGAATCGCATCCATAGACTACGATGCAAGATCGAAAAAAGTAACAAAAAAAGTTAAACCTCTTAGCTTTGTAAAAATGGATGAGTTTTTTATTTAATGGATATGGAAACTACATTACCATTAGGTCTTCTTGACATCACCAGATGGCTTAAAAACCTAGTGTACTTTTCAACACATTGCATAGCACCTAGAAAAAATGATCCAACACCACCTGCTTTTAGGATCACTTCCAAAGCATCATCCTCCACCGATGATGAAGTTTACGCGGAATATAATACTTTCGGTCACCAACCGATTTATTATGTTCAAGAGGAAAAACCTTCCTCTAGTAAACAACAAGAGCAACACGACAGTGAACTAGAGGCCTGGGAATCTGATGAAGTTGTAGAAGAAAATACCAAGAAAACAAACTACTCTGCTAAAGACAAAAAGGCAGATGATCTAGGTAAAATATTTCGAATGCTTCGTGGTAGCGACCATTTTGAAGCAGAAACATCAAGGGTACGAGACTCCCACATGAAAGATAGTTTTCAAGATAACTTCCGAAACCGTACTACGATTCACCCGAAAGAACGAGAAAGTTTCTCCCACTCCAAAATATCCCATGAAGGACAAAGGTATTCGACAAAATTCACAAATGTCGATCCTTCAAATGCTACTAAGGGACACATATCCATAGATAGCATACACCCTTTTGAATTTTATCTCAACTTGGATTGCCCCAAGGATGGAGAAAAAATCCTTAAAGAATGGGAAAGAAGCATGAGCAATGTTGCAAATATGCCTGAATCTTGGAACAAAGAGTCAGTATTTAATTTCTTTACCCATGCTTTACGGGGTATTGTAGCTCATTGGTGGGACGACCTTCCCGAAGACCAAAAATGAGCTAATACCTCCATATCTATAGCTAATATCTTAAAAGGATTGGTGGCTAAGATATCAAAAGAATTTCTAGGAATACATCCAACCCTAGAAGCTTATAATGAGAGTACTAAACAATGAAAACGTTTAGAAACTCTTCAAAAATTAAACAAGTTACAAATATGTAACATTTGTTTTTAAGAGAAGTATTATTGCGAGCTTGCAAGTTACTTCTATAAACTGCAAAAAGAAGACCAGAAACCTTGTCTGTCTATCTTTTATGCAAAACTGCCAGAACCTTTTGCACATGTAGCTGAAAAAGACTATATTACAAAATATTGGAAAAATAATCCAGAACTTGGTACTTTAACCATGGATAATTTCCTAAACTTTGACACTTTAGGAAGAAGACACAGATTTGTACAAGACATGTTGGCAAATCTTTGTGAAGCCCAACAACCAATTTTAAACAGACAGACACACAACGGATTATGGTAACGAAAGCACTATTGCTCTGATACCATTTTAAAACACAACGAGACTGTAGCAGACTCAACAGCGGAATACAGGGTGAACCTAGGGATGAGGGCAACGGAACTAGAATCCTAGGGAGCACAGCTACACGCTGACTACAGGCAGCGAAAAAACAATGATGACTCACATAATACTATTCTCACTGTCACACTACATACATCCTATCATGTCACCATCATATTACTCCTGCTTCCTACTACATGTCACTGCTAGATACTCGTTTGTGTCTTTTTTCATAGCTATCTAATAGGCCCAACATGACTTCTGCTGCTACTTAGAACTTCTTCTGGGTTTGACCCTATTCCTGAAGCTTTCCACCACGTGGGCAATTCATCAATGCGGTCCTCACGGTCTCCAGAGGGCCCAAAGCCATTCCTATTAACCGTTGCGGCTACATGGCTGCTTCAGTAGGGTAGAGCACAACTCTGTTTCATTTTCTACCTCAAAGCAGCCGAATAATTCCAAGTCTCTAGCTTCTGTCCTATTTGGTACTATTTTGATACTATTTCTTTTTTGCGAGTGAACAGTAAACATGAATAGTAAAATGAATAGGAACTTGAATAGTAAAAATGAACAGTTCTTTTGAATAGCAACTATGGAACAGTAAAAGACAAACACTATGGAGATCATAGATATAGATGCGGAACATCAACAGTGATAACAACAACTGTACGAATCACAATATTACAAACATGCGAAAAATATAGAAAACATTGTTCAAACAAAATAAAACAAAATAAAACAACTAAATACATACCCTTTAAAATGGGAAACAAAAACTACTTATCTACATACTCCCAAAGTTACCGACCGCGCCACCGATCGGTTCCCTCTTTTCTACTCAGCCATTACGATTGTTAAGCACTTACCGTGCTTTAAGGAACTTGCCGGACGATGCTCGCCGAAAATCGCCTTCTTCTTCTTCTTCGAAAGAGTGTTTTTTGAATATCCGTCGGTTTTCGAATGTCTCAACCTCTGGAGGAGCCTCAAATTTATAGATGAAGATCTTTCGTTTCTTTCGCTTTTACCCTTAATTGAAAGGTGTGTGTTGAAAAATAAAGGGTAACTTTTGTCTTTTATCTTTTCATATTTGCCCTTGCATTATTACCTTTTGGCACCGAAAGCAGGGGTAGAAATGTCTTTTCCTCTTTTGACATCAAATTTTGATTCCTTTGCTTTTGGTTATGGAAATAAAACTTTTGCAAGCTTCCATAATCTCTTTTGGCATTTTCTCCAAAACTAATAAGTTGGTGGAGTGAAGTACCATCTATTTTATGAATCCATATGAATAAAGCATGGATGCATATTTTGAGTCTATTTCATGACTCAGCTACACTTGATTCCAACTGTGGATGGACTCAGTGGTGAAGAAGGGAGTGTTCATCCCTTTTCCAATTTGCTCATTCCATCTTTGGAATTGAATAGTATGATCGGATTCGATCTGTGAACGAACATTGTCCACCTTTTGAGGGCGTAGCGAGGGTTCCTTAGACATAATGTTCAAAAGTTTAAAAGGTTTAAATTTCTTAAAAAAACTCAAACTCATTAAATCTTGTTTTATCTGGTTTATTTAGGCTTTTCAACCTTGTAAACTCACACGGGGTAACCAATTTTGTCTCAAATGATTTCTCATTACTAGACAAGTCCATTTCCATCAGGGATGGATCTGTTAAGACTTCCTTTTCAGCTCAAGACTGACAAGTAGAAGTCCTTGATTTCGATTTCAACAAAATCGTTAAGGTTTCCTTTCCAGCTCTAGACTGGCAGGTAGAAATCCCTGATTCCCGTATCTCCAAAGAAGACTGGGTTGTGATTTCCTTCTCATGTCTGGCATGACCGGTTGAAATCTTGGGTCGACCTGTGTTTATGAAAACACTAAAGTCATTCGTCTGTTGATTAGCTGATGTTGTGGCTTCCTTTTCTCGCGATGGAGATCCAGTAGAAGTGTCGGAGGAGCTTGGCATATCATGCTGTTTAGTGAGTTCTTTTAACTCTTCGGTTAATTTCTTAACCTTGAGTTGTAAGAGCTCTCCACTTAACCTGTATCGGGCACAATTCTCATGTATGTCTCCTCGTTCCGAGAGAACTAAAAGAATGTCGAATAGTGACTGTAGGGTTGACAACAGTACCGTGAGTGTGGCAATTGTTGCTGCTAGGTTCGTCAGGGTGCTGCTGAGGGGATCCATTTTACCTGTCTGTAACACAAGAAAATTCTCGAGTAAGAGTATCAGGTAAAGAATTTTTATCTCCTTTAATGTGTTCAAAAGTAAAAGAGAATTGGAAGAACCATTGCTGCCAACGGAGTAATCTACTGCGACAAAGTGAATCTTCTAAATTTCTTGTCATAAAACCGACAAAATTTTTACAGTCAGTTCTTACCAGAAATTCTTTGGGAGCAAGATAAATATAAAACTTTTTTGTCCCATTTTTTACTGCTAAAATTTCTTTTTCATAGGTATGATAGTTTGTTTCAATAGAGGAAAATGCTCTTGATGTATATTTGCATATTCTCTCAGAATCATTGATTTTGCATTTTAGGACTGCATGCGTCAGTTTCTAAAATCAGTTTTGCATCTGGATCTGGTAGAATTAACACCGGGAGGTGTTTCATCATTTGTTTGATCCTGATTACTTCTAGACTATCAGTGGGTTTCCATTCCCATTTGACATCTTTCTTTAGTTTCTTTTGAAAAGGTTTCCTAATTTATGCTAAATTCTTTATGAATTCTTCAGCATATGTTAGGCATCCTAAGAAACATTGAAGTTGTTTTATATCTTCAATTTCATTTGGAAAAGCTGCTAGTTTTTCCAGAATATGATTTTGGAGGATGATTTCTCCTTTGGAGATGTTTAGACCTAAGAAATCTATCTTGGTTTTAAACAACTCTGATTTCTTTTTGATGAGTGCTATCCCTGCATTTTTTAAGGCATTTAATACCTTAAGTAATTGCTCTTTATGTTGATCCTTGGTTTCGGAAAAGTCTAGGATGTCATCAACATAAAGTAATCAAAATTTAAAGAATGGTTTGAGGATATCATCCATTCTTCCTTGGAATATGTTGGGTGCTTGTTTTAACCCCGAAGGGCATTACAAGCCATTCATAATGTCCTGAAGGACAACTGAATGTAGAAAGAGGAATAGCTCTTTTGGTTAGACGAATTTGCCAAAACCCGGATTTGCAATCAAATTTAGAAAACCATTGTTTTCCTCTGATGGCAGCTATTAATCTTTCTTTGTTAGGAAGATAGTAGCCATCCATTTTTGTGGCTTCATTAACCTTTTTATAGTTAATGACCATTCTAGCTTTTCCACATTTTATCTCTGCATGATTCCGAACCAGGAAAGCAGGAGATGTATGTCGAGAATAACTTGCACGGATTAAACCTTGAGTTAGCAAGTCATTTATCTATGTTGAGAATTCTTCAACATCAGAAGGAGTGTAAACCATAGGTTTTTCTCGGATTTGTTTTTCAGGATCAAGAAGTTCGAGGTCGGCATATGGTTTTTGTTTATTCCACCATTCTAAGGGTTTCTCAGAACAAGTGGATTCTAGAAGCTGCTGAACTTTTGATTCGTAGGATTCAGCGAGGAGTAGAATTTCTAAGGAAGGAATCTCATCACCATGCTTGCTGCATTTTTTGAAGAACTGATGGAGAACATCTCCATTCCCAGAAATGGCAAAGGCTTCAGTGGGTTTTACTGTGTAGACAAATACAGCAGAATTATCCATATCGCATCGAGTGTGACATCAAAGTTTATAGTAAGCTGGTGTTTGCTCTATAGGGGCATGAAACATGAGCAATTCATTTCCTAGGACTAAATCTGGTCCTGAGTTTATGTTTGGTCCTAAACTAATGAGTTTTGGGATCATAAACTTTTCACCTCCAATGTTGAGATGAATGTTTCGGGCATCTGTAGGAAGAGATATATTTTCTCTTGAGGCTATTGTTACTTGAAGGGGTACTTCAAGTGGTTTCCATAGATCTGGGGGAAGTAGATTTTGTCTGGCTAGGCAATATGAACTTCTTGTATCTACGAGAATGTGTATATGGAATTTGATATATCCAGGTAGTTTAAGCTTGACTGTGATATAAGAATTTCCAGAAGCTACATGCTCTGCGTTTAAGCAGATACTCATTCAGAGAAGGTGCCTGAAGAGTCCAACATGTTCTCTGAATTTTTCAAGGAGGAGGACTCAGTTTCTAGATGAAGTTTATATACTTAATCTTCTGATCGGATGTCATCATAATGGATGATTTCCAATCCATTTTCCTTGGCTAGTAACATATAAATACGGTAATGCCGTTGTGGTTTATCATTTGGACAATCTTTTGCAAAATGACCTTCTTTCTGGCATATCCAGCATTAGCATTTGCTTGGGGGTTTCGCCTTTGGGCAATATGCATTCAACCCTTTAATGGATGTGGTAGGGCCAGAATTTATTCTTTTTCTAAAGTATCTCTTGCTGGGAGTATACCTAGTTGCATAACTTTTTTGTATCCTAAATTTTTTCTGTTGAAATTTCTTAGGATATTTTCTTTGCTTATGGGACGAAGTTGAACAACATAATGTTTTTTTATTTGCCTTACTACTTTTATTTTTTACTTTTTGGGCTTCACAAAGATTTGCCAACATGTCTTGTACAAATCTGTGTCTTCTTCCTAAAGTGTCAAAGTTTAGGAAATTATCCATGGTTAAAGTACCAAGTTTTGAATTATTTTGCCAATATTTTGAAATGCAGTCTTTTTCAGCTACATGTGCAAAAGGTTCTAGCAATTTTGCATAAAAGATAGACAGATTAGGTTTCTGGTCTTCTTTTTTCAGTTTATAGAAGTAACTTGTAAACTCGCAATAATACTTCTCATAAAAACAAATGTTACATATTTGTAACTTATTTAATTTTTGAAGAGTTTCTAAATGTTTTCACTATTTAGTACTCTCATTATAAGCTTCTAGGGTTGGATGTATTCCTAGAAATTCTTTTGATATCTTAGCCACCAATCCTTTTAAGATATTGTCTATAGATATGGGGGTATTAGCTCATTTTTGGTCTTCGGGAAGGTTGTCCAACCAATGAGCTACATTACCCAGTAAAGCATGGGTAAAGAAATTAAATGCTGACTCTTTGTTCCAAGATTCATGCATATTTGCAACATTGCTCATACTTCTTTCCCATTCTTTAAGGATTTTTTCTCCATCCTTGGGGATATCCAAGATGAGATAAAATCCAAAAGGGTTTATGCTATCTATGGATGTGTGTCCCTTAGTAGCATTTGAAGGATTGACATTTGTGTATTTTGTCGAATACCTTTGTCCTCCCAGGGATATTTTGGAGTGGGAGAAACTTTCTCGTTCTTGCCGATGAACTGCAGTACTGTTTCGGAAGTTATCTTGAAAGCTATCTTCCATGTGGGTGTCTCGTACCCTTGATGTTTCTGCTTCAAAATGGTCGCTACAACGAAGCATTCAAAATCTTTTACCAAGATCATCTACCTTTTTGTCTTTAGTAGAGTAGTCTATTTTCTTGGTATTTTCTTCTACAACTTCATTAGATTCCCAGGCCTCTGGTTCACTGTCGTGTTACTCTTGTTGTTTACTAGAGGAAGGCTTTTCCTCTTGAACATAATAAATCAGTTGGTGACCGAAAGTATTATATTTAGCGTAAACTTCATCATCGGTAGAGGATGATGCTTTGGAAGCGATCCTAAAAGCAGGTGGTGTTGGATCCTTTTTTCTAGGTGCTATGCAAGGTGTTACAAAGTACACTAGGTTTTTAAGCCATCTGGTGATGTCAGGAAGGCCTAATGGTAATGGAGTTTCCATATCCATTAAATAGAAAAACTCATCCATTTTTACAAAGCTAAGAGGTTTAAATTTTGTTTAATTTTTTCGATCTTGCATCATAGTCTATGGATGCGACTCATAGTCTATGGAGGATTAACCCAGCCATGGTGTTACACGTGCTGCTGACCAAAGACCATTCGGAGATTCTCGTCCAGTGGATGGACACTGACCTCGATGCTGCCACATGGGAACGTGTCGACATCTTCAAATGGGTCTACCCAGCTTTTGAGCTTGAGGACAAGCTCTTTCTCCATGGGGAGGCAGATGTTGTGGACTCAATAGCACACCGAGTCACACAACGACGAAGACAACAACAACTCACTCAATAGGATTTATTTCTTATAATTCTTTGAGTATGATTTATTTCTTATATTGTTTTAAGCAGAAGTTATTTCTAATTACTTTATATGTAAGGGCATTATGGGGAATTATTGTAACCCTAACCCTAAAACTCCATGACGTGACCTATTTAAGGGAAAGGTATGAATGAAATAGGTAAGCTTTGAGATTTTAGAATAACCTAGTCTAAACAGGTTGAGATCACCTCTTAATCTCGAGTTTAGGGTTTACTCCAAAAATCTAACCTATCCTTCACCCTCCATTGCCATCCATCTTCACCCAAATTCATCCCTCATCATCAATACTAAGAAGAGGAGCTTCCTGCCCCTTTTCCGAGCGCAAAGAGAGGGTCTTCCCTCTTCATCAACGTCAGCAACAATCAAGGGTTCTAAACTCTTGACGAGCAGCAAAGTGGAGACTTTTCTGGTCCTTCACGTGATGGAGTTTAATTGTTGTTCCTAGCTTGGCGCCAATAAGGAAAGAGAGGAGAATAATCCATTCACGTAGGCCAAGGCTTACTACAAGCCAGGTGTTGCATCTCTTGACGTGCAACAACCAAATCAGGGTTGAAACCCTGATTTCCGTGAGGCAAGAAAAGGTATTCTTCCTTATTTTATTCTGGTCAACATTGGGTGGATTAAATTCATATATCTAGCTATATATATATATATATATATTGCATTCATCAAAAGGCTTGTCCATGTGAGAAAAAACCAGCAAGGAAGAGTTTTTTTCCACCCTCATACCAAGTCCAGAATCTCACTACCAGTGGTGGATTCACAAATCCCACACTGTGTTAGTCGATCCATGACCCGGGACCGTAACAGTACCAAAGACCACAACTGAACAAACAGTAAGCTTCCATACAGATCTACAAAGCTATGTAGATCAAGAAATAATTCATTCTAGGATCTTAGAACCTATCCAAGAAGTGAAAATTAAAATGGTTAACAACAAACCATGTAGAAAAGAATTACAGGAAGTTATTTGCAAAATAGCTTCAGTAAAAGCTCATCAAGGAACAGATAGAGATCATCTTATATGAGATATCTGTGCCTTAACTCAAAATGAGGAATTGAGAGAACTAGTTATACAACACATCTCTCCTTTCATCACTTTGTATCAATTAGAACGACTGATTGAAATCTTGTTCCAAAAATTAGAAGAGACCTCAACTCATCTAAAATTCCCAAATGTTTGAACAAATAGGAATAGAATGTAATTCTCTCCAAAACAGTGTTCATGTACATCCTGAAACACATGGAGAATATGATCAACAACCTAATCTTATGCAGGATGGACAAAAGTGGACAATAAGTGTCCCTAGTATAACTGAAGTCTACAACAAAGATTGGATTGAGTTCTAAAAGAAATCTTTCGTCTTTCAGAAGGAACTATCTGTAGAAATCCAGGATACTGACTCAATTACCTTTTGCTACAGATTATTGAGTGAATCTGACTTAGCAAAGCTAAAACGATTCAAATATGTCCATTATGGACTAGTTTATATAGGATTAGACCCCTTAATATGAATCAATCAGAATTTACCCTTCATAGAAGCTATTCGAAGAATAATTTTGAAAAAGCCCTACTCGAAGGAGTTAGAGCTAACTTAGGATTAGGCCCAGTATCTTTTACAACATGGCCCAATCTACAAATAGATTTAGAAGACAAGCACATCCAAGATACCTTGTCCCTTAAAATCTATGCAGACAACTGGTCGAAAAATGGAATTCAACCAGGAAGAAGAGTTATGTGCACTTGTATGCATAGTAGCCCGAGGAATCAACACAGGAAAGGTTCCAATTAAAGATACAAAGAAACTCACAGAATTAGACAAAAACATTGGTTATTCTAAGAACTTGACCATAGAAGAACTCGACCCTAGAGAGTTAACATGGCCAACGGAATGGGTAGTCCAACCTTTGGCACCCAGACACCTTCCCCTCTCCCGAAAAACCATAAAGGAGATAGAAGGAAAACTAGTGATCACAAACACTAGATCCAGCTTTTCCATCGAACAGGATAGGCCCTCTACCTTAACAAGTAGAACCTCAAACAGTCCCCATTTGGAAGGAATAGAAAATCCAAGGCCCAATGCTTCTGTTCCTCTTCACATAAAGGATGCACATAACCCATATAAAGCCTTAGGCCCACCAATAAGAAATAGTGACATTGTCACCAATTCCAATCAAACCTTAGAGTCTTATGGCAAGACCCTTTTTAGGTTAGAAAAAACTTTTGAGAATCTCCAGTAGAAAATAGATTTCCTCTATGATGAACATAAACATAGAGAAATAATAAAGTGTCAAAACATCCTAGAAAATATTCCAGAAAAGATTGACCATGGAAATAGTCCTGTTTTCGTCAAAGATTTAACAGAACTAAAACAAAGTTTAGATAATCTAAACAAAGATAAAATGCAAAAACTTTTAACAGAAGTCATAGCATTAAAAGAACATCTTGATTCAAAAGAACTTCTCGGTCCATCAAGGTATAAAACACCTTTTACACCTTGGACTCCAAAATGATCTACAAGAAGAAACTTTTAGATCGTTTAAAATTAAAAAGAAAAAGCCTTAACCATGCCTTACTCCAAAGAAATACTCTTCAACAAGAAGATAATACAATCCCATCGATGGTATGGTATTACTATGTTAGGGAAAGACATACTGATCACATCTACAACCTTAGATGCAAGATCAAGAAAATCAAACAAAAGCTAAACCTTTTAGCTTTGTAAAATGATCTGTAGAGAAAGACTACTAGATCAAATTCATCTGGTACGTTCAATAAAAGACCAAAATTGACAAACCAGAGAAAATCTCAGACCAATGAATGAAACCGATATAACTTATCGAACATATCTGATTGAATGATGGAGATTAACCCGTAGAGAAATTCTACTACGGTATATGATCAGAAGACTTCAAAGGAAGCTTCAAGAAATAGCTCTATGACAGAGTTTTTCTATTTAATGGATATGGAAACTCCATTACCATTAGGCCTTGCTGACATCACCGGATGGCTTAAAAACCTAGTGTACTTTGCAATACCTTGAGTAGCACCTAGAAAAAAGGATCCAACACCACCTGCTTTTAGGATCATTTCCAAAGCATCATCCGCCACCGATGACGAAGTTTACGTAGAATATAATACTTTCGGTCGTCAAATGATTTATTATGTTCAAGAGGAAAAACCTTCCTTTGGTACACAACAAGAAGAGCAACACGACAGTGAACTAGAGGCCTGGGAATCTTATGAAGTTGCAGAAGAAAACACCAAGAAAATAGACTACTCTGCTAAAGACAAAAAGGCAGATGATCTTAGTAAAAGATTTCAAATGCTTTGTGGTAGCAACCATTTTGAAGAAGAAACATCAAGGGTACGAGACACCCACATGGAAGATAGTTTTCAAGATAACTTCCGAAACCGTACTGCGGTTCACCCGCAACAACGAGAAAGTTTCTCCCACTTTAAAATATCCCTGGGTGGACAAAGGTATTCGACAAAATACACAAATATCGATCCTTCAAATGCTACTAAGGGACACACATCCATAGATAGCATAAACCCTTTTGTATTTTATCTCAACTCGGATTGGCCCAAGGATGGAGAAAAAGTCCTTAAAGAATGGGAAAGAAGCATGAGCAATGCTTCAAATATGCATGAATATTGGGACAAAGATTCAACATTTAATGTCTTTACCCATGCTTTACAGGGTAATGCAGCTCATTGGTGGGACAACCTTCCCAAAGACCAAAAGTGAGCTAATACCTCAATATCTATAGCCAATATCTTAAAAGGATTGGTGGCTAAGATATCAAAAGAATTTCTAGGAATACATCCAACCCTAGAAGGTTACAATAAGGATACTAACCAAAGAAAACGTTTAGAAACCCTTCAAAAATTAAACAAGTTACAAATCTGAAACTTTTGTTTTTATGAGAAGTATTATTGCGAGTTTGCAAGTTACTTCTATAAACTACAAAAAGAAGACCAGAAACCTTATCTGTCCATCTTTTATGCAAAATTGCCAAAACATTTTGCACATGTAGCTAAAAAAGACTACATTACAAAATATTGGCTATTTAATCTAGAACTTGGTACTTTAACCATGGATAATTTCCTAAACTTTGACACTTTAGGAAGAAGGCACATATTTGTACAGGACATGTTGGCAAATAATTGTGATGCCCAAACACTACAAACGAAAAGTAGTAAGGCAAATAAACAACCATTATGTTGTTCAAACTAAAACAAAATGTAGGAGCTTACGGTTGTAAAACCACCTCCCATAAGCAAAGAAAATATCCTAAGAAATTTCAATAGAAAAAATTTTGGATACAAAAAAGTTCTAAAACTAGGTATACTCCCAGCAAGAGATACTTTAGAAAAAGAACAAATTCTGGCCCTACCACATCCCGTAAAGGGTCAAATGCATAGTGCCCAAAGGGGAAAACCCCAAGCAAATGCAAATGCTGAATATGCCAGAAAAAGGACATTTTGCAAAAAATTGTCCAAACACTGAGCAAACACGGCAGTACAAAACCGACATGCTACTCGCCGAAGAAAATGGATTGGACATCATCCATTATGATGACATCCATTCATATGATGAAGTATATGAACTTCATCTCGAAACTGAGTCTTCCTCCTCAGAAAACTCAGAAAATTTGAGTGACTCTTCAGGCACAACCTTTGCCTAATAGATATCTTATATTCGGTTATGCTTTAGCCTTCCCGATATATAACACGACAGCAAGCGTGGTGATTTATATCCCACTATTGTCGTAGAAACATTTCTCTACTACTGCATCATGCATTTATAGAGAACTTTGTAAATAACCTGATACTCTTACTAGTCGAAGAATTTTCTTGAATTACAGACAGGTAAAATGGATCCACTCAGCAGCACACTGACGGACCTCACAGCAGTAATTGCCACACTCACGGTATTGCTCTCAAACCTACACTCACTATTCGGTAGTCTTTTAGTTCTCTCAGAACGAAGAGATATACATGAGAATTGTGCTTGTTACGGGTTAAGTGGAGAACTATGACAACTCAATGTTAAGGAATTAACCGACGGCATGATATGCCAAGCTCCTCCGGGACTTCTACCGGATCTCCATTGTGAGAAAAGGAAACTTCAACGTCATCTAATCAACAGACGGATGACTTTAGTGAATTCATAAACACAGGTCGACCCGGGATTTCTACCGATCATGTCAGGCATGAGAAGGAAATCACAACCCATTCTTCTTTGAAGATAGGGGAATCAGAGATTTCTACCTGGTAGTCTAGAGCTGGAAAGGAAACCTTAACGATTTCGAAGAAATCAGAATCAGGGACTTCTACCTGTTAGTCTCGAGCTGAAAAGGAAGTCTTAACGGATCCATCCCTGATAGAAACGGACTTGTCTAGTAATGAGAAATCATTCAAGACAAAATTGGTTACCCTGTCTGAGTTTACAAGGTTGAAAAGCCTAAATAAACGAGATGAAAGAAGTTTTAATGATTTTGAGTTTTTAAAGAAATTTAAACCTTTAAAATTTTCGAACATTATGTCTGAGGAACCCTCGCTACGTCCTCAAAAGATGGACAACGTTCGTTCAAAGATCGAATCCGATCATACTGTTCAATTCCAGAGATGGAATGAACAAATTGGACAAGGGATGAACACTCTCTTCTTCATCACTGAGTTTGCAACAGTTGGAATCAAGTGAAGCTGAGTCATGAAATAGACTCAAAATATGCATCCATGCTTTATTCATATGGATTCATAAAGCAGATGGTACTCCACTCCACCGACTTATCATTTTTGGAAAAAATGCCAAAAGAGATTATGGAGGCTTGCAAAAGTTTCATCTCCATAACAAAGAGTACAGGAATTCGACTTCATTTCGTTTCCTGTATTGCTGAAATTGTTGCTGACACAAAGATGTTTTCGAGCATTTCTGTCGTGACAATTGAAGGCATCAAAGAAGGTGACACGAAGATGGAATATGATCCCAGACATGTTCCAAAAGCCAAGCCATGCCCAAAAGCAGTTTGGCCATCCAGGTGTATTCACAGGCTCAAGAACCTGATACGGCTCATACAACAGCTGATTTAGAAAAAGAAAAGCTTTGTCTACAAGACCTCCGTCCCACTGACGATCGTCTCAAAAAGCTATAAAGAGACTCCGGCACCTACCCAGACCAGTCTCGAAGCAACGCTGAAGAAACTCCTCCTAGCAAATATCCCCTTTAGCAAAGCAACCAAGGAAAACTTCTGCCAGATGGCCCAGAAGACTTTTCCAAAGGAGCACACCTGTAGATTGTGCACAGAAAGGCAACTTTCTGAATAAACAGTCAGCAGCCACGTCAGTAGACAAGTCAACAGCCATTAAAGGCCCAAGATGAAATCAAAGTCAGCAAAGGCGGCTACAAAAGTCATCAAAGGTGACTACACCAAGTCAACAATGGTCGCTACAAAAGTCATCAAAGGTGACTACACCAAGTCAACAACGTCAGCAGCATGATGTCACAAGAGGAAAAGACATTTCTACCCCTACTTTCTGTGCCGAAAGGTAATAATGCAAGGGCAAAAATGAAAAGACAAAAAGACAAAAGTTACCCTTTGTCTTTAAACACACACCTTTCAATTAAGGGTAAAAGTGGAAGACATGAACGATCTTCGGCTATAAATTCGAAGCTCCTCCAGAGGTTATGACATTCAAAAACCAACGGACATTCGAAAAACACTTTTTCGAAGACGAAGAAGAAGGCAATTTTCGGCGAGCATCCTCCGACAAGTTACTTAAAGAATGGTATGTGCTTAACAACCGTAATGGCTGAGTAGAAAAGAGGGAACCGACCAGTGGCCCGGTCGGTAACTTCGGGAGTTATGTAGATAAGTAGTTTGTCTTTCCCTTTTTTAAGGGTATGTATTTAGTTGTTTTATTTTGTTCTATTTTGTTTGAACTATGTTTTTATATTTTCCTCATGTTTGTAATACTGTGATTCATACAATTGTTGTTATCACTATTCATGTTCCGCATCTATATATATGAATCTCCACAGTGTTTGTTTTTACTGTTCCAAAGTTACTATTCAAAAGTATTGTTCCTTTGTACTATTCATGGTTACTATTCATGTTTACTGTTCACTCATCAAAAAGAAATAGTATCGAAATAGTGCCAAATAGGACAAAAGCTAGAGACTTGGAATTATTCGGCTACGGTCCGAGGTAGAAAATGAAACAGAGCTATGCTTTACCCTGCTGAAGCAGCCATGGAGCCGCAACGGTTAATAGGAACGGCTTGGGGGCCTCTAGAGACCATGAGAACTGCATTGACGGATTGCCCATGTGGAGGTAAGCCGGTAGGAATAGGGTCAAACCTTGATGAAATTCTAAGTAGCAACAGAAGTCATGCTGGGCCTATTAGATAGCTATGAAAATAAACACAAACAAGTATATAGTAGTGACATGTAGTAGGAAGCACGGGTAATATGATGGTGAAATGATAGGATGTATGAAGTGTGGTTGTAGGATGGTATTGTGTGAGTCATAGTTATTTTCCACTGCCTGTAGTAAGTGTGTAGTTGTGATCCCTAGGATTCTAGTTCCACTGCCCTCATCCCTAGGTTCACCTTGTATTCCGCTATTGAGTCTACTTGAAACTTGTTGTGTTTTAATTGGTATCAAAGCAATAGTGCTTTCAGTACCATAATCCGTTGTGTGTCTGTCTATGTGTTAAAATACCCACAATGATTACCGAGAGCTGGCATCCATATCACACAAGTTGGAAGATCAAGAAGGACTCACAAAAGTATCTTTATCTTAGGGTCACGACCAAGAAGAGTTTTAGTTTAAGTTATATTTGTCTTTTATCAATATTCAGTTACCTAATTATGTTAGGACTTACCTTAAGTGTTAGAGTTTGGGTGTAATTGGGACAAGGGCAGTTTTATTGTAATTGGACTCTACTACCTTCCTCTATTATAAATAGAGGTTCATGTACTCTGATTACAACAAGTTATTGATGTCAATGACGTATTTCACTTTTCCATAAATTCAATAGTGAAATTTTCCTAGAAACTTTGGAAATATTTTTCTAGTAAAAATACGTTTCTAGGGACCATTAGTGCCTGATGTTTCCTTAAAACAAATTACTTTCCACAAATATGAGGCCCTGTTATTGTATTTCTTTAGGAAACTTTGGAAAAATATTTCTTTAAAATCCATCTCTTGGGATTAATAATAACTCATGTTTTCGGGAAACACTTTTCTAGCTGAAACTTCTTATTGTGAAAATTTTGTTGTAAGGCAATTTTGTTGAAACAAATTACTTTCTTCAACTATAAGGCCTTGTTAGTGCATTTTTTTAGGAAGCTTTTGAAAAGTGTTTCTAGTATAAATAAGTCTTGAGGGACCATTATTGCCTCATGTTTCCTAGAAATAATTTCTTGCAAAACAATCCTTCCAAGAAACTTTTGTAGTATGGCATTTTTTTATGAAACAAATTACTTTTAACAACTATAAGGCCTTGTTAGTCCATTTTTTAAGAAACATTGAAAAATTATTTCTAAGAAAAAATACATCTTTAGGGACCCTTAATGCTTCATGTTTCCCTAAAACACATTTCTTGCAAAACCATCTTACCTGGAAAATTTTGTGTTGAATCAATTTTTGCTAAAAGAAATTACTTTCCACAACTATTAGACCTTGTTAGTGTATTTTTTTTTCCGAAAATGTTGGAAAATTATTTATAGTAAAACTATGTCTCCATGGATCATTAATTCTTCATGTTTTTAGGAAACACTTTTCTAGCTTGAAATTTTTACCAGGAAAATTTTGTGGTACGATAATTTTAGCCGATAAGAATTACTCTCTACAACAATAAGACCTTCTTAATGCATGGTTTTGGAAAACATTGGAAAATTATTTCTAATAAAACTATGTCTCCTAGAACCATTAGTGTCTCATGTTTCCTTAAAACACTTTTCTAGTTGAAAATTCTTAACTGGAAAATTTAATGGTAAGTCAATTTTTATTAAAGCAAATTACTTTCTAAAGCAATAAGGCCTTGTTAATGCCATTTTTCAGGAAAAATTTGAAAATGATTTCTAGTAAAAATCCATTTCAAGGGATCATTACTGCCTCATGTTTCTTGGAAACACTTTTCTAGCTAAAAATTCTTAATAAACAAATTTGTGGCAAATAAATAATTTCTTAAACAAATTACTTTCTACACTATAAAGAGTTGTTAGTGTTTTTTAGGAACCATTGGAAAACTATTTATAGTAAACATATATCTCCAAAGACCATTAGTGCCTCGTGTTTCCAAGAAACACTTTTCAAGTCAAAAATTCTTACATGGAAATTTTTTTGGTGAGGCAATTTTTGCTAAAACAAATTACTTTCCATAACTGTAAGGCCTTTTTAGTGCATATTTTAGGAAACGTTGGAAAATTATTTCATGTAAAAATACATCTCCAAGGAGCATTAGTGCATCATCTTTCCTAGAAATACTTTTCTACCTGAAAATTCTTTCTTCGAAAATTTTGTGTTAAAGCTATTTTTGCTCAATCAAATTACTTTCTACAACCATAAGCCCTTCTAAGTGCCTTTTTAAGGAAATGGTGGAAAAGTGTTTCTTCTAAAAATTTGTCTCCAAGGACCATTAGTGCCTCATGTTTTTTGGAAACATTTTTCTAGCAGAAAATTCTTACCTGGAAAATTTCGTGGTGATGAATTTTTTGCATGACAAATTACTATCTACAACTATGTGTCACTGTTAGTACATTTTTTTAGGAAATGTTGGAAAATTATTTCTAGTAAAAATACATTTCTAGGAATGTTATGGACTCCATAGCATCACGAGTTATCCACAACCATAGGAATAAAATTATGTCAATTTACTTTTAATGTAATTTCATTTGGGTTGATTTACTTTGTTTGTTTTGGTTTAGATGTAATGTGGCGTGAACCACTTGACCTATGGGTCACTTTTGTAATTCCGTCCTCAACCCTATTTAGGGGGACGTCAAGGGAAGGAGAATTCAAGTATTGAGAAAATTACAGTAAACAGGTCAGATTCTCCCTTAGAGGTCTAGGTCTGATTCTCCCTCTGAGATCCAGGTTGAGCGTCCTTCAAAGCTCCATCATTCTATTTGATTTCCATCATTCCACGTTCCAGAAACAAGAATCCTCTTCTAGCGTCAAGAACAACCATGAAGGGAAGAGAAGAAAGAAGGGTGACTCGATCCATAGCTCGAGAAGAACCTAACAAGGAACCATTAGTGCCTCATGCTTCCAATAACCATTGGTGCCTTATGTTTCCATGAAACACTTTTCAAGAAAAAAAAAAATTCCCTGGAATGTTTTGTGGCAAGGAATTTTTTGTTGAATTGTTCAAAAATTATTTCTAGTAAAAATACATCTTCAGGGACCATTACTATGTCATGTTTCTTGGAAACACTTTTCTAGAAGAAAATGTTTACCTAGAAAATTTACTGGTAAAACATTTTTTCAGAAACCCATTACTTTCTACAAATATAAGCCCTTTTTAGTGCAGTTTTCAAGAAAAATTTGTTGAATTTAGGATCCCTTTTCCAATATTTTGAGCAAGAGAAAGAAGAAATAAAAAGTAGAAAAGGGAAGAAGAGCTCTCGGGTAGAGAGAAGAAAAAAGAAAAGAGAAAAAGAGGTATGTGTGGGGCAAAGTGAGAGGGAGAGATTAACTCAAGAAGGAGATGTATAGCTTGACTAATTCCGAATTACAACATCTTTGTTTATAGTAGAGGAAGAGATAGAGTCCTTATACAATTACCCTTTCAATCTCCTAATTACATTCCAACTCTAACTCTCTAAGATAAGTCTATTCAAAACAATCTACGAGAAGACTAATATGAGTTGAACTAGAACTCTTTCTTCAATCACATGAATATAAGGGAGGAGGCCAGCTCATGGCCTTATCCTTGTGGGCCCCTCATGATCTTCCAACTTATCTTGATAAGGTTGCCAGCTCATGGGATATTTGTGGGTCCCACTTGATCTTCAAGTCTTCTAACTCATTTCAGCTTGTGCTTCTTGACTCCTTAACTCGTGCTAGCTTGGGTGAGGACTCTTCTTGGTGTCCCACATCACCATGGTGGGTCCCACCAGCTCAAGCACCATGGTGGGTCCCACATTATAACACTCCCCCTTGTTACAATGTGGGACCCACCATGGTGCTCGAGCTGGTGGGACCCACCATGAGAATGTGGGACATCAAGAAGAGTCCTAGAGGACATGGGACATCAAGAAGAGTCCTAGAGGACGTGGGACACCAAGAAGAGTCCTCACCCAAAGTAAGTACGAGTTAAGGGTTCAAGAAGCACAAGCTGAATTGAGTTAGAAGACTTGAAGATCAAGTGGGACCCACAAATATCTCACGAGCTTGCAGAATTGAGTTAGAAGACTTGAAGATCAAGTGGGACCCACAAATATCTCACGAGCTGGCACTCTTATCAAGGTGCAATGGGAGATCATGAGGGACCCACAAGGATAAGGCTATGAGCTGGCTTATCCCTTATATTCATGTAAATAATGAAGGAATCCTAGTTCAACTCAAATTAGTCTTCTAGTAATTTAGTTTGAATAGACTTATACTAAAGAGTTAGAGTTGGAATGTAATTAGGATTGAATGACAAGTTGTATAAGGACTCTACATCCTCATCTACTATAGATAGGTGTTGTAATTCAGAATTAAAAAAAGTCACACATTCAATCCCGAGTTGGTTTATCTCTCTCTCTCTCTCTCTCTCTCTTTGCTTGGCGCAACCTCTTCTTCCCTTTTTATTTTTTCTTCTCTACCCGAGAGCTTTCCTTCCATTTTTTTCTTTTTGCTTTCTTCTTTCCCTTGTTCAGAATAGCATTGTCCATTAGACATCGTGTGCCTTCACTCCTCAACAAAATGGAGTAGCCGAACGAAAAAATCGTCATATTCTTGAGGTAGCTCGAGGTCTTTTATTTTCCATGAAAGTTCCATACTTTTATTGGCCCCCTGCTGTCCTTACAACGTGTTTTCATATAAATTGTCTACCGTCTATCGTTCTTGGAAATAAATCTCCCTACCCTAAACTCTTACCACATGATGACCCGTTTGCTTTACCATTGAAAGTCTTCGGCTGTCAATGTTTTGTTCATAATACATTGCCTAGACACAACAAACTTGATCCTAAATCTATCAAGTGCATTTTTTTGGGATATTCTCGCACCCAAAAGGGTTATGTTTGTTATAGTCCTTCTTTGCAACGCTTATTTGTGTCCAGGGATGTAACATTTTTTGAAGACTCCTCATATTATTCTGATAGCGCTCCTCCTGGTATGTCATCAGTACCAAGTTTTCCTCGACCATTTGTGCCTCGTCATACAGAGATTTTTCAGCCCCTAGAGCCAGTGGTTGATACCACACCTGTTGCATTATCAAATCCACCAAAGGTAAGTGCTTCATCACCAATCATTTTTTTCCTCAATTTGATACTTGTCCTATTTCCAATTTTGTGTCTCATCATCGCCTCTCACCTTTATGTTATCAGTTTCTTTCTTCTTTTTCCTCCATATCTGTTCCACAATCATATCAGGAGGCTCTACAACATCTAGGGTGGAAGGCAGCAATGGATGAAGAAAGAAGTCACTCAATGATGATAATCACACATGGTCACTGGTTCCTCTACCTACAGATAAAAAAACTCGTTAGTTGCAAGTGGGTTTATACAGCAAAACATAATCTTGATGGGACTATTGCACGACTGAAGCCTCGACTGGTTGCAAAAGGTTACACTTAATGCTATGGCATTGATTATGATGAAACATTCTCTCCAGTGGCAAAAATGACCTTAGTATATTATTATCTTTGGCAGCCAATTCATCATGGCCATATCAACTGGATGTTAAAAATGCATTTCTCAATGGTGACATCAAAGAAGAGATTTATATGCAACAACCACCTGGATATGTGGTAGAGGGGGAGTCCGTATGTCACCTTAAAAAATCTCTATATGGACTAAAGCAATCCCCACGGGCATGGTTTGAGAAATTTAGTCAACCATCATACAGGCAGGTTTTTATAGATGCTCTATAGATCACTCAGTATTTATTGAGAACACAGCGAGAGGTAAGGTTGTTCTAGCTGTTTATATTGATGATATTATTTTAACTGGGAGTGACTCTGAGGGCATTAAAAAAAAGAAAGAATATGTGCTGAATCCAAGACGAAGGATCTTGAGTTACTAAAATATTTTTTGGGTATTGTGGTATTACAATCCAGACATGGGATTGTTCTATCCCAAAGAAAATATCTCGTTGATCTACTAGAAGAAATAAGGATGATGGGATGCAAACCGATAGACACTCCTATGGATGCAAATACAAAATTATGTGGAGGCACTGGAGAAGATGTAGATATTGGTAAATATCAAAGGTTACTGGGACGACTTAATTATTTGTGCGTAACGAGTCCAAAATTGTCGTACACAGTAAGTGTGGTAAGTCAGTACATGCACAAGCCACAACTTAGTCATTGACAAGTACTTGAGAGGATACTACGTTATCTGAAAGGAGCTCCTAGAAGGGGGATCCTCTACAAAAATTATGGTCACTTCAACATCGAGGGGTTCTCGGATGCAGACTGGGCCGGATCCCCAAATGATAGAAAATCTACTTTGGGATTTTGCACAATGGTTGGAGGAAATCTGGTTACATGGAAAAGCAAAAAGAAAAGTGTAGTAGCATGGTCAAGTGCAGAAGCAGAATACAGAGCCATGGCACACACTTTTAGTGAACTTTTATGGGTAAGATCTCTTCTCACTAAATTGGGATTCTATAAAGAAGCTCGAATGGATCTATACTGTGATAATCAAGCAGCAATACATATTACATCGAATCCAGTCTTCCATGAGAGGACAAAGCATATTAAGGTAGATTACCATTATATATGAGAAAAATTCCAAGCTGGTCTCTTATCTCTGAAGCACATATCATCACAAAATCAAGTTGCAGACATTCTCACCAAACCGATCACTCACAAGATTATGTCTACCATATGCAGCAAGCTGGGCGTTTATGATGTCTTCTCACCCCAGCTTGAGGGGGAGTGTTATAATGTGGGACCCACCATGGTGTTCAAGCTGGTGCGACCCACCATGAGGATGTGGGACATCAAGAAGAGTCCTAGAGGACATGGGACACCAAGAAGAGTCCTAACACAAAGCAAGCATGAATTAAGGGATCAAGTAGCACAAGCTGAATTGAGTTATAAGACTTGAAGATCAAGTGGGACCCACAAATATCTCACAAGCTGGCACTCTTATCATGGTGTACTGGGAGATCATGAGGGGCCCACAAGGATAAGGCTACGAGCTGGCTTATCCCTTATATTCACATAAATAATGAAGGACTCCTAGTTCAACTCAAGTTAGTGTTCTAGTAGTTTAGTTTTAATAGAATTACATTAAAGAGTTAGAGTTGTAATGTAATTAGGATTGAATGACAAGTTGTATAAGGACTCTACCTCCTCCTCTACTATAAATAGAGGTGTTGTAATTCAGAATTAAAACAAGTCACACATTCAATCCCAAGTTGGTTTCTCTCTCTCTCTCTCTCTTTGCTTGGCGCAACCTCTTCTTCCCCTTTTAATTTTTCTTCTCTCTACTCGAGAGCTTTCCTTCCCTTTTTCTCTTTTTTCTTTCTTCTTTCCCTTGTTTGGAATCATGGAAAAGGGATCCTAAATTCAACACCCCTCAAGCTGGGGGTGAGAAGACATCATAAATGCCTAGCTTGCTGCATATGGTAGACATAATCTTGTGAGTGGCTGACTTGGTGAGAATATTTGCAACTTGACTTTGTGATGATATATGATTTAGGGATAAGAAACCTGCTTGGAAATTTTCTCATATAAAATGGCAGTCCACTTCAATATGCTTTGTTCTTTCATGGAAGACCGAATTCGATGTAATGTGTATTGCTGCTTGATTATCACAGTATAGATTTATCAGAGCTTCCTTGTAGAATTCCAATTTAGTGAGAATACATCTTATCCATCGGAGTTCACGCACAGTGTGTGCCATGACTCTATATTCTGCTTCAGCACTAGATCGTGCTACTAAATTTTGCTTCTTGCTTTTCCATGTAACCAAATTCCCTCCAACCATCGTACAAAATCTGGAAGTAGATTTTTTGTCATCCGATGACCCGGCCTAGTCTACATTTGAGAACCCTTCGATGTTGAAGTTACCATGGTTTTTATAGAGAAACCCTCTTCCTGGAGCTTCTTTCAGATATCGTAGTATCCTTTCAAGTTCTTGCCAATGACTAAGTTGTGGCTGGTGCATGTATAGACTTACCACACTTACTGCATATGAAATATTCGGCCTTGTTACACACAGGTAAATAAGACTTCCCACTAGTCTTTGATATTTTCCAATATCTGCATCATTTCCAGTGCCTCCACATAATATTGTATTTGAGTCCATAGGAGTGTCTGCTGGTTTGCCTCCCATCATTCCTGTCTCCTCTAGTAGATCAAGGGCATACTTCCTTTGGGATAGCACATGTCTGGATTGTAATACTTCAATACCCAAAAAATATTTGAGTAGTCCAAGTTCCTTCATCTTGAATTCAGCACATATTTTTTTTTTTTGTTTTCTGGATACTATCAGAATCACTACCAGTTTAAATGATGTCATCAATATAAACAGCCAGAATCACCTTACGTCTCGGTGTATTTTCAATAAATACTGAGTGATCTCTAGTGCATTTGTAAAAGTCGGCCCATATGAGGGCTTGACTAAATTTCTCAAACCATTCCTGAGGGGACTGCATTAAACCATATAAAGATTTTTTTAGGTAGCATACTAACTCCCCCTTAACCACATACCTTGGTGGTTTTTGCATATAAATTTTTTCTTTAATATCACCATTAAGAAATGCATTTTTCACGTCAAGTTGATATATCGGCCATAATGAATTTCTCTCCAGAGATAATAATATATGTACTAAGTTCATTTTTGCCACTAGAGAGAAGGTTTCTTTGTAATCAATTCCATAACACTGAGTATAACCGTTGGCAACCAGTCGGGCATTCAATCGTGCAATTGACCCATCCGGATTATGTTTGACAGTATAAACCCACTTGCAACCAACGAGTTTTTATCTGTTGGAATAGGAACCAGTGACCATGTATGATTGTGATTAGAGCCTCCTGATAGGACTCTGGAACAGATATGGAGAATATAGAAGAAAGAAACTGACAACATAAAGGTGAGAGGCGATGATGAGACACAAAATTTGAAATGGGATGAGAAGTAGAAGGTCTAGTGCATGATCTAGGTTCTTTCCTTATAGCAATAGGACGAGTATCATATTGAGGGCCAAAAATAACTGGTGATGAAGGACTTACCTCTGTTGGATTTGTTAACTCAGCAGGTGTGGTGTCGACCACTTGCTCTGGGGGTTGAATAATCTCTGTATCACGAGGCACAATCGGTCGAGGGGAACCTGGTACTGAGGACAGACCAAGAGGAGCACTATCAAAATAAAATGAGGAGTCTTCAAAAAATGTTACATCCCTGGACACAAATAAACATTGAAGAGTGGGACAATAAAAAACATAACCCTTTTGTGTGCGAGAGTATCCCAAGAAGATACACTTGATAGATTTAGGATCAAGTTTACTGTCTCTAGGAAATGAATTATGAACAAAACATTGACATCTGAAGACTTTCAAACGTAGTGAACATGGATCATCATTTGGTAATAATCTAGCGTAAGGAGATTTATTACCAAGAATGGAAGATGCTAGACAATTTATAAGAAAGAAAGCTATAAGGACTGGATGATGCCAATAAAATTATGGAACTTTCATTGCATGTAATAAAAATCGAGCTACTTCTAGAATATGACAATTTTTCCATTTGGCTACACCATTTTGTTGAGGAGTGTAGACGCATGATGTTTGATGGATAATGCCATTTTCTTGACAAAAAGAGTCAAGGTCTTTGGAAACTTATTCTTTGGCATTATCAGACCGGAGAATTTTTATTTTCTGACCAAATT
This sequence comes from Aristolochia californica, assembly GCF_029961685.1. Taxonomy (NCBI): domain Eukaryota; kingdom Viridiplantae; phylum Streptophyta; class Magnoliopsida; order Piperales; family Aristolochiaceae; genus Aristolochia; species Aristolochia californica. The sequence goes on from NW_027181992.1 coordinate 23,035,186, forward strand.
ATGTGAGTACCATAGCTTGAAATGACTTAAAAATAAATGGTATCTCAGAACGTTCCTTAAATATAAACAACCAAGTTGTATGAGTGAAAGCATCAATAAATGTAAATAAAATATTTTTCTTGAGAAATGTTGGAGACACTCAAGGGCCCCCACACATCAGTATGAATTAAAGAAAATGGAGTAACACTTTTGACTTCTGGAAGAGGAGAGTATGTGCTCCTTTGATGTTTACTCAATTGACAAACCTCACAATGAAATTCTGACCTATTTTAAGAGAAGGAACCATACAATGAAGAGACTGGGCAGATGGATGTCCCAACCGATTGTGCCATAAACATGTCTCATTTTTAGTAGTGGAAACCATATTTATTTTTGGCAAGCCCAAGTAGTAAAGACCCCCCTTTCATGGCCTCCACCAATCACCTGCTTCATTATAAGATCATGAAATAAACATGAAGTGGGTGAGAAGGTAATTGAGCAATTAAAATATTTTGTCAGCTGACTAACAGATAATAGATTCAAAGGGAAAGTAGGAACGAAAAGAATGTCAGAGAGTGAAAGTGATGGTGTGATAGAAGTGGAGCTTTCCCTTGGACTTTGGTTTGAGAACCATCAGCTATGGTAACAAACTTGTGTGAAAGATTTGGACATAGAGACTGTAATAAATTTTTGTTACCTGTAAGATACTCGGAGGCTCCTGAGTCAATTATCCAGGATGAAGATGAGGTAGATAGCATACCTGAAGTGGTAGTGGCAGCAGTAGTTGTGTAGGAACTAGGAGAACAACCAACATTGTCTTCATTTTCTGAAAGAGATCATACTCTTCCCCGATTTTGTGGGTTCTTCTTCTTTTGTATCACTTACAAAGGCTTGATTAGCCCTTGTCAATTCTAACTATCCATTGGATTTATAGCATATTTCTTTATAACGGCCAAATTTTCCATAGTAACTGCATGCCTTGGAATCCTTGTAATAGTATTGATCTATAGTGTGGCCAAATTTTTTACAATGAGTACATTCTTTCCCATCTGTTCTGCCAGTCCTTCCACTTCTTCCTCTACCTCCTCTATAACCTCAGCCTCAGACGCAGTCAGATGATGATCCTCTATGATCGGAATACATAACGGATGATACTTCAATAGTGTAGGAATAAGTGTCTGGAATATGAAGTAGTGTTTCACATACATCATCAAACTTGGGGACAACAAGAGCACTCATAAGTTGACTCTTGGCAATGTCAAGATGGGGTTTAACATTTGTAAGGCAAATAGCAGTAATTAAGGCTTCCTTCTGCTTGTCTTGGATAGAAATATCAGTGGTTGAAGGCTGAAGTAACTTCCAATCTTGAAGAAAGACTCTAAATCGGGCCAAGTACTCATGGATATTTTCTCCTTGTTTAGTATTCAACATTCTTTGGAGAAAGTCATATGGTCTATGTAGAGTATCTGGGCTAGAGTATAGTTTAGCACATCTCTTCCAAATTTGTTTAGCAATGTCAAGATAAATGACATTGTTGGAGACATGTTCTTCCATGCTATTGATTTTCCAACTAATCACCAAAGTATCATTTTTCAACCATTTGTTATAAAAAGTATCATCTTCATCAATCAGTGGTCCTTGGTGTTGAAGTGACCAAGTAGGTCTTTTGTTATAAGGAACCTCCAAACCGATGATGACCAACTCATAAAATTTGATACCCCATGTAAGGGTATGGTTGAAATTCTTAGTATATCATTTTTCATATTCATATTCTCTTCAGCCATGATAGGCCCTTCTTCAAAAAATTCTAATAATAACACCTAGTATTCTTCAAACAACCCGATCTATGAGGAATTTTAGCATTGTTGCTAAATTATTATTCTGATTTTTTTCCCTCTAAAACCACTCATAAGAGACTCAATAAAAATCTTCTATATCAGGGGACTCTTGTTCCGATGAAAAAAAATTCCAACAATCTGATTATGGACTAGTCTCGGTTAACAAAATTTTGAAACCGACAAAACAGTTTTGAAAGCTTCTTCTAGATAGAGAGGCATGCATATCCATAATATAATAAGATGAAACCATTCACATACTCATCTATAAATCATCTTATAAATTTGGAAACCAGTAACATGAAGAAAAAAAATTTAAGCACTTATCTCACGGCTTGTGATCTTCCATCACAAAATAGCCTTCTTTGAGTGGTGTTGATCATCACGTCTTTAGAGCATCCATTTTACTAGGGTTCCTAAATTTAATGCTCTGATACCATATTGAATTTAGGATCTCTTTTCCAATATTCCGAGAAAGAGAAAGAAGAAAGAAAAAGAAGAAAAGAGAAGAAGAGCTCTCAGGTAGAGAGAAGAAAAAAGAAAAGAGAAAAAGAGGTATGCGCCAAGCAAAGAGGGAGAGATTAACTCAAGAAGAAGATTTATAACTTGATTAATTCTGAATTACAACACCTATATTTATAGTAGAGGAAGAGATAGAGTCCTTATACAATTACCGTTTTAATCTCCTAATTACATTCCAATTCTAACTTTCTAAAATAAGTCTATTCAAAAAAATCTACTAGAAGACTAATTTGAGTTGAACTAGAACTATTTCTTCAATCACGTGAATATGAGGAGGGCAGCTCGTGGCCATATCCTTTTGGGTCCCTCATGATCTGCCAGCTTATCTTGGTAAGGTTGCTAGCTCATGGGATATTTTTGGGTCCCACTTGATCTTCAAGTCTTCTAACTCATTTCAGCTTCTACTTCTTAACTCCTTAACTCATGCTAGCTTGGGTGGGGACTCTTCTTGGTGTCCCACGTCCTCATGGTGGGTCCCACATTTGTAACAACATTGAAAAATTATTTCAAGAAAAAATAGATTTCTAGGGACACATAGTACCTCATGTTTCTTGGAAACACTTTCTTGTTAAAAGTTCTTGCCAGGAAAATTTTTTGGTATGGCAATTTTTGTTGAAACAAATTATCTTCTACAACTATAACGCCATTTTAGCGCCTTTTTTCAAGAAATGTTGGGAAAGTGTAGATAGTAAAAATACTTCTCCAGGAACAATTAGTGTTAGGAATTACACACCCTAATTCAAATTAACGAGAGAAATAATAATAATCATGGGAGAAAGGATAAGCAAGAACTGAAAAAGATAACAATATTTATACAGGTTTGCCTCAAGGTGAGACTACGTTCTGTCTTCCATTGCTACAGTAATCCACTATGAAGATGAAATAGTTTACAAGAGATCACACACTTACAAGTGTTTTTTTTCTCCACCCTCTCTTGGCCGCAACTAATGCCCCTTGGATGATGATGATCAACAAGGTAATGATAAAACCCTAACAACGACGCCCCAAGTATAAAGGAAAAATTGGGGTAACTAGGTTACAAATGTGAAATCCAAAAACTACCCTTAATGACACAACAATCAATATAACATGGATCCACCTGGAGTGTATGGTGTTAATTACGTTCCACAACTTATCAATTAGAGTCTCATGTTTCTCAGAAACACTTTTCTAGCAAAAAATTATTGCAAGGAAACTTTTGTGATTAGGAAATTTTTTCTGAATAAAATTATTTTCTACAACTATAGGGCCTTAGTATTTTTTTAATAAATGTTTGAAAAGTATTTCTAGAAAAAATACAAGGGACCATTAGTTCCTCATGTTTCAGGGAAAGACTTTTCTTGTAAAAAAATTTTACCATGAAAATTTTGTGGTAAGGCAGTTATTTATGAAACAAATTACTTTTTACTACTACAAGGCCTTGGTAGTGACTTTTTTTATGAAACATAGGCAAAGTATATCTAGTAAAAATAGGTCTCCAGAGACCATTGGTGCCTCTTGTTTCCTCGAAGCACTTTTCTAGCTGAAAATTTTTAGCAGGAAAGTTTTGGGGTAAGTCAATTTTTTCTAAAACAAATTATATTCTAAAACTATAAGGCCTTGGTAGTGCATTTTTTTCTGGAAATGTTGGTAAATAATTTCTAGTAAAAATACGTATCCTAGGATCATTAATGCCTCATGTTTTCTGGAAATACTTTACTAGCTGAAAATTCTTAACAGAAAAATTGAGAGGTAAGGCAATTTTCGTTGAAACAATTACTTTCTGTAATTTTAAGGCCTTGGTAATGCATTTTTTCTGGGAAACATTTGAAAAATATTTCTAGTGAAAATATGTCTCATGGGGGCATTTGTAACCCATGTTTCCTATAAACACTTTTCTAGCAGAAAATTCTTACGTCAAAATTTTTGTCATAGGACAATTTTGTTGAAACAAATTAATTTCCATATCTCTAAGGCCTTATTAGAGCATTTTTTTTGAAACATTCAAAAAACGTTTCTTGTAAAAATAAGTCTTGAGGGACCATTACTACCTCATGCTTCCTGGAAATAGTTTTCTAGCTGAAAATTCCTACTTGGAAAATTTTGTGGTAAGACAATGTTTTATGAAATAAATTACTTTGTTCAACTATAAGGCCCTGTTGGTGCATATTTTCAGGAAACATTGGAAATATATTTCTCAAAAAAAGCACGTCTGTAAGGACCATTATTGCATCTAGTTTTCTAGAAACACATTTCTAGCAAAAAATTCTTACCCGGAAATTTTTTGTGATTAGTTAATTTTTGCTAAAACAAATTACTTTTGAAAACTATAGGCCTTGTTAGTGCATTTTTCAGGAAATGTTGCAAAATTATTTCTATAAAAAATAAGTTTGAAGGAACCATCAGTAGCTCATGTTTCCCAAAAAAAACTTTTCTAGCAAAAAATCCTTTCTAGGAAATTTGGGTAGTAAGGCTTTTTTTGCTTAAAAAAATTATTTTAAAAAACTATAAGTACGTGTTAGTGCATTTTTCAGGAAATGTTGGAAAAATATTTCTGGTAAAAATACATCTCCAAGGACCATTTGTGCCTCATGTTTCCAAGAAACATTTTCTAGTAGATAATTTTTTCCTAGAAATTTTTGTAGTAAGACGATTTTTATTGAAATAAATTACTTTCTACAACTACAACGCCTTGTCATTGCATTTATTGAGGAAACATTGGAAAATTATTTCTAGTAAAATTACGTCTCCATGGACCATTAGCATGTTTCCATGAAACAGTTTTCCAGCTGAAAATTTTTTGCAGGAAATTATTTTGGTAAGGCAATATTTGCAAATACAAATTAATTTCTAGCACTATAAGGCCATGTTAGTGCCTTTTTTTAGGAAACGTTGGAAAATATTGTTACTTAAAATACGTCTCCTGGGTGCATGAGTGCCTCATGTTTCATGGCAACACTATTCTATATGAAAATTCTTATGAGGATAATTTTGTGGTAAGCCAATTTTTTGTTGAAACAAATTACATTCTACAACTACAAGACCTTGTTAGTGCCTTTTTTTAAGAAAACGTTGAAAAATACTTCTAGTAAAAATACATCGTCAAAGACCATAAGTGCTTCATTTTTCCTGGAAACACTTTACTAGCTGAAATGTTTTAACATGAAAATTTAGCGGTAAGGCAATTGTAGCTTAAACAAATTACTTTCTACAAGTATAAGGCCTTATTAGTGTCTTTCTTTAGAAACTCTAGAAAAGCATTTCTAGTAAAAATACGTCTCTAGGGACAATTAGTGCATCATGTTTCCAGGAAAAACTTTTCTAGCTGAAAATTCTTACCATGAAAAATTTGTGGTACGACAATTTTCACTAATACGAATTACTTTTTACAACTATGAGGCCTTGTTAGTGCATTTTTTAGGAAACGTTAGAAAATTATTTATGGTAAAAATACGTCTCTAGGAACCATTAGTTCCTCATGTTTCCTAGAATCTAGTAGAAATTTTTTACCAGAAAATTTTTGTGAGACCATTAGTAAAAATACAAGGAAAATTCTAGTAAAAATATGTCTCCAAGGACATTCATGTCTTTCTCCTTTCTACATGAAAATTTTGCGTCAAGGAAATTTTTGTTGAAAAAAATTAATTTTTAAAAACATAAGGCCTTTTTAGAGCATTTTTTAGGAAACGTTGAAAAAAAAATTTCTATTAAAAATATGTTTCGTGGAAAATTTTGTAGTATGACAATTTTAGTTGAACAAATTACTTTCTACAACTATAAGGCCTTGTAAGAATCCTTTTTTAGGAAACATTGGAAAACTATTTCTAGTAAACATAAGTATCCAGGGACCATTTGTGCAAGAAGTTCCCTGTAAATACTTTTCCAGATTAAAATTTTGCTAGGAAAATTTTGTGATAAGGATTTTTTCTGAAACGAATTACTTTCAACAACTATAAGGCCTTGTTAGTGCATTTTTTTTGGAAATGTTGGAAAGGTATTTCTAGTATAAATACATCTCCAAGGACCATTAGTGCCTCATGTTTCCCACAAATACTTTTCTAGCTGAAAATTCAGAGTAGGAAAATTTTGTGGTAAGGCATTTTTTTCTGAAACAAATTACTTTCTACATCTATAGGGTCTTGTTAGTGCCATTTTTTAGAAAACTTTGGTAAATTAATCCTATTAAAAATATGTTTCTAGGGACCATTAGTGCCTCATGACTCACAGAAACACTTTTCTCTCTGAAAATTCATAGCAAGATAATTTTATGGTAAGGTAATTTTGCTACAACAAATTACTGTCTACAATTATAAGGCTTTGTTAGTTTCTTTTTTCAAGAAATGTTGGAAAATTATTTCCATTAAAAAAATATTTCTAGGGACCATTTGTGCCACATCTTTCTCGGAAACATTTTTCTAGGTGAAAATTCTTTTGAGGATAATTTTTTGGTAAGGCAATTTTTGCTGAAACAAATTACTTTCCACACCTATTTGGCCTTGTTGGTGAATTTTCTTTAAGAAAATTTGAAAAATTATTTCTAGTAAAAATATGTATGTAGGGACCATTAGTGCCTCATGCTTCCTGGAAACCTTTTTCTAGCAGAAAATTCATAATAGTAAAATTTTGTGGCAAGGCAAATCTTGCTTAAACAAATTACTTTCTATTAAGGCCATGTAAGTGTCTTTTTTCAAGAAATTTTTGAAAATTATTTCTTGTAAAATTACATGTAGAGGGACCATTAGTACTTCATGTTTCCTTGAAACACTTTTCTAGCAGAAAATGTGTACCAGGAAAATTTTGCGATAAGACAATTTGTTCTGAATAAAATTACTTTCTACGACTATAAGGCCTTGCTAGTGCATTTTTTAAGGAAATATTGGAAAATTATTTCTATTTAAATATGTGTCGAGGGACCATTGGTGCCTCATGCTTCGTAGAAATACTTTTCCAGGTGAAAATTCTTACAAGGAAAATTTTGTCATATGGTAAATTTTGCTTAAACAAATTACTTCCTACAACTCTAATCCTTGCTTAGTGCATTTTTTCAGGAATCGTTGGAAAAAACGTTTCTAGTAAAAATACATCTCTAGGGACCATTAGTGCCTCAAGTTCTCTTGATAAACTTGTGTAGCAGAAAATTTTTACCTTCAAAATTTTGTTGGAAGACAATTTTTGCTGATACGAATTACTATGTACAACTATAAGGCCTTGTTAGTGCATTTTTTTAGGATTCTTTGGAAATGTATTTCTAGTAAAAATACATGTCTAGGGGACCATTAGTGCCTCATATCTTCTGGAAACAATTTTCTAGCAGAAAAATTTGAATAGGAAAATTTTGTTGTAAGGCAAATTTTGTTGAAGCAAATTTATTTATACAACTATAACACCTTGTTAGTGTACTTTTTTAGGAAACTTTGGAAATGTATTTCTAGTAAAAATACGTCACGAGGGACCACTAGTGCCTGAAGTTTCTTTGAAACACTTTCCTAGCTGAAAATTCTTACTAGGAAAATTGTGGAAAGGAAATTTTTTGTTGAAACAAATTACTTTCTACAACTATAAGGCCGTGTTTGTACAATTTTTAAGGGAATGTTGGAAATGTAATTCTAGTAAAAATATGTCTCTAGGGATACTTAGAGTTTCATGTTTCCAAAAAACACATTTCTAGCAAAAAATTCTTTCAAGGAAAATTTTGTGGAAAGACAATTTTTCGTGAAACAAATTACTTTCTATAACTATACGACATTGTTAGTGAATTTTTTAGGAAACGTCGGAAAAGTATTTCTAGTAAATATACATTTCCAGGGACCATTAGTGCCTCATGTCTTCTGGAAAAAAATTTCTAGCAGAAAATTCTTAGAAAGAAAATTTTGAGGTTAGACAATTTTAGCTGAAAGAAATTACTTTCTACAACCTTAAGGTCTTGTTAGAGTCATTTTTCAAGAAACATTGGAAAAAAATTTCAAGGAAAAATATGTCACCAGTGACCATGAGTGCCTGAAGTTTGCAGGAAATACTTCTCCAACAAAAAATGCTTACTAGGAAAAAATTTTGGAATGACAATTTTTGTTCATTCAAATTACTTTCTAGGAAATGTTGCAGCATTTTTTCAAGAAATATTGGAGCATTTTTTTACGAAATGTTGGAAGAGTATTTCTTGTAAAAATATGCCTTTGGGCACCATTAGTGCCTCCTGTTTCCTAGAAAATGTTTTCTAGCTGAATATTATTTACAGGAAAATTTTGTAGTAATGCATTTTTTCTAAAGCAAATTACTTTCTTCAACTATAAGGCCTAGTTAGTGCACTTTTTCAGGAAATGTTGTAAAAGTATTCCTAGATAAAATATGTTTTCAAGGAAAATTAGTGCCTCATGTCTCCATGAAACATTTTTCTTGTTGAAAATTCTTAATAGGAAAATATTGTGGTAAGGCAATTTTTGCTGAAACAAATTAATTTCTACAATTATAATATCTTGTTAGTGCTTTTCTTCAAGAGACGTAGGATAAATGTTTCTAGTAAAAATATGTTTCCATGGTCCATTAGTGCCTTCTATATTCTGGAAATACTTTTCTATCTGAAAATTCTTAAAAGGAAAATTTTGTTGTAAGGCATTTTTTACTGAAACAAATTACTTTCTACAACTATAAGGCTTTGTTAGTGTCTTTTTTCATAAATTGGTGGAAACGTATTTCTAGTAAAAATAAGCATGTAGGGACCATTAGTGCCTCATGTTTCCTGGAAACATTCTTCGAGTAGAAAATTCTTAAGAGGAAAATTTTGTGGTAAGGCCATTTTTTCTTAAACAAATTATTTTCTACACCTATAAGGATATATTAGTGTCTTTTTTAGGAAATTTTGGAAAAATATTTATTTTAAAAATACATCTCTAGGGACCTTTAGTTCCTCAAGTTTCCTGGAAACACTTCTATAGTTGAAAATTTTTACCAAAAAAATTTTGTCGTAAGGGACTTTTTGCTGAAAAGAGTTACTTTCTACAACTATAAGGCCTTGTTAGTGCATTTTTTCAAGAAACATTGGAAAAATATTTTTAGTAATAATAAGTCTCAAGAGGCCATTAGTGCCTCATTTTTACTCAAAACAATGTTCTAGCAGAATATTCTTCACAGGAAAATTTTGTGGTAAGGCAACTTTTGTTGAAAAAAATAACTTTCCACAATTACATGGTCGTGTTAGTGCCATTTTTTCTGGAAACATTGGAAAATTATTTCTAGTAAAACTACATTTTTGGGGACCATTAGTTCCTTATGTCTCCTGGAAACACTTTTCTAGCTAAAAATTCCAAATTAGAAAATTTTGTGGTAAGGAAATTTTTGCTTAAACAAATTACTTTTTACAACTCTAACGCCTTGTTAGTGCCTTTGCTTTAGGAAAGATTGGAAAAGTATTTCCAATAAAATTAAGGTTTTAGGGACAATTAGTGCCTCATGTCTCTTGTAAAACACTTTCCTACCTGAAAATTCTTACCTGGAAAATTCTGTAGTTAGGCAATCTTTGCTGAAACAAATTACTTTCTACAACTATATGGCCTTGTTTGTTTGTTTCTCCAACAAATGTAGGAAATGTATTTTTTATAAAAATATGTTTCCAAGGACCATTAGTGCATGAAGTTTCATGGAAACACTTTTTCAGCTAAAATTTCTTACAAGGAAAATTTTATGGTAAGGCAATTTTTGCTGATACGAATTACTTTCTACAACTATAAGGCCTTGTTAGTGTGTTTTTTTTGGGAAACATTGGAAAAACATTTCTAGTAAAAATACGTCTCCAAGGACCATTAGTTCCTCATGTTTCATGGAAACACTTTTTTAAGTGAAAATTATTAACAGGAAAATTTTGTGGTAAGGCAAATTTTTTTAAACAAATAACTTTCTACAACTATAAGGCCTTGTTAGTGCCCTTTTTTTGTGGAAACAAGGGAAAAGTATTTCTAGTAAAAATACATTTCCAGGGACTATTAGTTCCTCAAAGTCTCGTAGAAACACTTTTCTAGCAGAAAATTTTCAACAAGAAAATTTTGAGGTAATGCAATTTGTGCTACAACAAATTACTTTCTAAAACTATAAGGCCTTGTCAATATTCTTTTTCAGGAAACATTGGAAAATTATTTCTAGTTAAATTACATCTTGAGGGATTAGTTGTGCCTCATGTTCATGGAAACACTTTTCTAACAGAAAATTGTTACCAGGAAAATTTCATTGTGAAGCAATCTTTGTTTAAAAAAATTATTATCTACGACAGTAAGGCCTAGTTAGTCTTCCTCTCTTCGTACCATTAGTACCTTATGTTTCCTAGAAACACCTTTCTAGCTGAAAATTCTTACCACATAAATTTTTTGGTAAGGAAATTTTTTGCTGAAAAAAAAATTCTTTCTATAACTATATGGCCTTGTTAGTACCTTTTTCAAAAAACATAGCCAATTTTTTTCTAAAAAAAATACGTCTCTAAGGACCATTAGTGCCTCATGTTTTCTGGAAACACTTTTCTAGTTGAAAATATTTAACAAAAAAATTTTGTGGTGATGCAATTTTTGCTGAAAAAAAAAAAGTAGTTTTGACAAATATAAGGCCATGTTCTTGACATTTTTCAAGAAAAAATGGAAAAGTATTTCTAGAAAAAATACATCTCCAATGACCATTAGTGCCTCGTATTTCCTGGAAACACTTTTCTTCAAAAAATTCTTACCAAGAATTTTTTATGGTATAATAACTTTTGCTGAAATAAATTACTTTCTACAACTGTAAGGCCATGATAGTGAATTTTTTACTTCGAAACTTTTTGTTGTAAGGCAATATTTGCTGATAAGAATTACTTTCGACAACTATAAGGCCACATTAGTGCATTTTTTAGGAAACGTTGAAAAATTATTTCTAGTAAAAATACATCTCCATGGACCATTAGTGCCTCATGTTTCCTAGAAACACTTTCCTAGCTGAAAATTCCTCACAGGAAAATTATGAGATAAGCCAATTTTTTCTTAAACAAATTACTTTCTACAACTACAAGACCTTGTTAGTGCCTTTTTCTTTTCAAGAAACATTGGAAAATTGTTTATAATAAAAATATGTGTCCAAACAACATTAGTCCCTCATTTTTCTTGGATACTCTTTTCTAGCTTCAAGTGTTCATCAAGAAAAAAAATTTGTAAGCCAATTTTTTTAAACAAATTACTATCTACAACTATAAGGCCTTATTAGTGTATTTTTTCAAGAAATGCTGGAAAATTGTTTCTTGTAAAAATTCTTGACCATTAGTGCCTCAAGTTTCTTGGAAACACTTTTCTAGCTGAAAAATTCTTACCAAGAAATTTTATGGTAAGATGATTTTTTGATGTTGGAAAAATATTTCTAGTAATAATACATCTCGGAGGATGATTGGGCATGTTTTAGGGAAACAATTTTCTAGAAGAATATTCTTAACGTGAAAATTTTGTGGTAAGGCAAGTTTTGCTGAAAGAAATTACTTTAAAATACTGCCAGGCCTTGGTAGTGCTTTTTATAGGAAACTTAGGAAGATTATTTCTAGTAAAATAAATTTCCAGGCACCATTAGTGCCTCAAGATTCTTGGAAGCACATTTCTCGTTTAAAATTCTTACCAAGAAATTTTTTTGGTAAGGCAATTTTTGCTAATACGAATTACTTTCTATAACTATGAGGCCTTTTTTGTGTATTTTCAGGTAACTATTGAAAATTATTTCTAATAAGAATACGTGTCCATGGACCAATAGCGCCTCATTTTTCAGGGAAACACTTTTCTTGCTGAAATTTCTTAATAGGAAAATGTTGTTAGTGCTTTTTTACAAGAAAAGAAGGAAAATTATATATGGTAAAAATATGTTTCCAAGGTTTATTAGTGCCTCCCATCTTCTAGAAAAACTTTTCCAACCGAAAATCCTTAAAAGGAAAATTTGGTTGTACAACATTTTTTGCTGAAACAAATAACTTTCTACAACAAGAAGGAATTGTTAGTGTATTTTTTGAGTAATGTTCGAAAATTACTTCTAGTAAAAATACAACTCCTAGGACCATTAGTGCCTCATATATCCTGAAAACACTTTTCTAACTAAAATTGTTTTCCAGGAAAAATTTGTCATTAGGCAAATTTTGAATAAAATAAATTACTTTTTCAAACTTTTAGGCCTTGTTAGTGCATTTTTAAGTGTTGAATTTATGGAAAAGAAAAATACTTCATTGACTTCATTAAATTATTATAATCAAAGTACATGAACCTCTATTTCTAATAGAGGAAGGTAGTAGAGTCCAATTACAATAAAACTATCTTTGTCCCAATTATACCCAAACTCTAACACTGAAAGATAAGTCCTAGCATAATTAAATAACTCAATATAAATAAAAGACAAACATAACTCAAAATAGAACTCGTCTAGGACGTCACCATAAGATAAAGATGTCTTTGTGAGTCCTTCTTGATCTTCCAATTTATGTGATAAGGATGTCAACTTGTGGTAATCATGGTGGGTCCTACTTCTTATGTGCTTGGGCCCATCTTGTGGGCCTTCCTTGGTTGTGTGACCCATCTTATAATACACTTAGATATGTGGGCCTTCCTTGGTTATGTGGGCTTGGACCTATCTTCCAACATTAAGGAAATGTTGGTAAAGTCTTTCTAGTAAAAATACGTCTCCAGGGACCATTAGTAACTCATGTTTCTTGGAAACACTTTTCTTGTTGAAAACTCTTACCCGAAAAATTGTGGTGATGCATTTTTTGCTAAAACTATTTACTTTCTACAACTGTAAAGCCTTGTTAGTGAATTTTGTCAGGAAACATTTAAAAATTATTTCTAGTAAAAATACTTCTTCAGGGACCATTAATGTCTGAACTTTCTTGGAAACACTTTTCTAGCTGAAATATTTTACCAAGAATATTTTTTGGTATTGCATTTTTCGTTGATTCGAATTACTTTCTACAACTATGAGGTCATGTTAGTGCATTTTATCGGGAGATGTATGAAAAATATTTCTAGTAAAAATTCATCTCTAGGGACCATTAGTGCCTCATGTTTCTAGGAAAAACTTTTCTAGCAGAAAATTTTTATTAGGAAATTTTTTATGTAAGACATTTTTTGAAAGTGATTTTTTTTTAGAAAATGTTGAAAATTTATTTGTAGTTAAAATAAGTTTCCAGGGACCATTAGTCAATCCTTTCTCCATGAAACACTTTACGAGTTGAAAATTCTTAACCAAAAAAATTTCTGGTTAGCCTTTTTTTGTTGAAACAAATTACCTTTTACAACTATAAAGGTTTGTAAGTGTCTTTTTTTTGGAAATATTGGAAATGTATTTCTAGTTAAAATACATCTCTAGAGACCATTAGTTCCTCATATTTGGTGGAAATACTTTTCTACTTGAAAATTCTTACTAGGAAAATTTTGTCGAGTGCAATTTTTTTCTAAAAAAAAATAATTTCTACAACTTTAAGGCCTTGTTAGTGCATTTTTTGAGAAAATATTGGAAACCATATTTCTACTAAAAATACATTTCCAGGGACCATCAGTTTCTCTTGTCTCCTGAAACATTTTTCCAACTAAAAATTCTTATCAAGAAAATTTTTTTGTAAGGCAATTTTAGCAGAAAAAAATTACTTTCTACAACTATAAGGGCTTCTTAGTGTATTATTTTTTGGGAAAGGTTGGCAAATAATTTATACTAAAAATACATATCTAGGGACCATTTGTGCCTGAAGTTTCCTGAAAACATTTTTCCAGCTGAAAATTCTTTCTAGAAAATTATTTTCTTGTAAGGCAATTTTTGCTGATACGAATTACTTCCAATAACTATAACACCTTGTTAGTGCATTTTTTAGGAAATGTTGGAAAATAATTTCTAGTATAAATATGTCTCCAAGGACCATTGGGGCCTCATGTTTCCTACAAACACTTTTCTAGTTGAAAATTCTTAATAGGAAAATATTGTGGTAAGCCATTTTTTTCTTAAACAAATTACTTTGTTCAACTTTAAGGCCATGTTAGTGTTTTTTTTTATGGGAAATTTTGAAAAATTATTTCTCATAAAAATACATCTCGTGGGAACATTAGTACCTCATGTTTCTTGGAAACTCTTTTCTAGCTGAAAGTGTTTACCTGATATTTTTTTTGGTAAGCCATTTTTTTATGAAACAAATTACTTTCTACAAATATAATTCCTTCTTAGTGTATTTTTCTGGAAACGATGGAAGATTTTTTCTTGTAAAAATAGGTCTCCACAGACCATTAGTGCCTCAAGTTTCCTAGAAACACTTTTATACTTGAAAATTCTTACTTAGAAAAATTTTGTGATAAGGAAATTTTCGTTGATACGAATTACTTTCTATAATTATGCAGCCATGTTAGTGCACTTTTTCAAGAAACATTGGAAAAATATTTCTAGTAAAAATACATCTCCAGGGACCATTAGTGCATCTTGTTTCTTGGAAATACTTTTCTAGCTAAAAATTCTTAACACGAAAATTTTGTGGTAAGGCAATTTTTTTGTGGAACAAATTACTTTAAAAAACTATAAGGCCTTGTTAGTGCTTTTTTTAAGGAAACATAGTGAAGTATTTTTATGAAAAATATATTTTCGGGCACCTTTATTGCCTCAAGTTTCTTAGAAAAAAATTTACGACTTAAAATTCCTTCCAAGAAATTCTTTTTGATAGGTAATGTTTACTGATATGAATTACTTTACATAACTATTAGACCTCTTTTGTGTATTTTTTATTTAATATTGGAGAAGTATTTCTAGAAAAAACACATCTCTTGGGACCATTAGTGCTTCATTTTTCTGGGAAACACTTTTCTTGCAGAAATTTTCTGAAAAGGAAAACCTCTTTAGTGCTCTTTTTCCAAGAAAGGAAAGAAAACTATATCTAGTAAAAATATGATTCCAGGGTCTATTAGTGCCTCCTGTCTCCTAGAAAAAAATTTCTAATTGAAAATTATTAAAAGGTAAATTTTTTTGTAAAACCATTTTTGGTAAAACAAATTACTTTCTACAACTATAGGCTTTGTTAGTGTCCTTTTTGGGGAAATGTTGAAAAACTATTTCTTGTAAAAATACGAATCCAGGGACCATTAGTTCCTCACCTTTCCAGGAAACACTTTTCTACTTGAAAATTCATTGTAGGAAAATTTTGTTGCCAGGCAAATTTTGCATAAACAAATTATTTTCTCCAAATTTTAGGCCTTGTTATCTGATTTTTTTAGGAAATGTTGGAGAAGTATTTCTAGGAAAAATACATCTTCGATGTCCATTAGTGCCTAATGTTTTTTGGAAATATTTTCCATTAAAAATTGTATCTTTGGTGTTGGAAGATATGACCAAGCCCACACGACCAAGGAAGGCCTACATATCTAAGAGTATTATAAGATGGGCCACACAACCAAGGAAAGCCCACAAGATGGGCCCAAGCACATAAGAAGTATGACCCACAATGATTTCCATGAGTTGGCATCTTATCACAATAGTTGGAAGATCAAGAAGGACTCACAAAATCATCTTTATCTTATGGTCACGTCCAAGAAGAGTTTTAGTTTGATTTATGTTTGTCTTTTATCTACATTGAGTTATTTAATTATGCTAGGACTTATCATTAAGTGTTAGAGTGTAGGTGTAATTGGCACAAATATAGTTTTATTGCAATTGGGCTCTACTACCTTCCTCTATTATAAATAGAGGTTCATGTACTCTGATTATAATAAGTCAATGAAGTATTTACTATTTCCATAAATTCAACATCTGGAAATTTTATGGTGAGGCAATTTTTTGCTAAAACAAATTAATTTCTTAAACTGTAAGACATTGTTAGCGAATTTTTTCAAGAAAAGTTTAAAATTTATTTCTAGTAAAAATATGTCTTCAAGGACCTCTATTGCCTCATGTTTCCAAGAAATACTTTTCTAGCTGAAAATTCTTACCAATAATATATTTTGGTATTGCAATTTTTGCTGATACAAATTACTTTCTTCAACTATGATGCCTTGGCAGTGCATTTTTTCAGGAAATGTTGGAAATGTATTTCCAGTAAAAATACATCTTTAGGGACTTTTAGTGCCTCATGTTTCCTGGAAACACTTTTCTAGCAAAAAATTCTTATCAAGAAAATTTTGTATTAAGACATTTTTTACTTAAACAAATTAATTTTTAAAACTACAAGGCCTTGTTAGTGTTTTTTTTTTCAGGTAACGTATGAAAAGTATTTGTAGTAAACATAAGTTTCCAAGGACCATTAGTGCCTCCTTTCTCGTGGAATAATTTTGTGGTTGGGCAATTTTTGCTGAAACAAATTACTTTCTACAGCTATAAAGCTTTCTAAGTGTCTTTTTTTGGGAAACATTGGAAAATAGTTTCTAGTATAAATACGTCTCCATGAACCATTTGTGCCCCTTGTTTCCTGGAAACAATTTCAAGTTGAAAAATCTAACCAGAAAAAATTTTGAGGAGAGGCAATTTTTTTATGGAACAAATTACTTTTTTCAACTTTAAGGCCTTATTAGTGCATTTTTTCATGACAAGTTGGAAAAGAATTGTTTGTAAAAATCAGTTTCCAAGGACCATCAGTTCCTCATCTCTCCTAGAAATACTTTTTCAGAAGAAAATTCTTAACTATAAAATTTTGTGGAAAGACAATTTTAGTTGAAAAATTACTTTCTTCAACTATAAGGCCTTGTCAGTGTCTTTTTTTTGGGAAACTTAGCAAAGTATTTCTAGCAAAAATATGTATCTAGTGACCATTTGGGCCTGAAGTTTGCGTGAAACACTTTTCCTTCTAAAAATTCCTACCTGAAATTTGATATTTTTGCTGATACGAATTACATTCAACAACTATCAGAAGGCCCTGTTAGTGCAATTTTTTAGGAAAAGTTGAAAATTATTTCTAGTATAAATATGTCTCCGAGGACCATTAGTGCCTCATGTTTCTTGGAAACACTTTTCTATCGAGAAATTTCTAATAGGAAAATTTTGTGGTAAGCTATTTTTTTAAAGAAATTACTTTCTAAAACTATAAGGCCTTGTTAGTGTCTTTCTTCAGGAAATGTTGGAAAAATATTTCTTGTAAATATACGTCTCCAAGGAAAATTATTTCCTCTAGTTTCGTGGAAACTCTTTCCTAGTTGGATGTGTTTACCAAGAAAATTTTGTTGTAAGTCATTTTTTTTAAAACAAATTACTTTCTACAACTATAAGATCTTCTTAGTGCACTTTTTTTAGGAAAATTTGGAAAAATATTTCTAGTAAAAATATGTTTCCACGGACCATTAGGGCCTCAAGTTTCCTAGAAAGACTTTTTGAGCTGAAAATTCTTACCAGGAAAATTTTGTGGTAAGGAAATTTTTACTTACACGAATTACTTTCTCAAATGATGAGGCCTTGTTAGTACATTGTTTTCAAGAAATGGTGGAAAAGTATTTCTAGTAAAAATACATCTCCAGGGACCATTAGTGCCTCATGTTTATGGGAAACACTTTCTAGTTGAAAACTCTTAACACAAAAATTTTGTGGTAAGGCAATTTTTGTTGAAACAAATTACTTTGTACAACTATAAGGCCTTCATAGTGTTTTTCAAGGAAGCGTTGGAAAAGTCTTACTTGTGAAAATACGTTTCCAGGGACCATGAGTGCCTCTTGTCTCTTGGAAACATTTTTCTAGCTGAACATTCTTAACTGGAAAATTAGATGGTAAGGCATTTTTTTATGAAACAAAGTACTTTCTACAACAATTAGGCTTTGTTAGTGTCTTTTTTGGGGACACGTTGGAAAAATATTTCTATTAAAAGTATTTTTTTAGGCCCAATTATTGCCTCAAGTTTCATGGAAACACTTTTCTAGCAGAAAATTCTAACTAGAATTATTTTTGTGGTAAGGCAATTTTTTGCTGATACGAATTAATTTTTAAAACTATGAGGACTTGTTAGTGCATTTTTTTCAAAAAACAATGGAAAAATATTTCAAGTAAAAATTCATCTGCAGGGGCCATTAGTGCATCATGTTGGTGGAAAACATATTTCTAGTAGAAAACTCTTAACATGAAAATTTTGTGGTAAGGCAATTTTTGCTGAAACAAATTACTTTCTACAACTACAAGGTCTTCATAGTGTTTTTTCTAGGAAGTGTTGGAAACGTTTTCTTGTGAAAATAATTTTCCAGGGACCATGAGTTCCTCCTGTCTCTTTGTAACACTTTTCTAGCTAAACATTCTTAATTGGAAAATTTGATGGTAAGGCATTTTTTGTTGAAACAATGTACTTTCTACAACTATGAGACTTTGTTAGTGTCTTTTTTGGGGACACATTGGAAAAATATTTTGTTTAAAAATAAATTTCCAAGGATGATTAGTGCCTCAAGTTTCCTGACAACACTTTTCTAGCTAAAAATTCTTACCAGGAAAATTTTTGTGGTAAGGCAATTTTTGTTGATACAAATTACTTTCTAAAACTACGAGGCCTTGGTAGTGCATTTTTTCAAGAAACATTGGAAAAATATTTCTAGTAAAAATACATCTCCAGGGAGCATTAGTGCCTCATGTTTCCTGGAAATAATTTTCTAGAAGAAATTTCCTTACACGAAAATTTTGTGATAAGGTGATTTTTGGTGAAACAACTTTAAAAAACAATAAGGCCTTGTTTGTGCTACTTTTTGGAAAAGTAGCAAAAGTATTTCTAGTAAAAATATATTTCTAGGGAACCATTAGTGCCTCAAGTTTCTTGGTAAACTTAACGGCTTAAAATTCTTACAAAGAAAATATTTGGTTAGGAAATTTTCACTGATATGAATTATGAGGCCTTGTTTGTGTATTTTTCATTTAACATTGGAGAAGTATTTCTAGCAAAATTACGTCTCTAGGGTTCATTAGAGCCTCATTTTAGTGGGAAACGCTTTTCTAGCACAAAATTTTAACCTGGTAAAATTTTGTGGTAAGGATATTTTTTTCTTATAGGAATTACTTTCGACAAGTATGGTATGGGGCCTTATTAGTGCCTCTTTTCAAAAAATATTGAAAAAATATTTCTACTAAAAATACATCTCTAGGGACCATTAGTGCCTCATGTTTCTGGGAAATACTTTTCTAGAAGAAAAATTGTAACACGAAAATTTTGTGTTAAGGCAATTTTTGGTGAATAAAATTACTTTAAAAAACTATAAGGCCTTGTTAGTGCTTTATTTAATGCAATGTAGCAAAATTATTTCTAGTAAAAATACATTTCCAGGCACCATTAGTAAACTATGAGGCCTTGTTTGTGTATTTTTCATTTAACATTGGAGAAGTATTTCTAGTAAAAATACATCTCAAAGGACCATTAGTGCCTCATTTTTTTAGGACACTTTTCTTGCTAAATTTCTTAAAAGGAAAATCTTGTTAGTGTTTTTTTACAAGAAAGGAGAAAAAGTATTTCTAGTAAAAATATGTTTCCAAGGACTATTAGTGCCTCCTGTCTCCTGGAAACACTTTTCAAATTGAAAATTCTTAATAGGAAAATTCCGTTGTAAGACATTTTTTGTTGAAACAAATTACTTTCTACAACTATAAGGTTTTGTTTGTGTCATTTTTGGGCAAATGTTGGAAAATTATTTCTAGTAAAAATATGACTCCGATGACCATTAGTGCCTCAGATTTCCTTGAAACACTTTCTAGTTGAAAGTTCTTTCTAGAAAAATTTTGTCGTCAAGAAATTTTTGCATAAACAAATTATTTTCTCTAACTTTTAGGCCTTGTTAGTGCATTGTTTAGGAAATGTTGGAAATATATTTCTAGTAAAAATAAGTTCTCCAGAAACCATTAGTTTCTGATATTTTCTAGAAACATTTTTCTTTCTTAAAATTCTTTCCAAGAAATTTTTTGTGGTGAGGTATTTTTCCTAAAACAAATTACTTTCTACAACTGTAAGGCATTGTCAGTGAATTTTTTCAGGAAATGTTTAAAAGTTATTTCTTGTAAACATACATCTTCAGGGACCTTTGGTGCCTTAAGTTTCCTGGAAATACTTTTCTTGCTGAAAATTCTCACCAAGAATATTTTTTGGTAAAGCAATTTTCGCTCATACGAATTACTTTCTACAACTATTATGCCATGTTGGAGCATTTTTTCAAGAGACGTTGGAAAATTATTTCTAGTAAAAATACATATCTAGGCACCTTTAGTGTCTCATGTTTCCTAGAAACACTTTTCTAGAGGAAAATTCTTACCAAGAAAATTTTGTGGTAAGACAATTTTTTCTTAAATAAATTAATTTTTACAGCTATAAGGCCTTGTTAGTGCGTTTTTTGTTCAGGTAATGTTGGAAAAGCATGTGTAGTAAAAATAAGTTTTCAAGGACCATTAGTGCTTCCTTTCAAGTGGAAACACTTTTCTAGATGAAAATTCTTAACTGGAAAATTTTGTGGTAGGGCAATTTTTTCTTAAACAAATTACTTTCTACAACTATAAAATTGTAAGTGTCTTTTTTCGGGAAACATTGGAAAAATATTTCTAGTAAAAATACTTCTCCAGGGACCATTGTGCCTGATATTTTTTGGAACCACTTTTCAAGTTGAAAATTCTTACCAGGAAAATTTTGTGGAGAGGCAATTTTGGCTGGAACAAATTACTTTCTACAACTTTAAGGTCTAGTTAGTGCATTTTTCTAGACAAGTTGGAAAAGTATTTCTAGTAAAAATCAGTTTCCAGGGACCATCAATTCTTCATGTCTCATGGAAATACATTTTTAATGGAAAATTCTTCACTAGGAAATTTTGTGGAAAGGCAATTTTAGCTAAAAATTACCATCTTCAACTATAAGCCCTCGTTATAGTGTCTTTTTTGGGGAAACATTGAAAAGTATTTCTAGTAAAAATAAGTATCTAGGGACCATTTGTGCCTAAAGTTTCCGAGTAACACTTTTCCAGCTAAAGTTTCCTTCCAGGAAAATTCTTTTGTAAGGTAATTTTTGCTGATACGAATTACATTCAACAACTATAAGGCCTTGTTCGTGAAAATTTTTAGAAAACGTTGGAAAAGTATTTCTAGTATAAATACGTCTCCAAGGACCTTTAGTGCCTCATGTTTCCTTAAAACACTTTTCAAGCAGAAAATTCTTAACAGGAAATTTTTGGGGTAAGCTAATTTTTTCTATATGCAATTACTTTCTATAACTATTAGGCATTTTCAGTGCCTTTTTTTCAGGAAACATTGCAAAATAATTTCTTGTAAAAATACATCTCCAGGGAACATTATTTCTACATGTTTCCTGGAAACACTTTTTTAGCTGGAAGTGTTTCCCAGGAAAATTTTGTTGTAAGCCAATTTTTGTTCAAACAAATTACTTTCTACAACTATAAGGTCTTGTTAGTGTATCTTTTCTGGAAACATTGGAAAATTTTCTCTAGAAAAAATACGTCTCCAAGGACAATTAGGGCCTCAAGTTTCCTAGAAACACTTTTCTAGTTGAATATTCTTAACTAGAAAATTAAATGGTAAGGCATTTTTTACAGAAACAAAGTACTTTCTACAACTATATGGGTTTGTTAGTGTCTTTTTTGGGGACACATTGGAAAAAGTCTTTCTAGTAAAAATACCTTTTCATGGATTTTTAGCGTCTCATGCTTCCTGGAAACATTTTTCTAGCAGAAAATTCTTATGAGGAAAAATTTGTTGTAAGGTAATTTTTGTTGAAACATATAACTTTCTACAACTACAAGGCCTTCTTAATGCATTTTTAGGAAAAATTGAAATGTATCTCTAGTAAAAATATGTCTCGAGGGAACATTAGTGCTTCAAGTTTTTAGGAAACACTTTTTTAGATAAAAATTCTTACTAGGAAAATTTTGTGGTCAGGCAATTGTTTCTGAAAAGAATTATTTTCTACAACTATGAGGACTTATTTGTGCATTTTTTTCATAAAATGTTGGAAAAATATTTATTGTAAAAATACATTTATAAGGACCATTAGTACCTCATGTTGCCCAGGAACACTTTTCTTGCTAAAAAGTTTTACCAAGAAATTTTGTTGTAAGGCAATTTTTTTATGAAACAAATTACTTACTAAAACTCTAAGGCCTTGTTAGTGCATTTTTTTAGGAAACATTAGAAAAGTATTTTTTGTAAAACTACATTTGCAGGGACAATTAGTGTCGCATGTTTCCAGGAAATACTCCTCTGGGTGAAAATTCTTACCTCGAAATTTTTGTGGTAAGGCAATTTTACCTACAAGAAATTACTTTCTACAACTTTCAGGTCTTCTTGTCGCATTTTTTAGGCAACATTGGAAATTATTTCTAGTAAAAACAATTCTCTAGGGACTACTAGTGCCTTTTATTTCGTACAAACACTTTTCTAGTTGAAACTCTAGCAAGAAAATTTTGTGGTAAGCCTTTTTTGTAGTAATAAATTATTTTCTGAAACTATAAGACCATGTTAGGGCATTGTTTAGGAAATGATTGCAAAGTATTTCTAGTAAAAATATGTCTCTAGGGACCTTTAGTGCCTCATGTTTGCTGGAAACACTTTTCTAGGTGAAAATTATTACAAGGAAAATTTAGTGGTAAGGGAATTTTATCTAAAAAATTTAATTTCAACCAAAAATACATTTCCAGGCACCATTAGTGCCTCATGATTCTTAGAAACACTTTTCTAACTGGAAAATTCTTTCCAAATATTTTTTGTGGTCAGGCAAATGTTTTTGAAACAAATTACTTTCAACAACTATAACGCCTTGTTAGTGCCTTTTTTATGGAAATTTTGGAAAAATATTTATAGTAAAAATACATCTAAAGGGACAATTATTGCCTCATGTTTCCTGGAAACACTTTTCTAGTAAAAAATTCTTGCCTAAAAATTTTTGTGGTAAGATAATTTTTGCTGAAACAAATTATTTTTTGCAACCTTAAGGCTTGGTTAGTGCATTTTTTTAGGAAACGTTAGAAATGTATTTCTAGTAAAAATATGTCTCCAAAGACCATTAGTGCCCCATGTTTCCTGGAAACAATTTTGTAGCCAAAAATTATTACCTTGAAAATTTTGTGGTTAGGTGATTTTTGCTGATACAAATTTCATTTAAGAACTATTAGGCCTTGTTAGTGCTTTTTTTAAGGAAACATTTGAAAAGTATTTCTAGTAAAAATTCATCTCTAGAGACCATTAGTGACTCCTAGAAACACTTTTCTAGGTGAAAATTCTTACAAGGAAAATTTTGTTGTAAGGCAAGTTTTGCTAAAACAAATAACTTTCTTCAACATAAGGTCTTGTTAGTTCAGGAAACGTTGGAAAAATATTTCTTGTAAAAATACATCTCCAGGGACCATTAGTGCCTCATGTTTCGATGAAACTAATTTCTTTGAACAACTATGTGGCCATGTTAGTGCCTGGATTTTAGGAAACATTGAAAAATATTTGAAATAAAAATACATCTCCAGAGACCGTTAGTGCCTCATGTTTCCTAGAAACACTTTTCTAGCTGAAAGTTCTTACCAAGAAAATATTGTGGTAAGGCAATTTTTGTTGAAGCAAATTCCTTTTAACAACTATTAGGCCTTGTTACTACATTTTTTCAGGAATTTAGAAATGTATTTAGTGTAAAAATAGGTCTCCATGGACCATTAGTGCCTCATGTTTCCTCTAAACACTTTTCTAGTAGAAAATTCTTACATGGACAATTTTGTGGTAAGGCTTTTTTTGCTGAAACAAATTACTTTCAACAATTGTAAGGCCTTCCTAGTGCATGTTTTTAAGGAAATTTTGGAAAATTATTTCTAGCAAAACTAAGTCTCCCAGGACCATTAGTGCCTCATGTTTCCTTGAAACAATTTAGCAGTTGAAAATTCTTACGAGGAAAATTTTGTGGCAAGGCAATTTTTTTTTGAAAAAACATTTTCTACCACTATAAGGCCTTGGTAGTGCATTATTTTTTGGAAATGTTGGTGTTGTATTTCTAGAATAAATACATCTCTAGGGACCATTACTGCCTCATGTTTCTTGGAAACACTTTTCTAGCTTAAAATTATTAGTTGGAAAATTTTGTGGCAAGCCAATTTTTGCTTAAACTAATTACATTCTACAACTCTAAGCCTTTTTAGTGCACATTTTCAGGAAAAGTTTTTCTTGTCAAAATACGTCTCCAGGGACCATTAGTGCTTCATGATTCCTACAAATGCTTTTCTAGTTGAAAATTCTTAACTGAAAATTTTGTGGTAAGGCAACTTTTGCTGAAAGAAATAATTTTTTTACAAATATAGCACTTTTTAGGGTATTTTTTCAAGAAACTTTGGAAAATTATTTCTAGTATAAATATGTTTCCAAGGACTATAAACGGTTCATGTTTCCAGGAAACACTCTCCTAGTTGAAAATTCCTATAAGGAAAACTTTGTGGTAAAGAATTTTTTGTTGAAACAAATTAATTTCTACAACTACAAGGCCTTGTTAGTGCATTTTTAAGAAACTTTTGAAATGTTTTTCTACTAAAAATAATTCTCTAGGGACCATTACTACCTCATGTTTCCGAAAATACTTCAAGTTGAAAATTCCTATGAGGAAAATTTTGTTGCTAGGCAATTTTAGCTAAAACAAATTACTTTCTACAACAAGCAGGCCTTGTTAGTGCCATTTTTAATTAAACGTTGGAAAAGTATTTTAATAAATATGCTTATCTAGGGATAATTAGTGCCTCTTGTTTCCTAGAAATACTTTTCTAGCTGAAAATTCATACCAGGAAGTGTTGGAAGATAGGGCCCAAGCCCACATGACAAAGGAAAGCCCACAAAATCTATTGTGTTGGAAGATGGCCCCAATCTCATAAGACCAAGGAAGACCGACACATCCAAGAGATGTGGAAGATAGGATGAAGGCCCATAGATCAAGGAGAAGGCCTACAAGCCCATACAATGATGGCAAGATGGTAAATAAAGAGTCATCTCATAGAGATGACATTGATTTAATTAGGTTAAAGTTCCAAGGTTAAAATGCAAAACCCTAAGTTCAAGGGTATTATTGTAATACAATAGTTTGATTAATCTATAAATTGAGCTTTAGGAGAAGGGTTAGGACATCAAGTCCATAACCTCTTCCTCTTTTTTTCTCCCAATGAGTCCCTTTCTCTCTTTGTCCAAGAGCTAAATCCATGGAGTCCTAAAAATCAACATGGTATCAGAGCATTGATTTTCAGGACCCAGATCTATGGTTTGCAAGATTCAAAAAAACCCATATTATTTTTTTCTTTGCTCATACCTGCTCCGACAGATTGCTCAGCTATAAGCTGAACCAGCAAAGCTGTCTCAGATGATCCAATTTTTCCATCCTTGTTTATCAGCTCTTTGCTATTTCGATGGATGACATCTCCATACTGAAGCCATCGTCTAGGACTCGTACTTTTTTCCCGCTAGTTGAAAGATTGTCGTTGCCAACCAGATTATTTTCCGCTCTGTTCGGCGGCAAGGGATGATGATCCTAGTCTCCACCGAGTTACTGAGTTGCTGTCAATTACAGCTACCGCTATGGGGAAGAAAGAAAGTTTAATTTGCCTCTGTTAGGTGTCATGGGGGAAGAAGAAGACCTTATTTCCATTTTATTAAATCCTTTGAGCCTTCGGGAGTATCTCTTCATTTCTATTCTCTGGTTTGTCGGGATGGTTGTCATCTCTGTCTGAAAGGTTCTGTGTTGCTATTTTTGGAAAGTTGTTGTATTTCGCTGGGCCTTTCATATCGAGATGGCGGAATTATCTCTCTGCCATCTTGTTGCTATTTCTGGAAGACAAGTCGGTTCTCCGTTGAGCTCAGTCCTACAGGCTATCTTTGGAAATATTTTTCTGGTCATCCAAAACTATTCCCTGGAGTTTCCTTTCTCCGACTACGACTACAAGATCTCTAGCTTGATTGAATATTTGGTTTCCCTCTCTGTTTGGAAGCAGATAAGAACAAGCACTGTTGCAGATTTAATGTTTCCTAAGTTAGGAAACGTATTAAATCCGAGTTGAGCTCCTGCTCCAACCTAGAAAGGGCCGAGTTAACCCAGTGTGGGTTCTGCCATCCCGGAGCAAGCCTTGTCGGATCAACCCAACAACCCAGCAGCCCGAGTGCACTTACTAATTTTGTTGAATTTAGGTTCCCTTTTCCAATATTATGAGCAAGGGAAAGAAGAAATAAAAAGAAGAAAAGAGAAGAAGAGATCTTGTGTAGAGAGAACCAAGCAAAGAGAGAGAGAGATTAACTCAAGAAGGAGATGTGTAACTTGATTAATTCTGAATTACAACACCTTTAATTATAGTAGAGGAAGAGATAGAGTCCTTATACAATCAATCTCCTAGTTACAATCCAACTATAACTCTCTAAGATAAGTCAATCAACACAATCTACTAGAAGTCTAATATGAGTTGAACTAGAACTCTTTCTTCAATCACGTGAATATAAGGGAGGAGGCCAACTCTTGGCCTTATTTTTGTGGGTCCCACATGATCTTCTAGCTCATATTGATAAGGTTGCTAGCTCGTGGTATCTTTGTGGGTCCCACAGGATCTTCAAGTCTTCTAACTCATTTCAGCTTGTGCTTCTTAACTACTTAACTCGTGCTAGCTTGGGTGAGGAATCCTTTTGGTGTCCCACGTCCTCATGGTGGGTCACCAGCTCGTGCACCAAGGTGGGTCCCACATTGTAATACTCCCCCTTGTTGGAAGATAATCTCAAGCCAACACGTCCAAGGAAGGCCCACATATCTAAGATTATTATAAGATGAGCCACACGACCAAGGAAGACCCACAAGATGGGGCCAAGCCCATAAGAAGTAGGACCCACAATGATTACCATGAGCTGGCATCCTTATCACATCAATTGGAAGATCAAGAAGGACTCACAAAAATATCTTATCTTATGGTCACATCAAAGAAGAGTTTTAGTTTGAGTTATATTTGTCTTTTATCTATACTGAGTTATTTAATTTTGTTAGGGCTTATCTTTAAGTGTTAGAGTTTGGGTGTAATTGGGACAAGCGTAGTTTTATTGTAATTGGACTCTACTATCACCCTTTATTGTAAATAGAGGTTCATGTACTCTGATTACAACAAGTTATTGATGTCAATGAAGTATTTCACATTTCCATAAATTCAACATGGTATCAGAATAGGTTCTATGAGTTGACTTGGTCAACTCACGGAGGTAATATGATCCTTTTCTCTAAACCCTAAACCCTAAACCCTAAGTCTAGGTTTGTTGTTATTTTTTTCAATCCCTACACCCATAGTTTGCTTTGCATTTTGTACCTCTATACGTAGTTTTTTATATTGGAAAATATATATTGACTGAAATATATTTGAGTCTAATTTCTATAGGAAACCTATTTGTTCCAATCGGAGTTATCTATAGAGAGATATCGATATTTGAATGAGTCAAGGTCAGATTGCAAAAAGGTTCGAGCAGCAGCAACAACAATCTTCAGATTTTGAGGTATTTTTTGCTATCAAAAACTAGACTTTATATGGAGAAATATATATCAAAAGAAATATCTGTAAGTCTATTCTTTGACCTATTCAACCAATTTTTTATCTGAGTTATCTACAAAGATAAAAGCTTCAAATTCCGAGGTATTTTATACTATCAAGAAAGAAACTTTATATGGAGAATTATATATCAAAAGAAATATACGTAAGTCTATTTTTCTACCTATTCAACCAATTTTCAGTATGATTTTTTTATAAGGAGATATTGATCTTGGAATAGTCAATGGTCATTCTAGAAGAAAAGGAGAAACCATACGTAGTTCGGCCACATGACAGAGACCGAAATCTATCAGATTATTTATTTTATGATAATTATATTTTATGAAGAGATGTTATACTTGGATGAAAGGTATTTAAGTCTAGTTTCAGAAGAAGAAAATTTCATGTCAATCTGATCTATATTTAAATATATAATGGCATTGGAAGAATCAAAGGTCATGCTAGTATTCTGTTGTTTTGAAAAATCCGAATTTATGCCCATTGTTTTGAGTATCTTTTCGAGGTTATATATCGGGAAAATATATCACTTCTCCCTGGTTTGAGGGCTTATTTATATATCTATGTTATTTGGGCTTATTTCTACATCTATGATATTTGGATCAAGCTAAGATCACTGCCATTACCTCCTAGCTTGAGGGGGAGAAGTAGAAAAAGTACAAGAAAGAGGTATTTTATTCCTTATGTTGTGGATAAGTTTATGTGACCAAAATATTCAAGAAATGGGGAGCACAAAAGATGAAACTTGTGCATCAAAGAAGAAATTTTTATATCGGATTATTTCATGGGTCCTTCTACAAGGTTTATTATTTGGGTTCATGTTATATGTGTTGGAAGATGGTCATGTTATATTCAGTTGCAGCTATTATGTCTCTTTGGGGACATTATTATAGAAGAAGAGGTGGCCTCATGTCATCATTTATTTTACCCCATCAAAAAGATCAAAATTATTTGTGGTTGGGAGTCCATGACAGAGGAACTTCATCCCCGTCAAAAAGATTAAAATTATTTGTGGTTGGAAATCCATGACGGAGGAACTTCATCCCCGTCAAAAATATCAAAATTATTTGTAGTTGGAAGTCCATGACGGAGGAACTTATTATTAAATCAATGTTATCCCCCCTCCCCCCACTATAATGGCTTTTATGTCTCCTACCACTTGAGAGTTGTTATTATGTGGAGGGACACAGTGGTGTACACTTCAGAGCAATGCCATTAGACACACTACCGAAAGAAGATGGAGTGTGCCCTACATCCAGCAATAGGACTAAAGTATGAAGCAATGGGTTACCGGCTAGGAGTGATTTTTACTCTCACTTATGCCACAGGGCCTAATGGAAGGACGCAATAGCCTGAGGGGGAGTATTGGAAGATGAAGGCATATCGGAAGATGTGCCATTTTATACAAAAATATTCTATACATCATTTGTAGCAAGCTAAGAGGTCATGTTATTCTCTCAGCCCCAGCTTGAGGGACAGTGTTGGAAGATAATCTCAAGCTCACATGACCAAGGAAGGCCCACATATCTCAGATTATGATAAGATGGGCCACACCACCAAGGAAGGCCCACAAGATGGGCCCAAGCCCATAAGAAGTAGGATCCACAATGATTACCATGAGCAAGCATGCTTATCACATCAGTTGGAAGATCAAGAAGGACTCACAAAAGTATATTATCTTATGGTGACGTCAAAGAAGAGTTTTAGTTTGAGTTATATTTGTCTTTTATGTATATTGAGTTATTTAATTATGTTAGGACTTATCTTTAAGTGTTAGAGTTTGGTTGTAATTGAGACAAGCGTAGTTTTATTGTAATTGGACTCTACTACCATCCTTTATTAGGTTCATGTACTTTGAATACAACAAGTTATTGATGTTAATGAAGTATTTCACTTTTCCATAAATTCAACATCCCTCAAGCTGGGGGTGAGAAAATATCATAAATGCCCAGCTTGCTGCATATGGTAGACATAATCTTGTGACTGACGAGCTTGGTGAGAATATCTGCAACTTGACTTTGTGATGATATATGCCTTAGAGATAAAAAACTTGCTTGGAACTTTTCTCGTATAAAATAGTAGTCCACTTAAATATGCTTTGTTCTTTCATGGAATACTGGATTCTATGTAATGTGTATTGTTGCTTGATTATCACAATATAGATTTGTCAAAGCTTCTTTGTAGAATCCAATTCAGTGAGAAGAGATCTTATCCATAGGAGTTCACTAACAATGTGTGTTATGGCTCTGTATTCTGCTTCTACACTAGACCGTGCTACTACATTTTGCTTCTTATTTTACCATGTAACCAAATTCCCTCCAACTATCGTAAAAAATCTCGAAGTAGATTTTCTATCATCCTAGGATCTAGCCCAGTCTGCATCTGAGAATCCTTCGATGTTGAAGTGACCATGGTTTTTATAGAGAAGCCCTCTTCCTGGAGCTCCTTTTAGATATTGTAGTATCCTTTCAAAGTGCTTGCCAATGACTAAGTTGTGGCTTGTGCATGTATTGACTTACCACACTTATTGCATATGATATATTCGACCTTGTTATACATAGGTAAATAAGTCTTCCCACTAGTCTTTGATATTTCCCAATATCTACATCTTCTCCAGTGCCTCCACATAAATTTGTATTTGAGTCCATAGGAGTGTCTATTGGTTTGCATCCCACCCTTCTTGTCTCCTCTAGTAGATCAAGGTTATACTTCCTTTGGGATAGCACAATCCCATGTCTAGATTGTAATACTTCAATACCCAAAAAATATTTGAGTAGTCCAAGATCCTTTGTCTTGAATTCAGCATATATTTTTTCCTTTGTTTTTTGGATGCCTTCAGAATCACTACCAGTTCAAATGATATCATCAACATATACAGCCAGAATTACCTTACCTCTCAATGTGTTTTCAATAAATACTGAGTGATCTCCATAGCCTTTATAAAAGCCGGCCCGTATGAGGGCTTAACTAAATTTCTCAAACCATGCCCAAGGGGACTGCTTTAGACCATACAAACATATTTTTAGCCGACATACTGACTCCCCCTCAACCACATACCCACATGGTTGTTGCATATAAATTTCTTCTTTAATATCCCCATTCAGAAATGCATTCTTCGTATCAAGTTGATATATCGGCCATGATGAATTGGCCGCTAGAGATAATAATATACGTACCGAGTACATTTTTTCCACTAGAGAGAAGGTTTCTTCATAATCAATCCCATAACACTGAGTATAACCTTTGGTAACCAATCAAGCCTTTAGTTGTGCAATTGACCCATCCGGATTATGTTTGACAGTATAAACCCACTTGAATCTGCTAGAAGAGGAACCAATTACCTTGTCTGATTGTCATTAAGTGCCTTCATTTCTTCATCTATTGCTACCTTCCGCCATGGATATTGTAGTACCTCCTGATAAGATTGTGGAACAGATAAGGAGGAAATAGAATAAATAAACTGACAACATAAATGTGAGAGGGGATGATGAGACACAAAATTTGAAAAGGGATGAGAAGTAGAAGGTCTAGTGCATGACCTAGGTTCTTTCCATATAGTAATAGGACGAGTATCATATTGAGGGCCAAAAATAACTGGTGAAGAAGAACTTACCTCTGTTGGATCTGTTCACTCGACAGGTGTGGTGTCGGTCACTTGCTCTGGGAGTTGAATAATCTTTGTATCACGAGGCACAACCGGTCTAGGAGAACCTGGTATTGACGACAGACTAGGAGGAGCACTATCAGAATAAAATGAGGAGTTGTCCAAAAATGTTACATCCCTAGACACAAATAAACATTGAACATTGGAACTATAACAAACATAACCCTTTTGTGTGCGAGAGTATCCCAAGAAGATACATTTGATAGATTTAGGATGAAGTTTGTTGTGTCTAGGAAATAAATTCTGAACAAAACATTGACATTCGAAGACTTTCAAAGGTAGTGAAAATGGATCATCATTTTGTAATAATCTAGAGAAAGGAGATTTATTACCAAGAACGGAAGATGGTAGACGATTTATAAGAAAGCAAGCCATAAGGACTGCATGAGGCCAATAAAAGTATGAAAATTTTATGGCATATAATAAACCTCTAGCTACCTCAAGAATATAATGATTTTTCCGTTCGGCTACACCATTTTGTTTAGGAGTGTAGACATATGATGTTTGATGGATAATGCCATTTTCTTGACAAAAAGAGTCAAGGTCTTTGGAAACTTATTCTTTGGCATTATCAGACCGGAGAATTTTTATTTTCTTACCAAATTGTATGATTACCATAGCATGAAATCACATAAAAATAAATGGTATCTCAGATCGCTCCTTAAATATAAACAACAAAGTTGTGCAAGTGAAATCATCAATAAATGTAATAAAATATTTTGCTTGAGAAATGTTGGAGACACTCAAGGGCCCCCACACATCAGTATGAATTAAATAAAATGGAGTAACACTTTTGACTTCTGGATGAGGAGAGTATGTACTCCTTTGATGTTTACTCAATTGACAAACCTCACAATGAAATTCTGACCTTACTTTAAGAGAAGGAAACATATAATGAAGAGATTGTGTAGATGGATGTCCCAACCGATTGTGCCATAAACATGTCTCATTTTCAGTAGTGGAAACCATATTTATTTTTGGCACATCCGAGTAGTAAAGCCCTCCTTGTTCACGGCCTCCACCAGTCACCTTCTTCGTTATAAGATCCTAAAATACACATGAAGTGGGTGAGAAGGTAACCGAGCAATCAAAATATTTTGTCAGCTGACTAATAGATAATAGATTGAAAGGAAAAGTAGGAATGAAAAGAATATCAGTGAGCGGAAGTGATGGTGTGATAGAAGTGGATCCTTTCCCTTGGACTTTGGTTTGAGAACTGTCAGCTATGGTAACAAACTTGTGTGAAAGATCAGAGATAGAGAATGTAATAAATTTTTGTTACCTGTAAGATGCTCGGAGGCTCCTAAGTCAACTATCCAGGATGAAGATGAGGTGGATAGCATACCTAAAGCAATAGTAGCAGCAGTAGTTGTGGAGGAACTAGGAGAAGAACCCAATATTGTCTTCATTTTCTGAAATTGCTCATACTCTTCATCAGTAAATATTTTCTGTGCTGCTGATTTTGTGGGTTGTTCTTCTTTTGTATCACTTACAAAGACTTGAATAGCCTTTATCAATTCTAACTATCCATTGGCATTATAGCATATTTCTTTATAATGAACATATTGTCCACCGCATGCCTTGTAATCCTTGTAATAGCATTGTTCTATAGTGTGGCCAAATTTCTTACATTGAGTACATTCTTTCCCATCTGCTCTACCAACACTAGTCCTCCCACCTCTTCCTCTGCTCCAGCCTTGGCGGCCGTCAGATGATGATCCTCTATGATCGGATTACATAGAGGATGATACTTCAGTAGTGAGGAAGAAGTGTCTAGAATATGAAGTAGTGTTGCACATACATCATCAAACTTGGGGACAACAGAAGCACTCAGAAGTTGACTCTTGGGAATCTCAAGAAGGGGTTTAATATTTGCAAGGAAAATAGCAGTAATTAAGGCTTCCTTTTGCTTGTCTTGGATAGAAATATTTGTGGTTGAAGGCTGAGCTAACTTCCACTCTTGAAGAAATCCTCTAAAGTGGGCCAAGTACTCATGGATATTTTCTCCTTGTTTAGTATTCAACATCCTTTGGAGAATGTCATATGATCTATGTAGAGTATCCGGGCAAGAGTACAATTTAGCACATGTCTCCCAAATTTGTTTAGTAGTGTCAAGAAGAATGACATTGTTGAAGACATGTTCATCCATGTTCATCCATGCTGTTGATTAGCCAACTAATCACCAAGGTATCATTTTTCATAATTTTTTTATAAAAAATATCATCTTCATCAATAGGTAGTCCTTGAGTGGTGAGGTGACTAAGTAGGTCTTTTGTTATAAGGAACCTCCAAACCGATGTGGATCAACTCATAAAATTTAATACCCCACATAAGGGTACGGTGGTAAATCTCAGTATATCACTTTTGATATTCATATTCTCTTCTGCCATGATAGGCCCCTCTTCAAAAAATTCTAACAATAACACCTAGTAGTATTCTTCAAACAACTCAATGTTTGGGGAACTTTAGCATTGATCCTAAATTATTATTCTGATTTTTTTCCTCTAATACCACTCATAGGAGACTCAATAACAATATTATATATCAGGGGACTCTTTTTCCCATGAAAAAATATTCCAACAATCTGATCATGGATTGTTCTCGGTTAACAAAATTTTGAAACCGACAAAACTGTTTTTATAGATTCTTCTAGATGGAGAGGCATGCATATCCAAAATATAATAAGATGAAAGAATTCACATAATCATATTTAAATCATCTTCTAAATTTTGAAACCAATAACATGAAGAAAAAAATTTAAGCACTTATCGCACGGTTTGTGATCTTTATTCACAAAAGAGCCTTCTTTGAGTGGTGTTGATCATTACTTGTTTAGAGCATTCCTTTTGACGAGGGATCCTAAATTTAATGCTTTGATACCATGTTGAATTTAGGATCCCTTTTCCAATATTCTGAGAAAGAGAAAGAAGAAAAGGGAAGAAGTGCTCTCAGGTAGAGAGAAGAAAAAAGAAAAGAGAAAAGAGAGGTGTGAACCAAGAAAGAGAGAGAGAGAGAGAGAGAGAGATTAAATCAAGAAGGAAATGTGTAATTTGATTAGTTCCAAATTACAACACCTCTATTTATAGTAGAGGAAGAGATAGAGTCTTTATACAATTAGCCTTTCAATCTCCTAATTACATTCCAACTCTAACTCTCTAAAATAAGTCTATCAACACAATCTACTAGAAGTCTAATATGAGTTGAACTAGAACTTTTTCTTCAATCATGTGAATATGAGGGAGGAGGCCAGCTCGTGGCCTTATTCTTGTGTGTCCCACATGATATTCCAGCTCATATTGATAAAGTTGCCAGCTCGTGGTATCTTTGTGGGTCCCACTTGATCTTCAAGTCTTCTAACTCATTTCAGCTTGTGCTTCTTAACTCCTTAACTCGTGTTAGGTTAGGTGAGGACTCTTCTTGGTGTCCCACATCCTCATGTTGGGTCCCACCAGCTTATGCACCAAGGTGGGTCCCATATTGTAACAAATTCAATTCATGACCGAGCCAACCCGACCTAGGTCAACTCAGACAGGGCCCACTTATGTTTTTTTTTCCTTGGTATACATGTTTACCATGACTTGGATATATTGATCTACTATTTGACTTGGTGCGACTCAGTATTTTTTCTATGTCTGGATTATTATTTTGAAGTATAGATAGATTATTCATTGGTCAACATATTATATGGTACATATACTTGCATTAGATTATTTCATGTGTCAATTTTACAAGGATTATTTTGGTTCGTGTTATATGGGCCCAAGCCCATTTTAGTTGTTGTTATTGTGTCTCTTTAGATGAGACATTATTATTGAAGAAGAGGTGGCCTCAATATCTTTTCTCATACCATAATTTATTTGACTCTAAAAAATATTACGGTTGGGACACCATGAGAGAAGGTGCCCAGATTGGGACACCATCATTTATTTGACTCTCAAAAATATCACGGTTGGGACACCATGAGAGTTGGTGTCCGGATTGGGACACCATGATTACGAATATCCCACTACCCCCACCCCGTAATGGCTATTATTACTCTTACCACTTGAGAACCATTGTCCTGTGGAGGGACACAATAGTGGAGAAGTTTTACACTTCATTGCAATGCCGATAGACACGCTACCTACAAAAGACGGAGTGTGCCCTACATCCAGCATGAATTAAGACTAGTGTATGGAGCAATGTCTTAGCGACTAGGAGTGATATTTACTCTCACTTATCTTATGCTAGTAGAGCCTCATGGAAGGACTCACCGGTGTCAAGGGGAGTGTTGGAAGATGTGCCATTTTATACAAAAAGATTTCATACAACATTTGCAGCAAGTTGGAAGTTCATGATGTTCTCTCACCCCCAACTTGAGGGGGAGGGTTGGAAGATAGGCCCCAAGCCCACACGACCAAGGAAGGCCCACATATTCAAGTGTGTTGGAAGAAAAGCCCAAACCCATCAGACCAAGGAAGACCCACACATCCAAGAGATGTGGAAGATGGGCGCAAGGCCCATAGATCAAGAAGAAGACCCACAAGCCCATACAATGGCAGCCCCGTGGCCTACTGCTTGTAGCTACCAACCAAGGCAAAGATACATAATGTATTCCACGTATCCCAACTGAAGCCATTCCAGGGTGACTAGCCCTTACTTCACACACCTTTGCCGCCACTCCATGAGGGCAGAGTCTTTTCTACTCCAGCTCAAGTATTGAAAGCACGCCACATTCAAGGCGATTGGGAAATTCTCATTCAGTGGGCAGATGTAGACCCTAGTGACATGACATGGGAGCCATTATCAGCATTTTGACTTCTCTACCCTTCCTTTCGAGCTCGAGGACAAACTGTTAAGATCCTCACGATCCATGGATCTTGTCACCCTCCTCTCTTCTCTTCCTTCCATTACCTTACTTGACGTTGAGATGGAATGATGGAATGATGGAGACTGAATTTCGGAAAGGAGAATTGGGGAAAAATGGGAGAGAGCTTGAAGGAGCTCTTGACCTGTTTATCTAATTTACTATAGCTAAAGTAGACTCAATTCATATCTCTCATTACCCTAGCCGTCCCCTTAAATATGGTTGAGGATGCCCAAAACACAAAAGACCCCTTGGGTCAATGGTTCAAACCAATAAATGCTAAACCAACCCAAACCAAAGACAAAACCAAACCAAAAACAATTACATGGAAATTGAAAAACACATTCATTAATTCCTACACCTGTTGGTAACTCGTGATGCTATAGAATCCATAACATCACCTCCCCTCCTGGAGAAAGAGCATGTCCTCAAGCTCGAAGGAAGGATATAAGAGTCAAAATGCTAATAACGGCTCCCATGTGATGTCACTGGGATCGGCATCTGCCCACTGGACAAGAATTTTCCTATCACCTTGAATGTGGCATGCTTTTACCACCTGAACTGGAATAGAAAGGACTCTGCCCTCTTGTAGTGGCGGCAGTGGAGTGTACAGTAGGGGCGAGTCACCCTGGAAGGGCTTCAATTGGGAGACGTGAAATACATTATGGATCTTTGATTTCGGTGGTAGCTGCAAGCAGTATGCCACGGGCCCAATTTTGTCCAACACCTGAAATGGACCATAATATTTTGGAGACAGCTTATGGCACTTGGATGCAGTCAAGGACAACTGGCGATAGTGTTGAAGCTTTAACCACACATAGTCTCCAGGGAAATAAGATACCTCCCGGTGCTTCTTATCATAATAGCGTTTCATAGAGTGTTGGGCCTCCTGTAGATGAGTACGTACCTCAGTGAGCATAGCGTCTCTTTCAGCTAACGCTTGGTCCAAAGTGATGACTTTGGATGCCCTAGGTTCATATAGTAACAAACGAGGTGGATCTCTGTCATAAACTACCCTAAAAGGTGTAGTTCCAGGTGCTGTGTGGTAAGATGTGTTATAGCAAAATTCTGCCCATTAAAGCCATTTCACCCACCATCTAGTTGCGTCCCCCACAAAACAACAAAGATACATTTCAATCGTGCGATTGATGACCTCTGTTTGTTCATCCGTTTGTGAATGATATGCAGACAAAAATACCAATTGGGTGCCCTGTAATTTGAATAATTCCTTCCAAAAGATACTGGTAAAAATGGCATCCCTGTCACTGATAATGGATGAGGGAATTCTGTGTAATCGGACAATGTTGTCCATCAATAATTGAGCGACCTGAGCAGTAGTATATGGGATTCACAATGTGTTTCATGTCTCCCAACTGAAGGCCTTCCAAGGTGATTCTCCCTTGCTGCACACACCGCTGCCCCCACTACATGAGGGATGTGTCCTTTCTACTCCAGCACAAGTATTATAGGCTCATTGCATTCAGGGTGATTGGGAGATCCTAGTGCAATGGGCAGATGCTGATCCCAGTGACATGACATGGGAGCCATTAGCTACGTTTCGCACCCTCTCCCCATACTTCGAGCTTGAGGACAAGCTCTTTCTCCAAGAGGGGGTGATGTTATGGACTCCATAGCATCACGAGTTATCCATAGGCATAGGAATTAAATTATGTCAATTTATTTTTCATGTAATTTCATTTGGTTTGGTTTACTTTGGGTTGGTTTAGATGTAATGTGGCGTGAACCACTTGACCTATGGGTCACCTTTGTAATTTCGTCCTCAACCCTATTTAGGGGGACGTCAAGGGAAGGAAAAATTAAGTATTGAGAAAATTAGATTAAATAGGTCAGATTCTCCCTCAAAGGTCTAGGTCGGATTCTCCCTCTGAGGTCCAGTTGAGCTTCCTCAAAGCTCCTTCGTTCGATTTGATTTCCATCATTCCACATTCCAGAAACAAGAATTCAGCGTCAAGAGCATCCATGGAGGGAAAAGAGGAAAGAAGGGTGACTCGATCCATGGCTCGGGAAGAACCTAAAACTTGGGCAGAATTTTGTTATAACACATCCTACCACAGCGCACTCGGAACTACTCCGTTCAAGGTCATATTTGGCAGAGATCCACCTCAACTTTTATCGTATGAACCAGGTGCATCCAAGGTCGCCACCTTGGATCAGGCTTTAGCAGAAAGGGACACCATGCTCAGTGAGGTGTGCACTCATCTCTAGGAGCCTCAGAATACTATGAAATTATATTATGATAAGAATCACCGGTAAGTATTCTTTTCTCTTGGAGATTATGTATGGCTGCATCTCCCACATTACAAGTAGCTTTAACTGACAGCCTCCAAATGCCACAAGCTCTCTCCGAAATATTATGGTCCCTTTCAGGTATTGGACCGCATTGGCACAGTCGCCTATCGCTTGCAACTTCCACCCGAGGCCAAGATTCACAATGTGTTTCATGTCTCCCAACTGAAGGCCTTCTAGGGAGACTCCCCATTACTGCACACCCCTCTACCCCCACAACATGAGGGATGCGTCCTTTCTACTCCCGTGCAAGTGTTGCAGGCTCATCGTATACAAGGCGATTGGGAGGTACCAGTGCAGTGGGCGGATGCTAACCCCAATGGACACTACATGGGAGCCCTTAGCTGCTTTCAGGGGTTCTATACCCCACTTTCGAGCTTGAGGACAACCTCTTTCTCTAGGAGGGTGGTGATGTTATGGACTCCATAGCATCCCGAGTTATCAACAGGCATAGGAATTGAATTATGTTATTTCCCTTTTCATGTATTTCAATTTGGTTTGGTTTGGTTTGGATGTAAATTGGCGTGAACCAATGGACCCACGGGTCT
This sequence comes from Aristolochia californica, assembly GCF_029961685.1. Lineage (NCBI taxonomy): Eukaryota > Viridiplantae > Streptophyta > Magnoliopsida > Piperales > Aristolochiaceae > Aristolochia > Aristolochia californica. Next base: position 23,074,338 of record NW_027181992.1, read on the forward strand.
AACTTGTATTTTTGTCCCCAAACCTATTTATTGGAATGACAAGAGGAATGAAGATTAAGCATTGAGAAATATAGTTTAGACAGGTCAAATTCTCCCTCAGAGGTCTAGGTCGAGCTTCCTTCACAGCTCAATCATCTGTATTCCGTCATCACCATTCCACGTTCAAGAAATAGAGCTTCTCTCCTAGCGTCAATATCCAATCTAGAGGGAAGAAAAGGAAGAAGGGTGACACGATCCATGGCTCGGGAAGATCCTAACAGGTTCCATGTGAATGGCAATTGCACATGGGTTAGTCGATCCTAAGAGACAGGGGAAGTTCGTAAGATGGCGTACGTCATGCAAACCTCGAAAGGGAATCAGGTTAAAATTCTTAAACCGGGACGTGGATGCTGATGGTAATGTTAGGGAGTCTAGAGACATTGACAGGGGCCTTGGGAAGAGTTATCTTTTTTGTTTAATAGCCTGTCCACCCTATAAACGGCTTAGCCAGAGGTAGGGTCCAACGGCTGGAAGAGAACCGCACATTGCATGGTGTCTGGTGCGCCCTCGGCGGCCCTTGAAAATCCGGAGGACCGAGTACCGCCCATGCCCGGTCATACTCTGTTACGGTCCCGGATCTGACACAAGGATTGTAACGGTCCTAGATCTGCCACGGGTTATTGTAGGGAGATTACGTGGAATCGTAGAGAGACATGGAGAGGAAGACGAAGATCAAGCCAAAGGGAAGCTTGAAAACCCTAGAGATCGTTGAGGAGAACTCTAAGCCTGTTTAACCTAAAGTTAACCTAAAATCAATGCTTTCCTTTCTCATTACTCTTACCCCTTAAATAGGGTTCACCCTTTTAGGGTTTAAGATAAAATATTACAAAAAAAGCCCTATAATTGAAATATTCCAAAAATACCCATGTGACCTAAAACTGAAATAAAATAATGTAAATTAAATATTAATGTTATTATGTGCATAACATTACACCCCCTGGAAAAACGAGCTTGTCCCCAAACTCAAAAGTAAGGTCTGTATGCTGACGTCTCCCCCTCTGGAAACTATATGAATTGTGCCATTCAAGGGACCGATGTAGGTGTATTTCTCTTTGTTCGTACAGATGTTCTGGTAGATTGGACATGTTCTTTAATAGTTGAAGACTTTCCCTCCCCCTAGGTTCTTCGAAAGATCCCTCCTGGGCATACCAACTATTTGAAGAGTACCCCAAAACCCTATGTGCAAGGAAGATAAGCCATGGTTGTGTACGTCTGTCTACTGATGCAAAGCATACTTCAATAAGTTGATACTGCTCGGTCCCTTCCCTCGAATCATGTTCAGTATTAGCTACACAAAAGCGGAACATTCCATAATCTGTTGAGTACCAATAGTTGGCCCGATTTTTAGCAGTAACATCATACATCATTTCAGCTACAACACTAATTCTCCACCAGAATCTGTATTGCCATAGAAGGAACCAGATCCTAGCCAGTTGCATTCATGGTTACCACTCGCTGTCATATATGGAACAGAAGCAATAGGCACACTTGTGCAGTAAACTGGTCCCACTGCGAGATATATCCATTTGCATAAGGCATATCTCCAATATGGACAACTATGTCGTAATTATTCACATCATGGAAAAGCTGATCGGTAGTATTCAGAGAGCCTGGTTGATAATTGTGGTACTCATTTGAATCATCACATTCTGCCTTTCCCATATCACCAAATATGATTATACGTTGAAGAGAGTCCTGGCCAGGGAAAGGAGATACTTTAAAATGATAGGTCTGGCTCCAGTCATATGATCCATTAGATAGTTTATGTCCCAACTTGTAAATGTATACAACATGTGGCCACAAAACTTTTAGAAAGCTTGTATGTATGAATCCTGGATCCCGCCAGCCAACTGTCCGTGCTGGTGCACGACACATGCTGTTACGACTGAATGTCAGGGTCCCAGCTAGGGAACGAACTTGATCTCCTCCTTCTCTACCCCATTCAACAAAAGGTTTTGCTTCATTCATACTGTATCCGCTAGTCCAAGTTACTGTCATCTCATTCCAAGACTTCCCTTATGCAATTCCAGGCACAAACATATCAAAAGCAGCATTGTAGTTGGCCAAGCCGATTGTGGCACTGAGCAGAGGCACGTGATTGGTGTCTTGTGAACTATGAATAGGAGCCTCCAGAACAAAATTGAATTTCCCACATGCAGGCCTATACTGTCTCCTCTCCTGCTGGGTTGCCATCTTCTCAAGCTGGGCAACATACATTCCCTTGATCTCATCTTCACCATCTTCATACAGCTAGTCTTCCACTTGCTGGAGTTGTGTAGAATCAGGGCCAAACCCTTTCCAGGACAAAGCAAGTGAATATGGGAAACGCTTATTGTCCTAAAATTTGCTGACTATAAACATTGGACTAAGAATAGCACATGGAAGTGTACACCCGCGGGCAACACACTCACTAGCATTTATAGTACGCCTTGGCTCATTTCCACAAAACTCGGTTATTAGACTAATAATCGCTGGAATATGAGATCCTGATCCTACTACTTCAATAGAATTAATTTTTTTAATAGTAAGTCCAGCTTCCAACAAGGCCTTTTCAAGCTGGCCCTTAACCCTCTCCAAAATAGGAACACTAATTTTCTCAAATTCATCCCTTTCAATGAATCCCTTTACATCCTTCTCATCCATCAAACATTCAATATTAAGAGGTGCCTTTGGGTTTACCCTCAAAACCTTCTTCAGCTTGTCATATGCAGCACGAAGTTGTGCAATCCCAAGCAATCTGATAAACATCAATCTTATACTCCTTAAATTTTGTAGCAAAGTGTCGGAACAGAACTTCATCAAAGTCTCTTCCACTAAGAGAACTATCTAATGCATGTGCTATCTTGAGCTAATGTTTTATTAATCCCATAATGCATGTTGGCATGCTGGCATGACCAACATCCACAAAAGAAACATATAACTGATCATTTTTAGGTGAGTCCCTCTTATAGATTCCATACGCCAAAGCTTTTGCAGTGGTTTCCTGAATTAACCTCAAAGGATGAAGGCCAGCAATAGAAGCTGCGTCCAAAACAGTTCTCCTTGGAAGGTCAGTGAAATAGACAGGAATTCCAATACAACAATCTACTACTGCAGCATTCAGATTCTTCTCTTCTATACTGTTAAGATTTGAAGGAACCATTCCTAAAATTTGTGTTGGGGTAAAAGTCCACATTTCCCCTAGATATCTAGCAGGAAAAAGAGGTAAACCATCGGGGCCTTCGGTTATTGACTAAGCCAAAGAATGAAGATCAAACTGGATCTCAGGATCAGAGAACTTTCTGCCCATAAGGTGTTTGAGTTGAGAAATAGAGTTCTTCGGATTCATGATAAAAGAGGCAGCTCCAACCGTGCCCACAAAACACTGTTTCTATCCAAAACAAACCACAACAGTGGTTGCACGCTTACGTACATCATTGAAAAAGAAAAAAATTAAGCCATACTATGTCAGTTTGACAACGAATAGATGCACAGGTACTGTGCTCATCCACAAAAAACCAAAGCCACCAGAAAAAAAAATTCAGACGTCCCAAAAAAATTATTTCAATAGAACCTGACTTCCTCCGGAAAATTTTGTCTCGAAATGCATACACCCAGGCCGAAATTCCATCACTGTGGCACTGTTTCTTTTCTTCACGACACAGAGAACCTTCGTCCCCAACTTTCGATCAGCGTTGTTGCTACTCAGCCCCTTGGAGGCCCTTCACCACCGTGTACAAATCAAGTAGACATAAATTTTGATGGCATTCCAGAAGCTTACACCAAAATACGTTGAAGTGGGTTCCTCCCTGGCCTGCCGAGAGCTGGATTGACAATGCTAGGTGGTGGCCGGAAGTCACTTCCCTCCGGACTTGCTTCTGATGGCGCCGATGGAGCGTCCTCCGTGTCCGGTGGCGAAGGGAAGCCCTTTGGGGCTTCGCCTCTTGGGGATTTTTCGAGATAGAGGGCTCTTGAAAACACCTCCTTGTCAGAGGAATCATTGGCAATATTACCTTCTCCTATGCTGGGAGACATTCTGCTGGCCACGAGGAAGGGTTTTTTGAGGTCGAACCCAAATCAACCCTTACTGACGGGGTTTTGGCAGCATACCCCTCCGATTTCCCCAATCTTCATTGTCGCTGTTTGGCTTTGGATTTCTTTGTGTGGAAATCTTGAATTTTTCTGAAGCATGACCTTTCTGCCCGTCCGGATTTGAGGTCGCACCCAAATCTTCTGCAGGGACTTCGGCTGGTAAACAAGACAAAATTTTTAATTTTTCTGGCCCATGGCCTGTTTTCCCATCTGAGACAACTTCTGCTGCTTTCCCTTCTGTGTGTACGTCTTGCTCGGAGATTTCAAGTCGTATGACCTTCTTTTCTATGGCATCAATATCCCTCTTTAGAACAGAAATTTTAATAGAAGTTCTACCCATTCCCTCCTGCAATGATTCTTTCACTTCTCCCAATCCTTTGCATACTTTTTCCATTGAATCGCATACCTCGTGCAGGATAATAATTTCATTTTGGAATAGAGAATAACCCAATTGTGTTACCGCTCTGATACCAGTTGTTACGATCCCGGATCTAACACAAAGATTCATAACGGTTTCAGATCTGCCACGGGTTATTGTAGGGAGACCATGTGGAATCGTAGGGAGACATGGAGAGGAAGACGAAGATCAAGCCAAAGGGAAGCTTGAAAACCCTAGAACTCGTTGAGGAGAACTCTAAGCCTGTTTAACCTAAAATTAACCTAAAATCAATGTTTTCCTTTCTCATTACTCTTACCCCTTAAATAAGATAAAATATTACAAAAATACCCATTTGGCCTAAAACTGAAATAAAATTATGTAAATTAAATAAAATCACTGAAATATTAATGTTATTGCATGCATAACATACTCATAACCGCATCAGGTCTCCAAGGTGAACAACCTCTGGTCAATGAAACAATGTAGGCAAGGGAAGTCGGCAAAATGGATCCGTAACTTCAGGAAAAGGATTGGCTCTAAGGGCTGGGCACGGGGGTCCCAGTCCCGAACCCATCGGCAATGGACTGCTCGAACTGCACATGTGGTGAGAGTGGGGTCGTCTCATGCTTGTCGGGGGTCAGAATAAAAAGGACCCCCTCGGGGGCCTTCCCCGGGCATCAAACAGTTGACTCAGAACTGGTACAGACAAGGGGAATCAGACTATTTAATTAAAACAAAGCATTGTGATGGTCCCTATGGATGCACACACAATGTGATTTTTGCCCAGTGCTCTGAATGTCAAAGTGAAGAAATTAAACCAAGCACATAACTATGACTCTCTTAAGGTAGCCAAATGCCTCGTCATATAATTAGTGACATGCATGAATGGATTAACGAGATTCCCACTATCCCTGTCTACTATCTAGCAAAACCACAGCCAAGGTAACGGGTTTGGTAGAATCAACGGGGAAAGAAGACCCCGTTGAGCTTGACTCCACTCCGACTTTGTGAAATGACTTGAGAGGTGTAGGATAAGTGGGAGCCGCTTCAGCGGCGCAAGTGAAATACCACAAATTTTAATGTTAGTTTACTTATTCCGTGAGTCAGAGGCAGGGCATTGCCCCTCCTTTTGGTTCCAAGGCTCACCCCAACAAGCCGATCCAAGTGGAAGACATTGTCAGGTGGGAAGGTTGGCTGGGGCGGCACACTGCTAAAAGATAACATAGGTGTCCTAAGGCGATCTCAACGAGAACAAAAATCTTGTGTGGAACAAAAGGGTAAAAGCTAGTTTGATTCTGATTTCCAATACGAATACAAACCATGAAAGTGTGGCATATCGATTCTTTAGACCTTTGAAATTTGAAGCTAGAGGTGTCAGAAACGTTACCACATGGATAACTGGCTTGTGGCAGCCAAGCGTTCATAGCGACATTGCTTTTTGTTCCTTCGATGTTGGCTCTTCCTATCATTATGAAGCATAATTCACCAAGTATTGGATTGTTCACCCACCAATAGGGAACATGAGTTGGGTTTAGACCGTCATGAGATAGGTTAGTTTTACCCTACTGATGACTGTGCCGCGATAGTAATTCAACCTAGTATGAGAGGAACCATTGATTCACACAATTGGTCATCGCGCTTGGTTGTAAGCCAGTGGTGCGAAGCTACCATGTGTTGGATTATGACTGAATGCCTCTAAGTCAGAATCCAAGCTAGACCGACGCCACCATTGCCGCTTGCTTGCAGACCCGCAGTAGGTGCCACCCGGCTCCCATGGGCCCGTGTCAATTCCTTGAATCGTAGTTCTAAACGAACAGTGGCTTGAATACTTTGCAGATGACTCAAATACGCGACAGGGTATTGTAAGTGGCAGAGTGGCTCTGCTGCCATGATCCATTGACATTCAGCCCCATGTTGCACCGATTCATTCATCCGCCACACCCCCTAGGGAACCAGCGATTTTTGCGAACGGGGTTGTCGGCGACCCGAATAACTCGACCCAAGTCATTTAATGCCCGAGATTTGGATTCCACGACCCGCCCACTGTGATGTCTACTCATAGTTCTTACGGCGAGCTTTTGAACGAGACGGCTACTACTGCCTTCTCAGAGCGGGTCAGGGGGCGAACCCAAAAATGACATGCCTGAACGTCATAAGCTCTATTTTCCTCAACCGTTTTTATGAGTCCCTTTCCATTATGCGTATGGCATCACCTCTACCTTTTACAAAATCCACCAATTTGGAACTTGATTTGAAATCAATATTTCAACGCGGACATGTTTGGGTTCCCCTAAATAACCAACGAAAGGCAAGTGCTTTACCTTGTGTAAATCCAATTTCAATGGTGATGCGATGAGTCAATCCGCCTACACGTCTTGCAGTGTAGAGGCCATTGGCATCCCTGCATTGGCAAGGAAGCAGCACGTGAAGCATGGCCACCTCCACCAGAAGCCATCTGCTGCCCCTCCGACCCTACCCATCCACCTTCACCTGCCACGCTTGACACATTGTTTGATTCAGCTCAGGGGGCAGACCTTGAAGGAACGAGAACGTAAAGACATGAAATGCGACACTTGGTCCCATGGAAAAAAACTCAACCAGGGAGCTCCATGCCCCGAAGGCCCCTTAGGCTCGAGTAGAGATGCTCCCAAGCAGCCCAAGGGCCCAGGCGCACAGGCGCCCAGACGAATATTTGAACATTCGAACATGTGGCTAGGAGGCCAGGCTCACATGCGAACATTCGAAAAGGCGCCATGGCGTGCAGGCACGCATAGGCAGGGCAGAGGGCAGGCGCGCGCATGTGGGCGTGGTGCCTGGCATGTGCACACAGGGTGGGGGCATGGTGCCTGGTGTGTGCCCATGCCTGGGAAGGGGTCTTGGCCCGTGATGGGATTGCCCACGTGCGAGCCTTGTGATAGTACAGACACTTTGGTCAAACCTCGTGGCCAAAGCGAATTTTTTTCTCTTGCCTAGGTAGGTGACCCCTTTTTCGCGTTCCATTGTGCATGTCCCACTTTGACAACACACTCGCATGCTTGCCGTCCTTGTCCTTGTACGCATCAGCATTCATGCATGTCAGAAAACATGAGCCGTGTGCATGGCTTGTCTCGGTGGACCATTGCCCACTCTTGTCCCCTTTCATGTTCGTGTGCCCCCTGGTGTCTACTGCCTTGCCTGAATAGTGGGCCTCCAGCCTCGTGCACCGTTGCCATCTGGCAGCCAGGTGCCTAGGCCCCCATGCTGCCAGGTTACCAAGCTCTTGGGCCCCATTCCACCCCAAGCGCCCATGCCGCAAGGCACCCATGACACCACGGTGAGCTTTCGTAAGCCCCTGCACTCGCGGCGGTAGGCCATGCTCAGTGCTATCATCCCTGTGTGACAGTAAAGACACTTTGGTGAAACCTCCTGGCCTACGGGATTTTTACGCCCACCTAGGTAGGTGATCCCCTTTTTTTCTTGTCGCTTGTGCATATGCCCCTCTTTCTCTTTTTTTTTGTTCGTGTTCACGTGTGCACGCAATGGCAAGCCATGCACTCGTCCCATCTCGCTGGACCCGAGTGACCACCTATCGTCCCCTCCTGGGCGCCACTACCCTCCTCGAACAATGGGCCCCATTACCCAAACACAAATGCCCCCAAGACACTAGGTTGCCTGGGCGCGCACGTCTGGTATGCAAAGCTACCACGTGTTGGCGCATGGGTGGCATGCAAAAACTAAGCATGCGCTGGTGGCTGGCCAAGCGAGGGTGCTCGGGCGGCTGGCCAAGCGTGCGCACAATGGCAAAAGGCTAAGCTCGTGCCCATGGGCGGCAGCCGTAACACGCACGGGCACAAGCGTCTTGCCAAGTCTGAGTGCGTGAGCGGTTGGCCAAGCGTACGCACAATGACAAAAGGCTAAGCGCGTGCCCACGGGCGGCAGCCGTAACGCGCACGGACACAAGCGGCTTGCCGAGTCTGAGTGCGTGAGCGGTTGGCCAAGCGTGCGCACAATGGCAAAAGGCTAAGCGCGTGCCCATGGGCGGCAGCCGTAACGCGCACGGGCACAAGCTGCTTGCCAAGTCTGAATGCATGTGCGGTTGGCCAAGCATGCGCATGATGGCTACAGGCCAAGTGTGCACAGGCACGGGGGCAGGCCCTCTGTGTGCGCTAGAAAGCCAGGCGCTCATGTGTCACCCTTGTGTGACAATACAGACACTTTGGCAAAATCTCCTTGCCGATCAGGTTTTGGCGCCCGTCGAGGTAGGTGATCCCCATTTTTCGTGTCTCGTGCGCACGTATGCCCCTCTTCGCCCGATGCATGTTTTGTGTCCTTGTCTGTGTCTGTAGTCATGTTCGTTGGTGAAGACAAGGTGGGTGCACGTGCCTTCTCGTTGACATTTTGACGAAACCTCCTATGTGTGTGGGTTTTGTTGCCTTTCCTTGCAGGCGAGCTCTACTACATGGTGCCAATTTTGGTGCACCTGTGCCCCTTCCTCGTCCCCTTTCATGTTTGTTTTGCTCCAAGGCACCTATTGCCCTCCTCGAAAAGAGTTCCCAGTCCCTTGTCACCGTTGCCCCCAGGGCGCCGGGTTGTTTGATTCCTACTGCCTACCTTAATCCGTGCCCCTTGCTGCTCCTGTGTTGGCCATGTGTCGTTTCTTCAAGTTCCCACGCATGATGGTAATGGTACTTTGGTGAAACCTCATCCACATGGGGATTTTTACGACCTCCTTTGTTTAGGCGAGTTACAGCTTCTTGCCCATTTTCCCAGACATGTGCCGCTCTTGGCCACTTTAATGTATCTATTGCCCCCGGTTGCTTTCTGCCCTCATCGTACTTGTGTTCGCATCTCGTGTTCCTTCTGGTCGCTCTCTCTTGTTTGCACGTTCTTTTACGGGGCCGTACGGTGCAACGTCTCCTGACATTGTCTTGCTCGCCCGGTTTGCTTCTGTGTCGTGCTTCTAGGTCATGCGTGGGTCGGTGCTCCATGCGTGCGGACCGCGACACATGTGAGTGGCGAATGTTGGATTTTCCCATGTGGTGCTCCCGACCGCTCGAGTCGCCAATCGCATGTGCACCACCCTCAACAAGCCGAACGGTGGTCCCCTCGATTGCTATTTGCATAATTGGAGGGATTTTTGGTTCCTTGTTTGCGACCTTGACGTGGTATTTTGGTCATACGATTTGGTTTGCAACCCGCCTTTGGACCAACTTGATAGGTTCGTGGTGGGGACTGGATCGTCGATGCCTTGTGGCCCTTCATATTTGTGGAGTTCCAGTCGGGTTGCAGCAACAAGGTTGCTGATGGATGCTACCTGGTTGATCCTGCCAGCAGTCATATACTTGTCTCAAAGATTAAGCCATGTATGTGTAAGTATGAATCAGACAGTGAAACTATGAATGGCTCATTAAATCAATTATAGTTTGTTTGATGGTACTTGCTACTCGGATAACCGTAGTAATTCTAGAGTGTTAGGGTCTTGGGTTATGTACCTATGTCTTCCGCTCCTAAAGGACTAGTCTTTTGGGTAGTATTGGCTAGGTGTACTACATTTGGTATTAGAGCAGGCATTGCATCATGAGTTCGATTCCCCTTGGGCACGGGGGTGCGCGGAGGCTGGATTTAAATACAGGTAGGTCCGGGGGAAACACCAGGTAACGTAACCCAGGTTGGGCCCGTTTCGCTGTGCATTCTGGCTACGGTGTGGGCCGTAGACCCCACCCGAACGTTTCGTTGCTTAGTCTTGAGCTGTCGTGGGCGTCGGCTCAAGGCGAGGGGTATACTGTTAGGGTCCTGGGTTATGTACCTATATCTTCCACTCCTAAATTACCTTTCTTTTGGGTAGTATTGGCTAGGTGCACTACATAGAGCTAATACATGCACCAAACCCCAACTTCTGGAAGGGATGCATTTATTACATAAAATGTCAATGCGGGCTTTGCCTATTCTTTTGATGATTTATGATAACTCGACGGATCGCATGGCTCTTGTGCTGGGGACGCATCATTCAAATGTCTGCCCTATACACTTTCGATGGTAGGAAAGGGGCCTACCATGGTGGTGACGGGTGGTGGAGAATTAGGGTTCGATTCCAGAGAGGGAACCTGAGAAACGGCTACCACATCCAAGGAAGGAAGCAGGCATGCAAATTACCCACTCCGGACACTGGGAGGTAGTGACAATAAATAACAATACCGGGCTCTCAGAGTCTGGTAATTGGAATGAGTACAATCTAAATCCCTTAACGAGGATCCATTGGAGGGCAAGTCTAGTGCCAGCGGCCACGGTAATTCCAGGTCCAATAGCATATATTTAAGTTGTTGCAGTTAAAAAGCTCGTAGTTGAACCTTGGGTTGGGTCGATCAGTCTACCTCGCGGTGTGCATAGGTCGACTCGTCCCTTCTACTGATGATGTGCTCCTGGCCTTAATTGGTTGGGTCATGCCTCTGGTGCTGTGTTAAGCACTTAGCCAATACTACCCAAAAGACCGGCTTGTTAGGAGTGGAAGACATAGGAACTTAACCCAGGACCATAACATTTCACCCCTCCTTTGCGGGCCGACATCCACTATGGCCCACTTGCGATGGCCCACTCTAGCGATGGCCTACTCCGCCAAGGTCGCCCCCTCCGCACGTGTGGTGGCCTACTCTGTCAAGGTTGCCCCCTCCGCATAGGTCGCCCCCTTCGCAGTCACCCCCTCCGGGATTCAAACGCGCGAAGAGGGAGCTAGCTCTGATACCAAATGTTAAGCACCTAGCCAATACTACCCAAAAGACCAGCCTATTAGAAGCAGCAGACATACATACTTAACTCAGGGCCATTAGCATGGGATAACATCATAGGATTTTGGTACTATTGTATTGGCATTCGGGATCGTTGTAATGATTAACAGGGGTAGTCGGGGGCATTCGTATTTCATAGTCAGAGGTGAAATTCTTGGATTTATGAAAGACGAATGTTGAATTTAGGATCCCTTTTCCATGATCACGAACAAGAGAAAGAAGAAATAAAAACGAGAAAAGGGGCAGAAAGCTCTCGGTAGAGAAGAGAAAAAATAAAATAGAAATGTGTGAGCTTCGTCAAGTGAGGAGAGCAAGAGAGAGAACCAGCTCGGGATTGAATGTGTGACTTTATTAATTCTGAATTACAACTCCTCTATTTATAGTAGAGGAGGAGGTAGAGTCCTTATACAACTTGTCATTCAATCCTAAATACATTCCAACTCTAACTCTTCAATATAAGTAAGTCTATTCAAACTAGAATTCCTAGAAGACTAATTGGAGTAGAACAAGGAGTCCTTTATTACCCACGAGATTATAAGGGATAACCCAGCTTGTGGCCTTATGCTTGTGGGCCCCTCATGATCCTCCAACGCACCTTGATAAGAGTACCAGCTCGTGTGTTCTTTGTGGGTCCCACTTGATCTTCAAGTCTTCTAAATCAATTCAGCTTGTGCTTCTTGATTCCTTAACTCGTGCTTGCTTTGGGAGAGGACTCTTCTTGGTGTCCCAAGTCCTCTACGATTCTTCTTGATGACCTACGTCCTCATGCTGGGTCCCACTAGCTCGAACACCATGGTGGGCCCCACATTGTAACACTCTCCCTCAAGTTGGGGGTGAGAAGATGTCATAAACACCTAGCTTGCTGCAAATAGTAGACATAATCTTGTGAGTGACTGGTTTGGTGAGGATGTCTGCAACTTGATTTTTTGATGAGATTTGCTTTAGGGATAAGAGACCAGCTTGGAATTTTTCTCGTATAAAGTGGCAATTGACCTCAATGTGCTTTGTCCTCTCATGGAAGACTGGATTCGATGCAATATGTATTGTTGCTTGGTTATCACAGTATAGGTCCATTGGAGCTTCTTTATAAAATCTCAATTCAATGAGAAGGGACCTTATCCATAAAAGTTCACTTACAGTGTGTGCCATGGCTTTGTATTCTGCTTCTGCACTTGACTATGCTACTACATTTTGCTTTTTTCTTTTCCATGTCACGAGTTTTCCTCCAACCATCGTGCAAAAACCAGAAGTAGATTTTCTATCATCTGGGGATCTAGCCCAGTCTGCATCTGCAAATCCCTCAATGTTGAAGTGACCATGTTTTTGATAGACGAGCCCCCTTCCAGGAGCGCCTTTCAGATAACGTAGTATCCTCTCAAGTGCTTGCCATTGACTAAGTTGTGGCTTGTGCATGTACTGACTTACCATACTTACTGCATATGAAATATCTGGCCTCGTTACACATAGGTAAATAAATCCTGCCACTAACCTTTGATATTTGCCAATATCAACATCTTCTCTAGTGCCACCACATAATTTTGTATTTGCATCCATAGGAGTGTCTATCGGTTTGTATCCCATCATACATGTTTCTTCTTGTAGATCAAGTGCGTATTTTCTTTGGGATAGAATAATCCCATGTTTGGATTGTAAGACCTCAATCCCCAAAAAGTATTTCAGTAATCCAAGATCCTTCGTCTTGAATTCAGCACATATTCTTTCTTTTATTTTTGAATGCCCTCAAAATCACTCCCAGTTAAAATAATATCATCAACATAAATAGCTAGAATCACCTTACCTCTTGTTGTGTTCTCAATAAAGACTGAGTGGTCTGCAGAGCATTTGTAAAAACCTGCCCATATGATGGCTTGACTAAATTTCTCAAACCATGCCCGTGGGGATTGCTTTTGCCCATATAGAGATTTTTTAAGGCGACATACTGACTCCCCCTCAACCACATGTCTAGGTGGTTGTTGCATATAAATCTCTTCTTTGATATCACCATTGAGAAATACATTTTTAACATCCAGTTGATATATGGGCCAAGAAGTATTAGCTACCAAGGATAATAATATACATACCGATGTAATTTTTGCCACTGGAGAGAATGTCTCATCATAATCAATGCCATAGCATTGAGTGTAACCTTTTGCAACTAGTCGAGCCTTCAGTCATGCAATGGTCCCATCCGGATTATGTTTTACTGTATAAATCCACTTGCAACCAACGGGTTTTTTATCTATAGGTAGTGGAACCAGAGACCATGTGTTATTATCATTAAGGGTCTTCATCTCTTCATCCATTGTTGTCTTTCACCCTGGATGTTGTAGAGCCTCCTGATATGACTGTGGAACAAATATGGACGAAATAGAAGAAAGAAACTGACAACATAGAGGTGAAAGGCAATGATGAGACACAAAATTGGAGATAGGACGAGAAGTGGAAGGTTGAGTGCATGAACGAGATTCTTTTCTTATAGCAATTGGACGAGTATCAAATTCAGGACCTAAAACGACAAGTGATGAAGAACTTACCTCTAGTAGATCCGACATCTCGGCAGGTGTGGTATCGGCCACTGTCTCTGGGGACTGAACAATCTTTGTATCACGAGGCACAACTAGTCGAGGAGAACTTGGTACTGATGACATATCAGGTGGAGCGCTATCAGAATAATATGAGGAGTCTTCAAAGAATGTTACATCCTTGGACACAAATAAACATTGCAAAGAGGGACTATAACAAACATAACCCTTTTGTGTTTGAGAGTATCCGAAAAAGATACACTTTATAGATTTAGGGTCAAGTTTGTTGTGTCTAGGTAAAGTATTATGAACAAAACATTGACAACCGAAGACTTTCAATGGTAATTCAAATGGATCATCATGTGGAAAAAGTTTAGAGTATGGGGGATTTATTCCCAAGAAGACGGTAGACGATTGATAAGAAAACACATTGTAAGGACAGCATGGGGCCAATAAAAATATGGAACTTTCATGGTATATAATAGACCTCGAGCTACCTCAAGAATATGACAATTTTTCCGTTCTGCTACACCGTTTTGTTGAGGAGTGTAGGCACATGATGTCTGATAGATAATGATATTCTCTTGAAAAAAGGAGTCAAGGTCTTTTGAAATATACTCTTTGGCATTATCAGACCGGAGGATTTTCATCTTCTGACCAAATTGTGTAAGTACCATCGCATAAAAAGATTTAAAAATAGATGGTATCTCAGAACAGTCCTTAAAAATAAACAACCAAGTTGTGCAAGTGAAATCATCAATAAAAGTGATAAAATATTTGGTTTGAGAAATATTAGAGACACACAAAGGCCCCCAAACATTAGTATGAATCAATGAAAAAGGAGTGTTACTTTTGACTTTTGGACGAGGAGAGTATGTACTCCTTTGATGTTTACTTAACTGACATACCTCACAACTGAATTCTGATCTTATCTTAAGAGATGGAAACATATGATGAAGATATTGTATGGAAGGATGTCCCAACTGATTGTGCCATAATCGTGTCTCATTCTCAGTAGTAGACACCATATTGATCTTTGACACATCCAAGTAGTAGAGCCCCCCTTGTTCGTGGCCTCCACGAATCACTTACTTCGTTATAAGATCCTGAAAAACACATGAAGTAGGTGTGAAGGTAACCGAGCAATTAAAATATTTTGTGAGCTGACTAATAGAGAGCAAGTTTAAAGGAAAGGAAGGAACAAAAAGAATATCATTGAGCGGAAGTGATGGGGTGACAGAAGTGAAACCCTTTCCTTGGACTTTGGTTTGAGAACCGTCAGCTATGGTAACAAACTTGTGTGAAAGACTCGGAGATAAAGAATGTAATAAAGTTTTGTTACCTGTATGATGGTCGGAGGCTCCTGAATCAATTATCTAGGATGTAGAGGAGGCAGATAGCATACCTAAAGCAGTAGTGGCAGTAGTCGTGGCAGAGGGGCTAGGAGAAGACCCTAACATGGTCTTTATTTTCTGAAATAATTCATACTCTTCCTTAGTAATAATTTTTTGTGCAACTGGTGTTGGGGGATGCTCACTAATGAGGGTTTGATTGGCTCTTGTTGAATCTAACTTGTCATTAGCCTTATAGCATATTTCTTTATAGTGGCCATATCTATACAGTAAGTGCATCCCCTATAATGGCACTGGTGTTATGGACTCAATAACACTGAGTCATCTACTTTACTTTTATTATTTATGTTGCTTTTAATTTTGAATTTTATTGATTTGTAATAAGACTTAAAGGTAGGGGTAGAATTGGGTTTTATAACCCTAACCTATGTTGATGTTAATTACCCTATTTAAGGGGTAAGGATGGAGAAATAAAGCAAGTTGGAATTTAGAGTAAATTAGAGTAAATTAGGGTAATTAGAGTTCCTTGTCAAGAGCCTAGTTCGGTTCTTGGATACGTGAGTTTTGGGTGAAGCCTGGTGTGATCGTTAGAGAAAAAGAGAGGAGATTTATTTCCCTTTTCCTGAGCAAGAAGAAGGATCTTAATCTTCTCACGGAACCAGGAAAGGGACAGAGGAGGAGTTCCGAATTCTGGGCAGAGGAGCAGTTTCAAAGAGGTAACTTGAGACTTTATTTTTTCTAAGTTCAGCAGGCTAGAATTATGTTTTAATTTACCTGCGTAAATAGTGGTTAATTCTATACATGAGAAAAGGAACCTCCTTTTCAATTTACCTGCGTGAACAGTGGTTGGAGACGAAATTCTTGCTTCCTTACGGTGTTTTAAAACCTTTTGACGTGCTGGATTCCTCAGTACCTCACCGAGTTACTAGATCCATGGCTAGGGACCATAACAACTTGGAATTAGAGCAAGGTAACCCGGCAGAGAGAAGCACCAATGAATACTTTGAATTGATTGAAAGAAAATTTGATACAATCCTAGAGAGGTTCTCCAAAATATATATCGATATGGAGACCTTGAAGGGAAGGATGGATAGCATGGAGACTGGTCTGATTACTGGCAAGAAATTTGCTGCGTTGGAGGAGAAGTTCACTCTCAGTTTGGAAACCTTGAAAGGAATGATGGATAGCATGGAGATTGGTCTGAGCACTGGCAAGAACCCAATTCCAGGGACCATTCGCAGATCAGAGGAGGAGATGAGTTTACTAAACACACGAGTTTCGCGGGTTAGCAAAGACCCTTCATTCTGAGGGACACCTCAACCAGGGGGGAGGCATTGTACCTCTCATTCTAGATCAAAGAGGAGGGGACCATTCGTATAACAGAGGGGGAGATGAATTTCCTAGGTGCATGAGTTTCTCGGGATAGCAAGGACCCCTCATTCTGGGGGGACACTTCTACCAGGGGGGAGACACTGTTCCAAGGTAAACTAAAATGGAATGCCCTACTAATAATGGGTCAGAAGACCCTTTGATATGGTTGTATCAGTGCAAAAAAGATTTAGCCATCAGCGAGTCCCAGCCTATGACCAAGTTAACGTGGTTGTTTTCCACTTACTAGGGGAAGCACAACTTTGGTACCAGCTAGTTGAGGTTGATAGCAACGTGGTAGATTTGGATGAATTTAAGCGACTGTGCTCTCTCCGTTTTGGTCCTCCGGCTTACAGCAACCCTTTGGGAGATTTAGTTTTGTTATGCCAAACTGGGGCTGTGGAGCAATATCAAAAATTGTTCCAAGAAAAATTAGCATGAGCCAACAGTATGGTAGAAATGGATCAGCAAGTTGCGTTGTTTACAGCAAGCCTGACTGAGGCGTTAAAGCTTGAGGTGGAGCTCTATGCACCTATTAACTTATCCAGCGCTATGAATATAGCTCGTGCTTTAGAACTGGGACAGAAGGCACTGCACAGATGACCTCCATGGTCAGGGGATTGGAGCACTCCATCCACGGGGCAAGGGGAGTGCATTCCTCCAAGAAACAACCCGGGTATTACCTTGACAGGGGATCCGAGATCTAGTCATCCTACACCTCCCTAAATAAAAAAAATTGACAAGTGCTGAGATGGCGGAACGACGGGCTAAGAATCTGTGTTACAACTGTGATGAACCATATCGGGTTGGGCATCAGTGCAAAAGATTGTTTTTGATCGATAAGGTTGAAGATGAGGATATCGAGGTAACAGAGGATATGATAGAGGACGAACCACCGGACATATCCCTGCATGCCATTCCTGGGCAGCAATCGACCACAACTATGCAGCATGGGAGCGGCTCGACAACTTCCACCAGGTCTACCTAGCTTCGGGGGGGGGGGGGGGGGGGGGGGGGATGATGTTATGGACTCAATAACACTGAGTCTTCTACTTTACTTTATTATTTATGTTGCTTTTAATTTTGAATTTTATTGATTTGTAATAAGACTTAAAGGTAGGGGTAGAATTGGGTTTTAATAACCCTAACCTATGTTGATGTTAATTACCCTATTTAAGGGGTAAAGATGGAGAAATAAAGCAAGTTCGAATTTAGAGTAAATTAGGGTAATTAGAGTTCCTTGCCGAGAGCCTAGTTCGGTTCTTGGATACGTGAGTTCTGGGTGAAGCATGGTGTGATCATGAGAGAAAAAGAGAGGAGATTTAATTCCCTTTTCCCGAGCAAGAAGAAGAATCTTAATCTTCTCACGGAACCAGGAAAGGGGCAGAGGAGCAGTTACAAATTCTGGGCAGAGGATGAGTTTCGAATTCTGGGCTGAGGAGGAGTTCCAATTTCTGGTCAAAGGAGGAGTTCCGAATTCTCATGAAACCAGGAAAGGGGCAGAGGATGAGTTCCGAATTCTGGGCTGAGGAGGAGTTCCAATTTCTGGTCAAAGGAGGAGTTCCGAATTCTCACGAAACCAGGAAAGGGGCAGAGGATGAGTTCCGAATTCTGGGCTGAGGAGGAGTTCCAAATTCTGGGCTGAGGAGGAGTTTCGAATTCTGGGCAGAGGAGCAGTTCCGAAGAGGTAACTTGAGACTTTATTATTCTAAGTTCAGCAGGTTAGAATTCTGTTTTAATTTACCTGCATGAATAGTGGTTAATTCTATACGTGAGAAAAGGAACCTCCTTTTCAATTTACCTGCGTGAACAGTGGTTGGAGACGAAATTCTTGATTCCTTACAGTGTTTTAAAACCTTTTAACGTGTTGGATTCTTCAGTACTTCACCGAGTTACTAGATCTATGGCTAGGGACCATAACAACTAGTCTATAGTGTGGCCCAGAAATTTACAATGAGTGCATTTAATATCATCTGTTCTGCCAGAACTATAGGGTCTAGGTAGTGTATCAGGGCTTGAATATAGTTAGTACATGTCTCCCAAATATGTTTAGCAGTGTCAAGATGAATAACATTACTAGAGACATGTGCTTCCACACTATTTATTAGCCAACCAATTACCAAAGTATCATTCTTCAGCCATTTCATATAAAAAATATCATCTTCTTCAATAGGTGGTCCTCGGGGTAGTGAGGTGACCAAGTTGGTCTTTGGTTCTAAGAAACCTCCTAACCAAGGTGGACCAACTCATAAAATTTGATACCCCACGTAAGGGTATGGTGGTAGTTTTCAGTATATCACCTTTGATATTCATATTCTCATTAGCTATGATAGGCTCTTCGTCTTCAAAAAACTTCAAATAATATATCACCAAGTAGCACTTCTTCAATCAACTCGGTATATATAAATATAGCATCAATGCTAAATAATTTTTTTCTTAAGAAAACCACTAATAAGAGGCTCAATACCAATCTTCTATTATCATGGAAATCTTATCCCATGAAAAAAAATCAATAATCTGAGTATAGACTGGTCTCGGCAAACAAAATTTCCAAACCGATAAAACTGTTTTGATAGCTCCTTCTAGATAGAGGGGCATGCATATTCATAACATAATAAGATGAAAGCATTCAACTATTCATCCTTGAGTCATCATCTAAAAACGAGAACCAGTAGCATAAAAAAAATATTTTTGAACACTAATCTCTTGCTAGTGTTCTTCCTTCATACAAGAGTCTTCTTTGAGTGGTGTTGATCATCACTTCTCTAGAGCATTCCTTTGTCGAGGGATCCTAAATATGTTGCTTTGATACCATGTAGAATTTAGGATCCCTTTTCCATGATCACGAACAAGAGAAAGAAGAAATAAAAATGATAAAAGGGGAGGAAAGCTCTCGATAGATAAGAGAAAAAATAAAAAATAAAAGGGTGAGCTGCGTCAAGTAAGGAGAGGGAGAGAGAGAACGAACTCGGGATTGAATGTGTGACTTTATTAATTCCAAATTACAACTCCTCTATTTATATTAGAGGAGGAGGTAGAGTCCTTATACAACTTGTCATTCAATCCTAATTATATTCCAACTCTAACTCTTCAATATAAGTAAGTCTATTCAAACTAGAACTCCTAGAAGACTAATTGGAGTAGAACTAGGAGTCCTTTATTACCCATGAGATTATAAGGGATAAGCCAGCTCGTGGCCTTATCCTTGTGGGCCCCTCATGATCCTCCAGTGCACCTTGATAAGAGTGTCAGATCGTGAGATCTTTGTGGGTCCCACTTGATCTTCAAGTCTTCTAAATCAATTCAGCTTGTGCTTCTTGATTCCTTAACTCGTGTTTGCTTTGGGAGAGGACTCTTCTTGGTGTCCCAAGTCCTCTAGGATTCTTCTTGATGACCTACGTCCTCATGGTGGGTCCCACCATGTTATGCCCGGGATCTAACATAGGAAGGAAGAAGATGAAGGTGAAGAATCGTTGTGAGGTTTTGAGCCTTTGAAGGGAGCTCAACCCTAGACCTCAAAAGGGAGAATCCAATCTTGCTAACAACTAATTGGATTAATGCTTGCTTCATTTCACATTTCCATCCTCCTTATAAACGAAGGAAGGGACACATACAAGGTAGGCCAGAACTTGGCCCAATAGCTTGACACAAAATTACAAAAGTGCCCAATAACTTAACCTGAGATTAACATCAATTAAGTCCTATGCCTAGCAGTGACTCTCGATGCTATGGAGTCCATAACATCACTCCCCTCCTGGAGAAAAAGTTTACCCTCAAGTTCGAAGGTAGGTCTGCTTGCTCGTGCCGTCGTCTCCATCCATGCACAAGCGTCAACCACAGTATCAGCGTCAGCCCACTGGACTACAAAAGTAGATCAACCAAGCAGAGGAGCAAAATAATTTATTTTTTATCAGAGTGGGAACACAATGAGTTATTGTATATCCCAAGAAAGATGGAATGCTATGGGTAAGGAATTGGAGGAAATACCAGCGCGGTTAGATGCTTCCATTGAACGTTCGGCAAGGGAGCCACGTGCTACCACAGAAAAGGTCATACGACTTGGAATCTCCGATTATGGCATATGCGTAGAAGAGGCAGCTGCTGCCTCAGACGAGCAGAAAGGCCAAGGGCCAGGAACACCAGCGGCAACAACATCGGAATTTGGGGATTCCAAAATTCCAAAAACGGTGGCACTGGAAATTTCGACGGCACTCAAAATCTCCGAGCAAGCGCAAAACTCCCGAAATGCCTCCAAGGGCTACGATTCGCCTCCAAGTGGTGCGATTTGCCACCGGAGTAGCAGGCGACTCAGTCGCGTCCCTCGGGTCCGTCAGCAAACTTTCTGAGAGCCCTCTGTCTCGGAAACATTCCAAGCGGTGAAGCCCCAGTGGGCTTCTCATCGCCACTGGCGAAGTAGGATAGTTCGTCGGCGTCGTAAGTGACTTTTCCGCAAGGGATCTCGGTTCCGGAAGGCTGAGCAACGACGATTCACAAGTTTCCGAGAGCACTCTGTCTCAGAAACTATCCAGGCGGCGAAGCCCCGACGGGCTGCGATTCGCCACCGAAAAATCAGGCGATTCCAACGGTGCCGGGAGAGAGGAAGGAGACGTCCATCGCCGGACTTCGTTGGTGCCGTGAGAAAAGGATCCGCCGGCCGCAGAGTTCGGGAGCTGCCGAAGGAAGAAGACGACTCCCGTTTAAATTTTCCTAACTTAGGAAAATTTAATCGGCCCGGTCCGCTGAGTCGCACGCCGGACCGGGATTCCTGAACCGAGTCAACCCAGGTTAAAACGGACCGGCCCCAAAAAAAAAAAAAAAAAAAAAAAAAGGGCAAACAGAGGGGAGGTAATACCTATCACGGATGCTACTTCAGCACCGGTGGAGACGTCGGCATACAGACACAACTTCCGAGCTTGAGGACAAGCTTGTCTTCCAAGGGGGTGTAATGTTATGCACACAATAACATTATTATTTTAGTGTTTTCTTTAATTTACTTTATTTTATTTCAGTTTTAGGTCACAGGGGTATTTTTGGAATTATTTATTAATAGGGATATTTTTTGAATATTTTATTCATAGGGATATTTTTGTAATATTTTATTAAACCCTAACAGGGTGAACCCTATTTAAGGGGTAAGAGTAATGAGAAAAGAAAAGCATTGAAATATTAAGAATTAGGTTAAATCTAGCGTAAAGAGACTTAGAGTTCTCCTCAACGAGCTCTAGGGTATCAAGCTTCCCTTTGGCTTGATCGTTCGTTTTCGTTCTCCATGTCTTCCTACTATCCCTACGGTAATACCTGGAAGACCCGTAACCCGTGGCAGACCCCAGATCCTCCCAAAGAACCCTTGTGTCAGATCTGGGACTGTAACAGATTATTACCTAGACTTATAATAAGATCTGTGATAGTATTTAATTGGGGATTATTCCCGTGTAAAATATGTTCTTCACTGTTGAAATTTTATTGCGTGAATAGCAACTATTTTTTTTTCTCATTACTCTTACCCCTTAAATAGGGTTCACCCTGTTAGGGTTTAATAAAATATTACAAAAATACCCCTATGAATAAAATATTCAAAAAATATCCCTATTAATAAATATTATGCACGCAATAACATTATTATTTTAGTTTTTTCTTTAATTTACTTTATTTTATTTCAGTTTAAGGGCATAGAAGAGGGGTATTTTTGGAATTATTTATTAATAGGGATATTTTTTGAATATTTTATTCATAGGGATATTTTTGTAATATTTTATTAAACCCTAACAGGGTGAACCCTATTTAAGGGGTAAGAGTAATGAGGAAAAAAAAACATTGTAGTATTAAGAATTAGGTTAAACCTACGGCAGTTGTTACAATCCCGGATCTGACACAAGGGTTCTTTGGGAGGATCTAGGGTCTACCACAGGTTACGGGTCTTCCAGGCATTACCGTAGGGATAGTAGGAAGACATGGAGAACGAAAACGAACGATCAAGCCAAAGGGAAGCTTGATACCCTAGAGCTCGTTGAGGAGAACTCTAAGCCTCTTTATGCTAGATTTAACCTAATTCTTAATACTTCAATGCTTGTATTTCTCATTACTCTTACCCGTTAAATAGGGTTCACCCGGTTAGGGTTCACAATAAAATATTCTAAAAATACCCCTAAAAATAAAATATTCCTAAATACCCCTATAACTTAAAACAAAAATAAAATAGAGTAAATTAAAGAAAACAACTAAAATAATAATATTATTGCGTGCATAACATTACACCCCCCTTGGAAGACAAGCTTGTCCTCAAGCTCGGAAGCAGTGTCTACGCAAGTGTCAACCACGGTATCGGATTGCCTCAAGCTTGCGAAAGATTTTTTTTTTTTTTTCGAGTTGACCCAGACCGACTTGGCCTAGGTTGACTCGATTTTGGAAGCCCGGTCCCGCGCATGACTTAGTTTCCTGCGCTCATCAAATTTTCCTAACTTAGGAAAAATTGAATCAGGAGTCATCTTCCTCCTTCGACGAAAATTTCGTCGACGACTCTTCTAGGAAAATCGAAAATCTTCCTCATCCTCATGTCGATCCCAAACTAAGCAGCCATCAGACATTGTGAGAACCTCGGCTCCTTCCCTCACGACACCGACTAAGGCGGACAATGGTCGTATGTCGTCCTCACGGCACAACACAGTGTAGAAATTTCGTCGACGGAGTTTCTAGCTGCTCCGTCGGTGAATCGCAGCCCGTTGGGCCCCCCGGAACAGAGACCCCTTGCGAAAATTTCACCTACGGCGTCGATGGGATCTCCTGCTTCTCCGGTGACGAAGAGATGTCCACTGAGGTGTCGCCGCTTGGAATTTTTCCAAGACAGAGTGCTCTCCGAAACACATCCCGATCGGAAGAAGCACCGAAATTATTACCTTCTCCTGTTCGGCAAGGTGTTTTGCTTGTCGTGAGCCTTGTTGGTGTGAATTTGGATTTGAGGTCTCACCCAATTTGTCCGACGCCGACGAGGTGTTAGCAGAAAGCCCCTCCGATTTTAGATTTTTCGGGTCCCTGCCATCAGATTTTGGAAATTTGGAGTCCAAGTTCTGATTTGTGTCCCCAATTTCGGATTTCGCCGCCACTGGAGAGACAGAGGGCGCTCTGATTTCTTGCGTCTCCTGCCCTTTTGAGACATCTCGAGCGACTTCAGCAGCGTGTTTCTCTCTCGCAACAAACTCATCTCCCCCTCCGTTTTGTGCCGACGTTGTGTTCCTTCCACTCGTTAAACTTGTTATGTTGTCCATCCTCCCATTCAACCTCTCTATATCGAGATTAAATTTTGAGAACCTTTCGAATATCTCATCAAATTTTCTATCCTTCTTTGCCTGACATATGAGGATCAATTCTAGTAATTCACTTTTGCTGATTTTTGTTGGAGAACCCTACTCTGATATTAATGTGTTCCCGCTCTGATACCAGTTGTTACAGTCCCGGATCTGATATAAGGGTTCTTTGGGAGGATCTGGGGTCTGCCACGGGTTACAGGTCTTCCAGGCATTACCGTAGGGATAGTAGGAAGACATGGAGAACGAAAACGAATGATCAAGCCAAAGGGAAGCTTGATACCCTAGAACTCATTGAGGAGAACTCTAAGCCTCTTTACGCTAGATTTAACCTAATTCTTAATACTTCAATGCTTTTCTTTTCTCATTACTCTTACCCCTTAAATAAGGTTCACCCTGTTAGGGTTTAATAAAATATTACAAAAATATCCCTATGAATAAAATATTCAAAAAATATCCCTAATAATAAATAATTCCAAAAATACCTCTGTGACCTAAAACTGAAATAAAATAAAGTAAATTAAAGAAAACACTAAAATAATAATGTTATTGCGTGCATAACAGTGATGGTGGCATCAGTTGTGGTGTTCACATTGCACAAGAAAGCCGCACAAGAACCATCTTCAGTGGACACAGTGGCAGCAACTCCAGTGCCCCTGTCAGTGGTTACATTATCACCGTGAGTGGGAACTCTCTCCCTGGACGTGAGGACTGCATGAAGTTGCTTCAAGTGACCTCATTGAGGCTGATTCAAGTGACCATATTCATCAAGGGGCGCATCATAGTCATAGGATGTGGAGATATATGGACCTCCTGTTGTTCGCCCAAAGTTTGTGCCACCATGGTACATGTAATAGTTTTGGAAGACTCCAGCAGTCTGGAAGAACCTTGCCACAGCGAAGGCTACATCTGTCGCCCTCATGTGTGGGTCATTCTCTCCCCAAGCCTTGAACCAGCCAGTCCAATTCTCCGTCCACATCTTCGGAGTGTTGGGATTGGTCAGAGTGAAGTTGTCACAATACCATCCATTGCAAGTGTTGATCATTGGAACAGGAACATCTGCTTGCTGGCACATAATCCATGGGATGCCTATACCGAATGAACCAACCATGGTTGAACACCACTGAAATACTTCATCCGAGCTTCTCCGTAGTATTTCTGAACGTTTCCGTAGTCGTTCTCAATCTGAACGAGAATGATGGGACCTCCTTGTTAAGCGAACAGTTGTTCTTGCTTCGTCATGTCCACTATCAAAGTGGTGAAGTTTTGCATTTCGTTCTTGAACATGTCATTTTCTGTTCTAAGCACCATACCAGGCATTTGATGCAGCCAAGAATTAAGCCCAACATTGTCAAGTAGATCCAGAACAAACTCACTACTGCTGGTCCCATCAATAGAAAAACAATTCATCCACAAAATTATCTCAACCCTACTCTGGATGCCCAATAAAAGTTCATCACCAACAGGCACTGGTTGAATAATTTTGACTAACAGTGGACGAGCATCATACAATTCATCCAAAACAATGAACACAGCTATTTTGAAGGGACTGCTACTGCTAGAACAATTACCAGAAACAGCCACACTCATGCAGTGTTCATCCACAACTAAATAAGTTTTCCCAGAAAAATGGATATAATTCCTCCACAAACAAAATGTCAGCACCCCGTTGTCAAATTGACTACACAAAAGAATTCTATCTCCCTTTAGCAAAAAATATGAAACAGGTCTTGCATCCCTGCATCCCTGCGTGCAACAGAAATTGAAAGAGGTGCAAGGCTACTGGTCTTAGCTGTAAAGAAAGAAAACAACCTCCGAAAAAAATTTTGTGGCTGAACAGCATACACGGGATCCAGAAAATTAAACCCCACAACGTCAATTGGACAACTCACATTCGACCAAATATGGTGCGCCTCCATAGAAAAACAAAGCCGCTCAAAAAAAATATTTTGAGACAATTTATCAAATAACTTCATGAAATTTCCTAACTTTCCGAAATTTTCAAACCAAATTTGAGGTGGCCGATACTTACACCCCCCCCCCCCTCCCCAATTTGGAACGTGGTTTCTGTCTGCCGAGAAGTGGATTGCGAGTGGGAGGTGGTGGCCAGGAGTCACATCCCACCAGACTTGGTTCCGACGAGGCCGAGGGAACCTCCTCCGTGTCCGGTGGTGAAGGGCAGCCCATTGGGGCTTCGTCGCTTGGGGATTTTTTGAGACAGAGGGCTCAGAATAGCCTTCCGATGTCCCAAATTCAGAGTTCCCACCATCTGATTTCGGAAGAGTGGAGGCCAATTTCGGATTTGAGAATGACTACGATTTCTGATGTGCAGGGTATTGCTCGTCTGATATCCATGAGCCGGAAATCAATTTGGTCTGGCCCGTCGCTGGAGTTCCCTGCTCAGCATCCCCCTCTGATTTCCCCAAATCGTTGTCGTTGTTCGGCTTTGGGTTTCCGAGCGCGGAAATCTTGATTTTTGTGAAGGATGGTCCAAATCTTCGTCGCCGCATTTCGGCCTTGGAATTCCTTGAGTGGAAATCTTGGATTTTTCTGAAGCAAGGCCTCACTGTCCGTCCGGATGTGAGGTCGCACCCAAATCGTCCAATGCCGATGATTTCGGAATTTCTCCTATTCGGATTTGTATTACGTCCCATGAAAAAGGGTTTTTCGAACTTGAATACAAAGCAGGATTTTTCGAAGAAGGGTGTGCTGAATACCGTTCCTTTTTTGAAATTTCTGAATTCCCAACTTTGTATGTCGCCGCCGCTAGAGATATAGAGTGCTGGCTGATTTTTTGCGTCACCCGCCCGTCCGAGACAGAGCCAGAACAAATCCACTGGAGAGACAGATCCAGTTGCTAGAGAGACAGGGCCAGTTGCTTCCTTGCCAAATTTTTTTTATGTAAGCGGCACGCCATTCTGGCATTCTTTCCCCTCCATTGAAGAGAGGTGCCCCTCCATTGAAGAGATCTTGCCAATTCTAAGGACATCAACCTCCATTCTTTTGGGGATACTTCTCCACGCAACTCCATCCATTCTTCATGGCTTATTGTGTTCCCGCTCTGATACTAGTTGTTATGCCCGCCATCTAACACAGGAAGGAAGAAGATGAAGGTGAAGAATCGTTGTGAGGTTTTGAGCCTTCGAAGGAAGCTCAACCCTAGACCTCAAAAGGGAGAATCTGACTTTGCTAACAACTAATTGGATTAATGCTTGCTTCATTTCACATTTCTATCCTCCTTTTAAACAAAGGAAGGGACGCATACAAGGTAGGCCAGGACTTGGCCCAATAGCTTGACGCAAAATTACAAACGTGCCCAATAACTTAACCTAAGATTAACATCAATTAAGTCCTATCCCTAGCAGTGACTCTCGATGATAAGGAGTCCATAACACACCAACTTGAGCACCATGGTGGATCCTTGTGGGGCCCTCATGATCCTCCAGTGCACCTTGATAAGAGTGCCAACTCGTGAGATCTTTGTGGGTCCCACTTAATCTTCAAGTCGTCTAAATCAATTCAGCTTGTGCTTCTTGATTCCTTAACTCGTGCTTGCTTTGGGAGAGGACTCTTCTTGGTGTCGCAAGTCCTCTAGGATTCTTCTTGATGACCTACGTCCTCATGGTAGGTCCCACCAGCTCGAGCACCATGGTGGGCCCCACATTGTAACAACAAACAACTACGAAGGCATTTGTCAAGGATGTTTTCATTAATCAAGAAAGAAATTTGGTGGCTCGAATACGATTAGATACCGTCCTAGTTTCAACTTGTTGATTTTCAGGACTCCATGATTTAGGTCATGGAGAAAAATAAGAGAGACACCATTGGGAGAAAACGGGAGGTTATGGACTTGCTCCAAACCCACCCCCATAAGGTATATTTATAGATATTACAAGTATACCCTTCACCCTAATAATAGTGAAGAAAAGACAGGAAATGTAACCTATTTACATCAGTGCCACCCTAATTACATCATATATTCCAACACCCCCCTCAAAGCTGGGAGGTAATGGCAGTGATCCCAGCTTGCACCAAATAACATTAATGTAATAATAATCTCCTCCATCTCAGTGTCCCAAGGATAAATACGAAATTGGAAACAAACTCTAAAAAGGTAAAATGGGTGAGAAAACATAAGTCAAAACCAAACTCGAAGGATTTCGAACGAATATAGTGACAATAATCACTAAAGTGGGTAATGCCTGTTATTTACAAGACGACGATAAAAGACCCACGGGTACCAATAAAAAGTCTCAATGGACTTAAAACACCCATATGAATAAAGGGAACAACCAAAACAATGCTTTAAAAGGTTTGGCCAATAAGGGCAAGTGAGAGTCAAATAAAGGATGGTAGGAAAAGATTGCCAAAGGGTAATAGGTAATGGGTAATGAGGAATATACAATGCTAGGGCCACCATGTGATTTACTTATCTAAGAAATTCAAAATTTGCATCAAACGAACCAATGCCAATGACAGTCAGCAAATAATGAACCCAAGGCAAGCAACCGAGGAGTTGTTCTTCAGAAATAATGTCTGAATCAAAGGGACACAATATCAGCAGTGAAAATAGGTCCATGCCTAGATAACATGCACCATATATGCAGTTGTATAGTAGCGGATAATTGGTAAATAATAAAGGTCCATAAAAATAATTAGGACATTAAAGAGTTTGTAGCGAGTCCATCAGTAAATAAGGAAGTTGCACCAAATCTGGGTAATAATCCAAGATAATAATCCAACCGGAGATCGAGAATCGAGTTGACCCGAGTCAAATAATAGACCAATATAGCTGAGTTGTGGGAGGAATCAACATAGAACTCGGGACCCAAACACGTATACCAAGGCAAAAAACATAAGTGGCCATGGCTGAATTGAACCATTGACTTGACCCTGATAGGGTTGACTCAGTCCGAGATGATCCGATTTGACACGATCAGGAACATAACCAGTAACTACCCTTGGGTTGCTGGGTTGTTGGGTTGCGTCAGGCGCTGAACTGGCGCCACATTAATTTTTTCCTAACTTAGGAAAATCAAATTTTCCAACAGTGTCTTCTTCCCACGGTGCCGAAAAACCAGAGATCACGACGAACAAAGAAAATCAATCCAGGCAGCTAATCAAGCTCCAACAGAATTTATGGAGTAGATCAATACGACTTCTAGAATGACTCCTCCGAATAAACATCAATAAAATCAATCCTGTAAGGAAGATAAAAAATTTTGGAAGCTCACGGATATGTATCTCGGTATGAAAATGCAACGGCAGCAGAAAAATAGAGATGGCAATCAGAGGAGTTTCCAAAATCTTCTGTTAATCAGTTAACAGCAGAGAGCCGATGCCTCCTTCTTCCCCACTCGCATCGGTCTCCAGGCAGATTAATCGGAATGATGAGTTTCTGAAAAATATTTTCAAAGATAGTCAGTAGATACTTTCCGATCGCAACAGTAAAATCGAGAAACATCACCTACTCTCCCACAGTGGCGAACAGCTCGGAGATGAACTTCTTCTTCTTCCCCTCGCCAATGCTGGTAAGGACTCGCCTGAAACAATATTCTCGATAGAATAAATAATCCAAGGAACAGAAACACGGCTCAGCACTCTCACAACAAAGTCATCTTCTTCGGTTACGAACAGAGCAGAACACCCGAGAGAGCTGAGACGTATCGTCGCGGCCACGGCGTTGAACCAATGATAATTTTTTGAAGATAACGCAGCAAAGGAAATAATCCAGCGAAGCAGAGACCAGACTTTCTTCAAAAAAAAAAAATTCCAGCAAAGCTAGTGCCAGTAACAGTGCATGTATAGGAAGACGATTCTAAATGCAGAACTAGACTAGAAGTTTGCCTGGATCTCTCACCAACGCAAAAAACCAGCGAATAAAGTATACTGGGGGTGAAGATAAATGACCAGCCAATCACCAGCCAATATGACCAAAGACGAGAGTCAACTGATTAATGAGTGGAGCAGACCTTACTCAGAAAAACAGAACCTTCCCGCAACTTGAGAAAGTTGAGCCTGATTTAGGGCCAGAGGATACTACCCATGATGGAACTAGCAACGAGACCAACCAGCGGGGTCAGGTACCAGATCCGCAACACATCGGGCTAGGTCTCACGAAGACAGAGTAAAATTAGAAGTAAAATAAAAAAAATGAAGTTGTAACTATGAAAAAACAAACCATCAGAAAAGAAAAAATACCATAGCTATGAGTCCTGAAAATCAATGCTCTGATACCATGTTGATTTTCAAGACTCCATGATTTAGGTCATGGAGAAAAATAAGAGAGATACCATTGGGAGAAAATGGGAGGTTATGGACTTGCTCCAAACCCTCCCCCATAAGGTATATTTATAGATATCAAAACTACCAATATTACAAGTATACCCTTCACCCTAATAAAAGTGAGGAAGAGACAGGAAACGTAAACTAATTACATCAGTGCCACCCTAATTACATCATATATTCCAACACAATCATAAACGATGCTGACCATGGATCGACAGATGTTGCTTTTAGGAGTCCGCCGACAACTTATGATAAATCATAGTTTTTGGGTTCCGGGGGGAGTATGGTCGCAAGGCTGAAACTTAAAGGAATTGACGGAAGGGCACCACCAAGAGTGGAGCCTGTAGCATAATTTGACTCAACACAGGGAAACTTACCAGGTCCAGATATAGTAAGGATTGACAGACTGAGAGCCTTTTCTTGATTCTATGGGTGGTGATGCATGGCCGTTCTTCATTGGTGGAGCGATTGGTCTGGTTAATTCCATAAACTAATGAGACCTCAGCCTACTAACTAGCTATGTGGAGGTGACCCTCCACAACCAGCTTCTTGGAGGGACTATGGCCATTTAGGCCATGAAATTTTGAGGCAATAACAAGTATGTGATGCCCTTAGATGTTTTGGGTCGCACGTGCGCTACACTGATGTATTCAATGAGTCTATAGCCTTGGATGACATGCCCAGGTAATCTTTGTAAATTTCATCATGATGGGGACAGATCATTGTAATTGTTGGTCATCAATGAGGAATTCCTAGTAAGAACGAGTCATCAGCTCGCGTTGACTACATCCAAGCCCTTTGTACACACCGCCCATTGCTCCTACCGATTGAATGGTCCGGTGATGTGGGCGGTTTTCCGTCGATGATGTCGTGAGAAGTCCACTGAACCTTATCATTTAGAGGAAGGAGAAGTCGTAACAAAGTTTCCGTAGGTGAACCTGGGGAAGGATCATTGTCAATGTCTCAAAATTAGAATGACCCAAGCGAACCCTGTCCATCCCTAAGTCGACTCGGGCGTGGGGGGTTGGGGGTTGGGGGAGACTCCCCCTCCTCCCCTCCCGGCCAGGTCTCTGGTGCGCGAGCACCGCTGGCTGCTGGAGACCGTGGCTGGAATGAACAAACACCACATGGGGCGCGATTGGTGCCAAGGAGAACGCGAAAAACAAGGACGCTCGCAGTGCCCCCTCACGGAGGTGCTGGCTGGGCGTATGCTTGAAATCAAAATGAAACACGACTCTCAGCAACGGATATCGTGGCTCTCACATCGATGAAGAACGTAGCAAAATGCGATACTTGGGGTGAATTGCAGAATCCCATGAACCATCGAGTCTTTGAATGCAGGTTGCACCCGAGGCCACTAGGTCGACGGCACACCTGTCTGGGCATCACCCCCCCCCCCCCCCCCCCCCCCCCCCCCCCGACCCCCTCACGTGACCCCTAAATAGGAGGGTGCATGGGGGGTGTCCCGTGGTCCGAGCAGACTGGCCGCTCGTGCCTCCCTGGTGTGGTTGGCTGAAAAGTGGTGGCTCGGCCCTCCCAGGCAACGAGTGTCTCGACATCGTGTTTACGGATTCGATGCTCGAGGCTGCTGAGGACCCTAACTGTCCACCTCCACACCAGAAGGCATCACTCAGACTGCAACCCTAGGTCAGGTGGGATCACCCACTGAGTTTAAGCATATCAATAAGCAGAGGAGAAGAAACTTAGAAGGATTCCCCTATTAACGGCGAGCGAATAGGGAAGAGCCCAATGTGAGAATCGGGCAGCGCTGCCATTCAAATTTTTGTCTGTAGAAACATCCTCTATGATGGAAAGGGGGCAAGTCCTATGGAATGGGGCGCCGGAGAGGGTGACAGCCTCGTCATGCCCGGACCTTGTCACATCACGAGGCGTTGTTAGCGAGTTGGGTTCTTTGGGAATGTATGGCGATAAATTCCATCCAAGGCTAAATAGCAGTAAGAGACCGATAGCGAACAAGTACCGTGAGGGAAAGATGATAAGGACTTTGAAAAGAGAATCAAAGAGTGCTTGAAATTGTCAGGAGGGAAGCGGATGGGGGGCAGCGATGCACCTCAGACGTATGCGGGACTGGGAGACCCGGTCATCTGCTCTACTCGAGGTGTGGATTGCGTGGGTCATGGGGTTGACCCAAGCCTAGGTAGTTGATCCCTCCTGCAGATACATCATCTCTGCAACCGAGGTGGGTGGCATGCATCCCTCGAGGAGCTTGCGTGCTCTCAGTGTCGGCCTGCGGTCTCCCCATTCGACCTATCTTGAAACACGGACCAAGGAGTCTAACATGTGTGCCAATCAGCTGGTGGCCAAAGCTGTAGGGCGCAAGGAAGCTGACTAGCGGGATCTCCCCAGCGGGTTGCACCATCAGCCAACCTAGATCTTCTGAAAAGGGTTCGAGTGTGAGCATAACTTTCGGGACCCAAAAGATGGTGAACAATGCCTGAGCTGGGCAAATCCAGAGGAAACTCTGGTGAGGCCCACCGCAATACTGACATGCCAATCGTTCATCTAACTTGGGTATAGGGGCGAAAGACTAATCAAACCATCTAGTAGTTGGTTCCCTCCGAAGTTTCCCTCAGGATAGTGTTGTGGACTCGATAGCACAACGAGTAATCCAGAGGAGACTTAGACGAGTCAGTGACTCAGTGGAGTAGTGAAGTACCTTAGCCAGTTTATGTTCATTTAAATTGATTAATGTCAAGTAGGATCCCACGAGGGCAGTATTGTAATAATCCAAAACTCTATGCTCGAACCTTTGCTTTATGAGGCCATTGAGAAGTAATGGAAGGAAAAATAAGAAAGTTACAAGGGATATGCATTCTCCTTCAACGAACCAGGGTCGGTGTTCCCCTGGAACCCAAGGTGCAGACTCCCTTTGACGAGCCTAGTTATCCTCATTCTCACCAATCCATCTCTCCTCTTCTCTCACGTTAGCCATTCCATTCCATGTTCCTCACAAACCCATCACCATAGGTAGACCTGAAAGGTCTCGGTGTCTTGGTTCTACCCTCGATTTAAAAGAAGACCTCTCCCATCATCGAATCACTTGATCCATGGTCAGAGACCATAACATCTTGGTATCAGAGCAGGTCAATATGGGAGAATCATCCAACAATGCCGAGTAGCTAGCTGGCTTTAGAGAAATGATGCACACTGAGAGAGAACAAAGCCACGCCAAAGCAGCAGCAATGCGAGAGGAATCCGAAGAGCTTTTGGTTACATTGCTGGACAGTAGGGTCACCCAACAGGTACAATTACAATTCAAAAATTTATCTCATAGACTATATGATATAGTTGGGGGAAGAAGCTCCTACCCACGGGAGGGGAAAGGAGCCCTGCGCCCAGACAAGGGCACTGATATGTTGGACGCACAGGGCCTCCAGCGACAGGGGAAATTTTAGTTCTGAAGGAAGGACAATCCTGAGATACACCAAATTGGAATTTCCAATTTTTAAGGGATCAGGGACCCGCTAATATGGCTCTACAGGTGTGAGAAATCTTTTTCTCACCAACGAACTGCTGACAATGACAAAGTGGGATTGGCCGCCTTCCACATGCTCAATGAAGCGCAGCTCTGGGGCCACCAATTAGAAATGGAGTATCCCGATTTAAATTGGCAGGAATTTAAGCATTTGTGCTCCATCCTGTTTGGGCCTCTAGCTCAAAACAATCCCCTTGGAGACTTGGTGCTGCTACGTCAAATCGGCACGATCGAATAGTACCAGAAGGCCTTCCAAGAGAAATTGGCCAGGGCCAGCAAGGTAGTCAGAGTGGACCAACAAGTCAGCTTGTTTACAACAGGCACAAAGGCTCTCTGCCTGGAAGTGGAGCTCTGTTATGGACTCCATAACATCCCGAGTTATCAACAGACGTAGGAATTAAATTATGCTATTTCCCTTTTTATGTATGTTGAATTTGGTTTGGTTTGGTTTGGTTTGAATGTAATTTTGCGTGAACCATGTGACCCATGGGTCTGAGTTGTAATTTCCTCCCCAAACCTATTATTGGGACAAAGAGGTGAATGAAGATTAAGCATTGAATCATTTAGTTTTAGCCAGGTCGGATTCTCCCTCAGAGGTCTAGGTCAAGCCTCCTCAAGGCTCAATCCATTTCCACCATTACATGTTCCAAGAACAGGAGTTCTCTTCCAGTGTCAAAAGCCAATCTGGAGGGAAGAGAGGGAAGAAGGGTGACGAGATCCATAGCCCGGGAAGATCCCAACATCTTGGTATCAGATAGGTCCACCCTCAGGGATTCCTCTTCCCCAGAGGATTTGCATCAACTGATTGATGAAAATTGTCAATGGACAGAGGAAT
Organism: Aristolochia californica; assembly: GCF_029961685.1. Taxonomy (NCBI): domain Eukaryota; kingdom Viridiplantae; phylum Streptophyta; class Magnoliopsida; order Piperales; family Aristolochiaceae; genus Aristolochia; species Aristolochia californica. The sequence goes on from NW_027181992.1 coordinate 23,108,750, forward strand.
CCATTGACGAGGTTCGTCAAACCATGGCTGCCCTACGTTCCACCATGGCAGCCATAGATTTGTCAATCCAGCTCATCCTCCGACGACAGGAGGACATTGGGCTTCGAGAGCCGTCGCCGGGAAGCTATACACCTCTGGTAGTGAACCACCCACCATAGTTGCGCCACCCACATCCCGCATTGGGACCTCACGCTATTGCCCCTAATTCGGTTCCCAGGTATGTGAAATTGGACTTTCCTACATTTGATGGGTCTAAGGACCCCTTGATCTAGTTACACAGATGCGACCAGTTCTTTTACCATAAAAAAACACCGGCGGATGACTAGGTCCAGTTGGCCGAATTCCACATGCTCGATGAAGCACTTCTGTGGTTCCGCCAATTCATGAATGAACATTTGGTTCCGGATTGGGATGTATTTAAACAATCTTGCATGCTGAGATTTGGTCCTCCGGCCAGTAGCAATCCGTTGGGCGAATTGGTGAATTTGAAACGGACGGGCATACCAATGTCAAGCCCTCCCAGTATGTTAACCTTTTTATTACAGGCTTGACAGAGGCCCTGCGTCTTGAGGTTGAATTACACGAACCTAGAGATTTAGACCACGCTATGAACTTGGCGAGGACCATTGATACTAAATAGCAAGTTCTGAAGGAATGCCTAGTCTGAAGACCAGCTTGGCCAAGCAGGGCGACTACCACTACGCCCTCACCCTATTCAGGGCCTCCACGTACTAGACACAATGCAGCTCCACATGCAAAGAGTTCTTCCTCCATGCCACCAGTACCATACATCAAAAAATTGAATAGACAAGAGATGGAACAAAGGAGGGCGAAGGGTCTTTGTTTTAATTGTGATGAAAAGTATGTCCAGGGTCACATATGCAAGAGATTATTCAGTGTGCTTCTCTGTGAGGATACTAAGGAAATACTCCCAGAAGAAGACAGTGTTGAGACAGAACATGATGCCCCAGCTATTTCACTCCATGCCATGACTGGCATGCACAGTTCCAACACAATACAAGTTCAGGTCAAGTTGCACCTCTACAGTTACTAGCCTTAGTTGACTCTGGCAGCATGGACAACTTCATAAGTCAGCCAGTGGTAGAATAGCTTGGGTTGGTAATCAAGCAGAAAACAAGCCTCTCAGTCGCAGTGACCAATGGGGCCAAAATCGCCAGTGTGGGTATCTCTACAGCCACCTCCTTTTGTAATGAGGCCCACTCCTTTATTGCCAATTTCTTGGTGATTCCACTGGCAGGATTTGATTTGGTACTCGGAGTTAAATGGCTCCGGATGTTGGGGCATATCTTGTGGGATTTTCAGGCCCTGACCATGACCGTCACAGAGGACCATCGTCAGATCACCATGCATGGCACACATGCTACTGTGCCTTGCACACTTCAGGCAGTTCAGGTCTAAAACGTCAAGCACTATAAGTTATCTCAATTACTTACAGACTTCGAAGATTTATTTCAGGAACCTACTGCTCTTCCGCCTATTCGCCACCGTGATAACCGCATCAGATTGAAACTGGGGACATAACCTGTGGTGGTTCGACCTTACCGTTACCCCCACTTATAGAAGGATGAAATCGAGAGACAGGTGTTTCTCATCCCAGGTGTTACTGGTAAAAAAACATGACAAGTCCTGGAGATTTTGTGTGGACTACAGGCAGCTCAATGTTAACACAATTAAAGACAAATTTCCCATTCCCGTGGTAGACGAGCTGTTAGATGAGTTACATGGCACCACTATATTTACAAAGCTTGACTTGAAGTTAGGTTATCATCAGATTAGAGTTCATCCTTCATATGTGGAGGAGACAGCGTTCCGCACACACCATGGGCATTTTGAGTTCCTAGTGATGCCCTTTGGTCTCTCCAATGCGCCATCCACTTTCCAGGCCCTCATGAATGAGGTATTTAGCTCTCTCTTACGGAAATATGTTCTAATCTTTTTTTATGATATATTGGTGTATATCAAATATTGGGACGAGCACCTTCAACACCTTCACCAGGTATTTACTCTCCTCCGTTCACATCATTTGGTTTTAAACAAGTCCAAATGTTCTATGGGCCCAACTGAGGTGGCATACTTGGGCCACGTTATTTCGGTCGTTGGGGTAAAGGTTGACCAAAGCAAGATTCAGGCCATCATAGATTGGCCTCCTCCCATATCCATCATAGCGTTAAGGGAATTTTTGGGCCTCACCGATTATTACTAAAAATTTATTCGCAGCTACGGACAGATTGCAACCCGCTCAACAATCTCCTCAGGAAAACTGCTTTCAGCTGGTCCGAGCCAATGGATCATTCTTTTCAGCAGTTGAAGGCAGCCTTATCTTCAGCACCAGTTTTGTAGCTACAGGACTTTGATGAGTTGTTTTTAGTGGAATGTGATGCTTCGGGTAGGGGTATAGGTGCAGTGTTATAGCAACAAGGCCACCCGATCGCTTCTTTCAGCCTACAACTTGGCCAACACTATCACAAACTTGCGGCTTATGAAAGGGAATTGATCGGTTTAGCTAAAGTTGTCCAGCATTGGAGGCCCTATCTCTGGGGGCACCCATTTCTTATTCGGACCAATCATTCAAACCTGAAGTATCTTCTTAAGCAGCGTCTCACCACCTCTCCTCAGTAGCACTGGTTGAGTAAACTGATGGGGTTTGACTTTACCGTTGAGTATAAATCTGGCAGTCTGAATGTAGGGGCCGATGCATTGTCTCGTCGGGATGTTCCAGAGCCACAATTGCATGCTATCAGTCAGCCTAGAAGTCTTTTTTTGGATTCTATTAGCGAGGAGACACATCAGCATCCCAAACTCATTGCCTTATATCATGATGTTCAGTAGGAGACCTCGGATAACCATTGGATGATCCAGGATCATCTTATCCTATTCAAAAATAGGATTGTTTTGCACCCCCACCTCATCACTCATTACCAGCATCTTAACCACTTTCCATGATAGTACACATGATGGCAGATAGAAAACATATTTCCTCCTCAGTCGTGAATTTTTTTGGAAGGGTATGAATAGAAGTGTAACAGAGTACGTGGCAGCTTGTAAGACTTGTCAATGGAAAAAGGCCAAATCCTTAAGTCCAGCAGGGTTGCTCCAACCTCTATATCTACCGTCATAGGTATGGTCAGATATTTCTATGGACTTCATTGATGGCCTTCCCACCTCTTCAGGCAAATCCATTATATTTGTAGTGGTTGACCGCTTCTCCAAGTATGGCCATTTCCTCCCTTTGGTGCATCCCTACACATCAGCTCATGTGGCTCAGCTCTTCATGGATAATATTGTCCGGTTACATGGGGTCCCTGCATCCATTACCAGTGACAGGGATGCCATCTTCACCAATATGTTCTAGAAAGAACTCTTTAAGCTGCAAGGCACCAAATTGGCATTCTCTTCCACCCACCCATAGACTAATGGACAGACCGAGGTGGTCAACAGGACGCTTAAGATGTATCTCTGTTGTTCTGTGGGGACCTCACCTAAACAGTGGGTTCAGTGGCTGGCATGGGCCGAATTCTGTTATAACACATCATACCACAGCGCACTCAGCACTACTCTGTTCAAGGTAGTGTATAGCGGAGATCCACCTTGGCTTTTATTGTATGAACCAGGTGCATCCAAGGTCGCCACCTTGGACCGGGTGTTATGGACTCTATAGCATCACGAGTTACCAACAGGCGTAGGAATTAATGAATGTGTTTTTCAATTTCCATGTAATTGTTTCTTGGTTTGGTTTTGTCTTTGGTTTGGGTTGGTTTAGCATTTATTGGTTTGAACCATTGACCCAAGAGGTCTTTAGGGTTTTGGACGTCCTCTACCCTATTTAAGGGGACGGCTAGGGTAATGAAGATTATCAATTCACTTTAGTTAACGTAATTTAGATAAACAGGTCAAGAGCTCCTTCAAGCACTCTTCCGTTTTTCCCCCAATTCTCCTTTCCGAAATTCAATTCCCTTCAACCCCTCATTCCATCTCAACGTCAAGCAAGGTAATGGAAGGAAGAGAAGAGAGGAGGCTGACAAGATCCATGGCTCGTGAGGATCCTAACAACGTGGTATCAGAGCGGTCCACCCTCAGTGATTCCTCTTCTCCAGAGGACATACGTCAAGTCCTTTCATAACTTCAACAACGATCCACTCTTCAAGGTACTGAAATTTCTCACATCAATACTACCTTACAAACTCTGAAATCATCTCTACAAACCATCCTCCGACAACTTGCTGCACTTCAAGCACCAACGCCACCACCAGCAACCAATTTTCAACCACAACCAGTTCCCCACCAACAATTCACGCCACCACCAAATCCACCCCTGCGCCAACCAATGGGTTCAATGACCACTCACGCACAAGGACCGTCAACGGTTCCCAGGTACTTTAAACTTAACTTTCCTACATATGATGGCTCTAAAGATCCTTTACTGTGGTTCACGAAAAGTGAACAATTCTTCTATCATCAACAAACGGTGGAAATGGATAAGGTTACTTTGGCCGCCTACCACATGGTCGATGAAGCGCTCATGTGGTTCCATCACTACCGAAATGTCCATTCCATTCAGGATTGGCTGCACTTTAAACATGCTTGCTAGTTGAGGTTCGGACCTCCAGCTAGCAGCAACCCAGTGGGGGAATTGATCAACTACAAACAGACCAGCACCTTAGAAGTTTACCAAAAAATGTTCCAAGAAAGGTTGGCCAGAGCTAGTGAATTTGTTCCTCCTCACCAACATGTTCAGATTTTTAATGTAGGATTGACAGAGGCAGTCAGATTGGAAGTGGAATTACTTGGTCTGACAAATTTGGACTCAGCAATGAATTATGCCAGAGCTGTGGAACACAAACAGAGAGTTCTAAAAGAGTCTTTACAAAGAAAACCATTTTGGCAAAACAGAATACAGGGTACTGCATCTGGTCCACGTTTTGGGTCCTCTGCCCCTAACCGAGCAGATCAGGCTACTAGTGTGCCTCCACACTCTATGCCACGTAAATTTTTGACTAAATAGGAAATGGACGCTCGAAAGGCAAAGGGCCTATGTTTTAATTGTGACGAACAATTCCTGCCCAGACATACCTGTAAACGTTTATTCAGTATTGAATTGTAGGAAGAAGATTCAGAAGAGCTTCTTGAAAATGAAATTGTTGAAGAGGTACAACAGGAAGCAGAGCTCTCCCTCCATGCCATGCATGGCCTGCGTAGTTCTAATACCATGCAGGTCAAGGCCAGATTACATCATCTCATGCTACTTGCTTTAGGGGGGGTTAGTGCACATGACTCAGGACATGATCTTCATGCGCATTATGCAGTTCATGTCCTGATGTCGTTAGGGAGCGCCGAAATTCATGTCATGTACATGAAGATACATGACTCAAGAGTTCATGTCTCAAGAGTAACGGGGGGAAAGTGCTTTCCGCCCGATTTTGAGAATCATCTACATGACTCTCGCGCGGGCTCTCTCTCGGCGAGCGGGGCTGTCTCTCGGGGGGTTCTCTGCCGCACACCCTCTCTGCCATTTCATTTCCACAGCCCTCTCTCATTCCACAACCCTCTCTCGGTGTTGCCGCAACCCTCTCTCGTTCCCGCAGCCCTCTCTCGTTCCATCGTCGTTGCCTACTAGCCCGTCTCCGTCGCCATCGTCGTTGCCCTTTGGCTCGCAGCTGAGGAAGACGACGATGGTTTAATTTTTCCTAAGTTAGGAAAAATTAAACTATCTTTATAAAAATTATTAATTTATAATTTTTATTTATATAATAATTATTTTTATTTATATAATAATATTTTTATTTATAAAAAATTATTTTTATTTATATAATAATATTTTTATTTATAAAAAATTATTTTTATTTCTAACTAATTATTTTTATTTATTTAATATATTTATTTTACAGTTACTATATTAAAATAGTGATTTAATAGTCACAATTAAAATATTGTTAAAATAAATATTTGATAAATTATTTTTGGCATAATTATCCGATTGCTATAGTTAATTAAATCAATAGTTTTAAATTTTGTGATAATATATTAATAATTAATAATACATAAAATATATTATGTACAAATATATAGTGTGTTAAAGTTATGATTAGATCAATTTTTTCTCTTAAATTATTCATTTTTAGGTTAAAGTATATCATATGTTATTAATAAATTAATAACTCAACGTATTACTTTCGTTTTTGTTATTTATAATGTTATTTATTTATTATTTGTAATTAATCATGTAGGTATTTCATTGGCTCATGTAATTACCATATTAATGTACAATAAAATATATAATTCAATTAATAAATATATTAGTATATTTAATTATACATTAAATAATTTATTCATGTAGTAATAATGGTTGTTTTACCTAATTTGGAGTTTAAGGATTATGTTGTAATTAAGTGCACTGTAAAGGTTTAAAAATTCTCCTGTTTTTTATGTTTTTCTCATGTTGGGGCACTAACACTGGAAACTGTTTTCCAGTGCACATGAAGTCGTCAACACTAACACAAATTCTTACCTGATCTTCATGTACATGACATGACATGATCTTCATGTTGGACATAACTTGATCTTCAAGAATCCACTTTGGGGCACTAACCCCCCCTTAGTTGATTCGGGCAACACACATAATTTTATCAGTGAACCAGCCGCGCAACAATTGGGATTGGAAATTCAACAATAAAGGGGACTCTCAGTTTCAGTGACCAATGGAGCCAAAATTGCTAGTGTGGGGTTATGTGCTAACACCCCTTTCACCATTGAGGGGCATTCCTTTCAGGCAGATTTACTAGTCATTCCATTGGCTGGATTTGATTTGGTGCTCGGTCAAATGGCTCCAGTTATTAGGACCGATATTATGGGACTTTCAGGCTCGGACTATGACATTTTCAGCACCACAGGGCCTTACATTACAAGGCATTGTGGCACAGGTCCCTAACGCACTTCACACTTTGCATATTCAACACACGGGTGATGATCAGTTAGCTCCTTTACTTATAGCATTTGCGGATTTATTTAATGACCCTACAGGTCTACCACCAGTGCGTCATTGCGATCACCGCATTCGTTTAAAGTTGGGAACTGATCCAGTAGTGGTGCGGCCTTATCGTTACCGCATATCCAGAAAGATGAAATAGAACGACAGTGCATGCATATGCTCGCTCAGGGTGTGATCCAACCCAGTCGATCTCCTTGCTCCTCACCAGTGTTACTTGTACGTAAAAAAGATAAATCTTGGAGATTTTGTGTCGACTATAGGCAACTCAACTTGCACATAGTTAAGGACAAGTTCCCCATTCCAGTCGTGGACGAGTTGCTAGATGAGTTACATGGTGCTACAATTTTTACCAAATTAGATTTGAAATCGGGCTATCATCAAATACGAGTTCACCAGGCGGATGTGGAGAAGACTGCCTTCCGCACACATCACGGTCATTTCGAGTTCCTCGTCATGCCCTTCGGTCTCTCCAATGCACCATCCACCTTTCAGGCCCTCATGAATGAGGTCTTTTCATCACTTATGCGCCACTATGTGTTAGTCTTTTTTGATGACATTCTGGTCTACAGCAAAAATTGGGAAGAACATCTCCACCACCTCCATCAGGTATTTACCATTTGGTTTTGAATAAATCGAAATGTTCTATGGGTACATCTGAGGTGGCATATTTGGGCCACGTCATATCAGCTGTGGGCGTGAAAGTTGACCAAAGCAAGATACAGGCAGTTACAGATTGGCCGATTCCCACCTCCACCACAGCATTAAAGGGATTTTTGGGCTTAGCGGGATATTATAGAAAATTTATCCAATCTTATGGCCAGATAGCAGCACCACTCAACAACCTGCTCAAAAAAAATGTCTTCCACTGGTCTTCTTTAGCAGAACAGGCCTTTAACCTGTTAAAGGAGGCCTTAGCCTCAGCGCCAGTCCTACAATTACCAAATTTTAAGGCAGAATTGGTGGTGGAATGTGATGCCTCCGGGGGAGGTATAGGGGCAGTGTTACAACAATTGGGGCACCCCATTGCTTATTTCAGCCGTCAGTTGGGACAACACCACCATAAGTTAGTTGCATATGAGAGGGAATTGATTGGGTTAGCCAAGGTTGTCCAACATTGGCGACCTTATCTTTGGGGACGACCGTTTCTCATTCGTACAGATCATTGCAGCCTCAAGTATCTTCTTGAACAGTGCCTCACCACATCCCCACAGTAGCATTGGTTAACTAAACTCATGGGCTTCGATTTTACGGTTCATTATAAGCCAGGTAGTTCGAATTTGGGGGCTGATGCCTTATCACATCGGGATATTTCCGCCACTCAAATTTATGCTATCAGTCACCCACGTGCACTGCTATTAGATTCTATTCATTAGGAAGTAAATCAATATCCGGATCTCATGTCATTATATCAGGATATTCAACAGGGGACAGCTGCTCCTCATTGGACGATTCAGGATCGTCTCATTCTCTACAAAAACAGGATCTTTTTGCATAATACATCCCCACTTCTTCACACCATCCTGTCCTCTATCCATGATAGCACACATGAGGGTCAACAGAAAACATATTTTCGAATCAGTCGGGACTTTTACTGGAAGGGCATGAAGAGCACAATTGCTGATTATGTAGCTGCTTGTCAGATTTGTCAAAGAAACAAGGTCGAATCTTTAAGTCCAGCCGGCCTACTGCAACCTCTGCAACTACCATCTCAAATCTGGTCTGATATTTCCATGGACTTCATTGTTGGACTTCCCATTTCATCAGGTAAATCAGTGATATTTGTCGTCATTGATCGATTTTCAAAATATGGGCACTTCCTTGCTTTGGCGCATCCATATACTGCTGCTCAGGTCGCTCAATTATTTATGGACAACATTGTCCGATTACATGGAATTTCCTCATCCATTATCAGTGACAGGTTGTGGGGGACGCACCTAGAAGATGGGTGAAATGGCTTTCATGGGCAGAATTTTGCTATAACACATCTTACCACACAGCACTGGGTACTACTCCTTTCAGGGTAGTTTATGGCAGAGATCCACCTCGTTTGTTACCATATGAACCGGGGGCATCCAAAGTCGTCACTTTGGACCAAGCATTAGCTGAACGAGACGCTATGCTCACTGAGGCACATACACATCTGCAGGCGGCCCAACACTCTATGAAACGCTTTTATGATAAGAAGCACCGGGAGGCATCTTATTGCCCTGGAAACTATGTGTGGTTAAAGCTTCAACACTACCACCAGTTGTCCCTGACTGCAGCCAAGCGCCATAAGCTGTCTCCAAAATATTATGGTCCATTTCTGATATTGGACCAAATTGGGCCCGTGGCATACCGCTTGCAGCTACCACCGGAAGCAAAGATCCTCAATGTATTTCACGTCTCCCAATTGAAGCCCTTCCAGGGTGACTCGCCCCTACTGCACACTCCACTGCCGCCACTACATGAGGGCAGAGTCCTTTCTATTCTGGCTCAGGTAATACAAGCACGCCACATTCAAGGGGATTGGGAAATTCTAGTCCAGTGGGCAAATGTCGATCCCAATGACACCACATGGGAGCCGTTATTAGCATTTCGACTTTTATATCCTTCCTTCGAGCTTGAGGACAAGCTCTTTCTCCAGGAGGGGGGGTGATGTTATGGACTCTATAGCATCACGAATTACCAACAGGCGTAGGAATTAATGAATGTGTTTTTCAATTTCCATGTAATTGTTTCTTGGTTTGGTTTTGTCTTTGGTTTGGGTTGGTTTAGCATTTTATTGGTTTGAACCATTGACCCAAGAGGTCTTTAGGGTTTTGGACGTCCTCCACCCTATTTAAGGGGACAGCTAGGGTAATGAAGATTATCAATTGAGTTCACTTTAGTTAACGTAATTTAGATAAACAGGTCAAGAGCTCCTTCAAGCTCTCTTCCGTTTTTCCCCCAATTCTCCTTTCCGAAATTCAATTCCCTTCAACCCCTCATTCCATCTCAACGTCAAGCAAGGTAATGGAAGGAAGAGAAGAGAGGAGGGTGACAAGATCCATGGCTCGTGAGGATCCTAACACCGGGATTTAGCCGAAAGGGACGCCATGCTCCGTGAGGTATGCACTCATCTCTAGGAGGCCCAACAGGCCATGAAACTCTATTATGATAAAAAGTACCGGCACGTCTTCTTCTCTCCAGGGGATTATGTGTGGCTACATCTCCAACATTACCGGCAGTTTTCACTGACAGCCTCCAAACATCACAAACTCTCCCGAAATATTATGGGCCCTTTCAGGTGCTGGACCGCATTGGCACAGTCGCCTACCACTTGCAGCTTCCAACAGAAGCCAAGATCCATAATGTGTTTCACGTCTCCCAATTGAAGGTCTTCCAGGGAGACTCCCCATTCCTACACACACCTCTGCCACCGCTACATGAGGGTCGGGTCCTTTCTATTCCAACGTAGGTGTTGCAGGCTCGCCGCATTCAGGGATATTGGGAGATTCTAGTGCAGTGGGTTGATACTGACCCCATTGACACTACATGGGAGCCCTTAGCCACTTTCAGGGCTCTCTACCCCTCTTTCGAGCTTGAGGACAAGCTCTTTCTCCAGGAGGGGGGTGATGTTATGGACTCTATAGCATCCCGAGTTATCAACAGATGTAGGAATTAAATTATGCTATTTCCCTTTTCATGTATGTTGAATTTGGTTTGGTTTGGTTTGAATGTAATTTTGCATGAACCATGTGACCCATGGGTCTGAGTTGTAATTTCGTCCCCAAACCTATTTATTGGGACAAAGAGCTGAATGAAGACTAAACATTGAATCATTTATTTTTAGCCAGGTCAGATTCTCCCTCAGAGGTCTAGGTCGGATTCTCCCTCAGAGGTCCAGGTCAAGTCTCCTCAAGGATCATTCCATTTCCACCATTACACGTTCCAAGAATAGGAGTTCTCTTCCAGCATCAACAACCAATCTGGAGGGAAGAGAGGAAGAAGGGTGACGAGATCCATGGCCCGGGAAGATCCCAACAAGCTCCTTGCTCTGACAGATTTTGCTAAAGCAATGAACTTGGTCAGAACACCAGAGGCCAAACAAAAATTTCAGAACCGTAGGACAAATTGGAAAAATAGCAGGCCCACAGCTGGCACCACATCCACATGGCACTCAAGTGCCTCTACAAATCCCTCCCCAGCCCCCAACCCCAGTCCGTCTCATCCGGCACTCATCAGAAAATTGACTAGGGCAGAGATGGAAGACAGAAGGTCCCGAGGCTTATGTTATAATTGTGTCAAAAAGTACACCTTTGGACATCAATGTCAGAAGTTGTTTTTGTTAGAAGTGGAAGATGAGGAGGAGGAAGCCCCAGAGAGTGCAGAGACAGTGGAGGAAGAAAAAGAACCGTAAATTTCTCTCCACGTCATTACTGGCCTCCAATCTACCAACACCATGCAACTTGGTGCTCTTGTCAATGACCAACCTCTCCTAAGTCTGGTTGACTCCGGGAGTACCCATAATTTTATAAGCTTTAATGTGGCACAACAGTTACAACTTCAAAAGCAGCCTCTTCCGGTCACTTCAGTGTCAGTGGCTAATGGAGAAAAAACTTCCAAGTTATGGAATCAGCAAAGCTGTGATGTTTTCCATTGAAGGTCATCAATTCAAGGCAGAATTTCTTATTACCTCTCTAGCAAAATTCGTTATGGTTCTCGGAATTAAATGGATCCACACGTTGGGACCGATTTTGTGGGATTTCGCCGTTTTAACCATGAGTTTTGAGCTAACCGGCCACCACTTAACATAAGGGCGCAAGGCTGAAGTTAGCCTTTCTTTGCATAGAAGGTTGAACGCGGAGCATGAGCATACTGTTGCCACTGAGCAGGCTCCCGTTGAGCGGCAAACAGCAGCCATTCGAATTACTCCACCTCAGAATGTGATCATCTACGGACAGCCAGGTACTAGCCAACCTTTACTTGCAAAGGCACTGGCTCATTCAACAACTGCCACTGGACTGCGTGAGGTTGGTATTGAGTTGATTCAGAAACATCTAGGTGATGCCATAAATGCCGTGTGCACTGAGAGGTATGATGCCCATTCAGAATCTGTAGTTCCACTTCCAACATTTGATTATATTGAATTCATACAAACAACGATGCCTCTGAATCGAGTGGAAAATGAACACCACCGGTATACGTCTTTTGAACCTTATGACAAGGACAAGGGTAAATCCAACGAGAACTTTGCTGTCCCATACACGCTAGAGGTGGAAATCCTCAGCAAGATCCGGACAAATGTTGGGTCTTGGGTGGACTTCGTGCCAATTGAGATGGCCGGTACCACTAACATTTTGAACTCAAACACAAGGGAAACACTTCCACTTGCTGCAGCACTGCCAGTTGCTGGTCTCAAAAAGGCTGGTCTTACTGCCAGGAGTCCACCGGCAGCAGCAATAGTTGCAGCATGGCAACGAGCTGAGATTCTGCACATGCTTTCTGTTGGGTTCGCAGAGAAGGATGAGAAAGGGGCACAAATATCCACTTTTAAATACCACAGAGCAACTAAGATGTTGACTCCCTTGGAGCACCCAATCCCGAGCTCGGTAGAATTGCGAATGCCTGTTATGAGAGCACTGATATATGTTGTCTTTGTTGGAACAGGTATAATTGCCACGTCTGCCAAGGATGGAAGGATCACTGAGGCAACACAATTAATTAGTGAGGTCCCAAGATGGTGTCCCGTTCCTCTCAAAACTATCCTATCCTGTAACGGAATTAATGGGCATGGTGAGCAACCCCCAACCGAGTTCACGGAAAGGCAGGAAAAAGGACTGATGCCAGACAAGTTACACGTTTCTGCTGCACTCTCAAAAACAGCAGCTGCACCAACCGAGTGCATCAAGTTCGTGATCCAGGATCAGGCTGAAATTATCAACTCGGGCAGACTCTCTGAACACTACAAGGGCAGTGATACCTGCTTTGCACGCAACATCCAGAATGAGACAGTGGTGTCGTTGTGGCAGAGGAATGCTGAATCTCGCAATTGTACCCACCTTTCCTCTGGTTCTACCATAAAAATTTCTATTCGCTCTTCAAGGAAAAAAGTAGCACATGACAAGATCAAGGCCTCATTGCAATTAATGCATACCACATTGCCTGGCCATTCTATTGATGGCAAGTCTTCTTCAGAGTCAGCTTCATCAACACCTACTGCGAAACAATGGGCCAACACTTCAAAGATAAGTCTTCATGCTGGATCCTCATTTTGTGCAGGGAATGACTACAACATATATGACACAAGCCAGTGGAAAGACCTGAATCCTAAGTTTGTGCTTCAAATCTACAGAGATTTTGCTGCCACAGGAGACGTCCTTTGGGGCTGAGGTTTGGCCTGCAGCTCGTGCTGCAATGGAGTATATGGAGCAAGTCGACAGAGATGGAGACGGGCTCATTGAAAATGATGGCTTTCCAGACCAAACATATGATGCTTGGACTGTTCATGGTATAAGTGCTTATTGTGGGTGCTTATGGCTTGCAGCATTGCAAGCTGCAGCTGCTATGGCACACCGTCTTGGTGACAAGTCTTTTGCTGAGTGGTGCAGGAGCAAATTTCAGACAGGCAAAGCAGTTTTTGAAGCTAAACAGTGGAACGGGTCATATTTCAACTAAAACAGTGGGACTAGTGGCAACTTTAAATCTATTCAAGCAGATATGTTGGCTGGACAATGGTACACTGCTTCTGTCGGCTTGCCTTCTCTCTTCAGTGAAAGTAAATTAAGGAGAGCTCTTCAGAAGATATTTGAATTTAATGTGATGAAAGTGAAAGGGGGTAGGATGGGCGCAGTAAATGGGATGACTCCTACTGGTAAGGTTGACGATTGTTGTATGCAGTCACGTGCAATCTGGACTGGTGTTACTTATGGTGTAACTGCCACTATGCTTCTGTTAGGAATGGACCCCCAGGCGTTTGCAACTGCCAAAGGTATTTTCACTGCAGGGTGGTCAGATGAAAGATTTGGCGTATTTTTTTCATTAAGGCCCTTCAAGGTGAAGATGAAGAAGCAGCTCTAATCAGCTAGAAAATTGAGCCAAACGTACCCTACATTCGAGCTCGCGGACAAGCTCGTTTTCCAGGCAGGGAGTGATGTTGTGGACTCGATAGCACAACGAGTAATTCAGAGGCGACACGGACGAGTCAGTGACTCAATGGACTAGTGAAGTACCTTAGCCAGTTTATGTTCATTTAAATTGATTACTGTCAAGTAGGAGCCCACGAGAGCAGTATTGTAATAATCCAAAACTTTATGCTCGAGCCTTTGCTTTATGAGGCCATCGAGAAGTAATGGAAGGAAAAAGAAGAAAGTTACAAGGGATCTGCGTTCCCTTGGAACCCAAGGTGCAGACTCCCTTTGACGAGCCTAGTTATCCTCATTCTCGCCAATCCATCTCTCCTCTTCTCTCACGTTAACCAATCCATTCTGTGTTCTTCACAAACCCGTCACCATAGGTAGACCTGAAAGGTCTTGGCGTCTTGGTTCTACCCTCGATTTACAAGAAGACCTCTCCCATCGTCGAATCACTCGATCCATGGTCAGTTGGAGCCCAACATGGAAGTTCTATTGCAATTAGCATAGTGGTGTTTCCGGTACTCCAAGACAGTGAGCAACAACTTGTGCTGTCTGGAATTTTGACAGGGCACAGCTGGTTGGATTCATGGAAAGCTGGGTTCTCTACTACTGATGGTGATGAGGAACAAGCATGTCGGGGCTTCCTTGTGTTGTTCCATTACCTGACTGCTCATTTGAATTACAAGACACCTGTGGTATGGATAGTTCTACAGGGGATGCAATCTTGCTCCTGGCACTTCACTATGAAACTGTACAACGAACCATACAACATCGACATACAGACCCTACTTTTGAGCTTGAGGACAAGTTCTTTCTCCAGGGGGGGGGGGGGGGGGGGGGGGGTGATATTATGGACCCCATAGCAGGTCAAGTGATTAGTAGACGCCATGGGCAAATCATGTAATTTTAGGATTTAAGCACTTTGATGGTTTAGATGTAATTTTCCTTCTTTTCATGGGCCTTGTTATCGGCCTTTGCTTTGTACTCGAACCCTAGTCCTCTCCTATAAGGGGAATGAAGCCTTGAAAGGAATTAAGTATTGATCAATTAGAGTAAATGAGATTGGGTTCTCTCTCTCTCGAGGCTCAAGGTGGAGCTTCCTTCGAAAGCTTACTAGTTTCAGAAATTGGTCACTTGAAGAACACTAAATTCTCCTCCATGAAGCAGTTCATTCTGGAATCACGGGGAGATCATCGGGTGACACGATCCATGGCAAGGGAGCCCAACAACACTCTCTTCATTATATGTTTCCATCTCTTGAAGTCAGGCCAGAATTTCATTGTGAGGTCTGTCAATTGAGTAAACATCAAGTGAGTACATACTCTCCTCTTCCAGAAGTCAAAAGTGACACTCCATTTTTGTTAATTCATACTGATATTTGGGGACCCTAGAGTGTCTCTAATATTTCTCAAGAAAAATATTTTATTACTTTTATTGATGATTTCACTCGCACAACTTGGTTGTTTGTCTTTAAGGAGCATTTTGAGATACCATACATTTTTAAGTCATTTCATGCTGTGGTACTCACACAATTTGGTCAGAAAATAAAAATTCTCCGGTCTGATAATGCCAAAGAATACATTTTCGAAGACCTTGACTCTTTCTGTCAAGAAAATGGCATTATCCATCAAACATCATGCGCCTACACTCCTCAACAAAACGCTTTAGCCAAATGGAAAAATCGTCATATTCTTGAGGTAGCTCGAGGTTTGTTATATGTCATGAAAGTTCCATACTTTTATTGGCCTCATGTCATCCTTACGGCTTGCTATCTTATTAATCGTCTACCATCTATTGTTCTTAGTAATAAATCTCCCTACTCTAGATTATTACCGAATGATGATCCGTTTTCATTACCGTTGAAAGTCTTTGGATGTCAATGTTTTGTTCATAACTCATTACCTAGACACAACAAACTTGATACTAAATCTATCAAGTGTATTTTTTTGGGATAATCTCGCATACAAAAGGGTTATGTTTGTTATAGTCATACTCTTCAACGTTCATTTGTGTCCAGGGATGTAACATTTTTTGAAGATTCCTCATATTATTTTGATAGCGTTCCTCCTGGTCTATCCTCAGTACCAAGTTCCCTTAGACTGGTTGTGCCTCGTGATACAGAGATTATTCAACCCCCAGAGCAAGTGGCCGACACCACACCTGCTGAGTTAACAGATCCACTAGATGTAAGTCCTTCATCACCAGTTATTTTTGGTCCTCAATATGATACTCACCCTATTACTATATGGAAAGAACCTCGATCATGCACTCAACCTTCTACTTCTCATCCTATTTCCAATTTTGTGTCTCATCATCGCCTCTCACCTTTATGTTGTCAGTTTCTTTCTTCTATTTTCTCCATATTTGTTCCACAATCATATCAGCAGGTTCTACAACGTACAGGGTGGAAGGCAGCAATGGATGAAGAAATGAAGGCACTTAATGACAATCATACATGGTCATTAATTCCTCTTCCCATAGATAAAAAATCTGTTGGTTGCAAGTGGGTATATACTATCAAACACAAGCCAGATGGGTTCATTGCAAGACTGAAGGCTCGACTGGTTGCAAAAGGTTATACTCAGTGCTATGGAATTGATTATGAAGAAACTTTCTCTCCAGTGGCAAAAATGAACTCAGTATGTATCTTATTATCTCTGGCAACCAATTCATCATGGCCAATATATCAACTAGATGTAAAAAATACGTTTCTAAATGGTGATATTAAAGAAGAAATTTACATGCAACAACCACCTGGGTATGTGGTTGAAGGGGAGTTCGTATGCTGCCTTAAAAAATCTCTATATGATCTAAAGAAATCCCTCGGGCATGGTTTGAGAAACTAAGTCAAGCCATCAGACGGGCTGGTTTTCACAAATGCACTGCAATTGTATATGTTGATGATATTATTTTAACTGGAAGTGATTCCGAGGGCATTCAGAAAACAAAGGAGAAAATATGTGCAGAATTCAAGATGAGGGATCTTGGATTACTCAAAATATTACTTGGGTATTGAAGTATTACAATCCAGACATGAGATTATCCTATCCCAAAGGAAGTATGCTCTTGATCCATTAGAAGAAACAGGAATGATGGGATGCAAACCAGCAAACACTCCTATGGATGCAAATACAAAATTATGTGGAGGCACTGGAGAAGATGTAGATATTGGAAAATATCAAAGATTTGTGGGACCATATTTCATACACAGTAAGTGTGGTAAGTCAATACATGCACAAGCCACAACTTAGTCATTGGCAAGCACTTGAAAGAATACTATGATATCTGAAAGGAGCTCCAAGAAGGGGGCTTCTATATAAAAATCATGGTCACTTCAACATCAAAGGATTCCGATGCAAACTGGGCTGGATCCCCATATGACAGAAAATCTACTTCGGGATTTTGTACGATGGTTGGAGGAAATCTGGTTACATGGAAAAACAAAAAGAAAAATGTAGTAGCACGGTCGAGTGCAGAAGTAGAATACAGAGCCATGGCACACACTGTTAGTGAACTCATATGGATAAGATCTCTTCTCACTGAGTTGGGATTCTACAAAGAAGTTCCAATAGATCTATATTGTGACAATCAAGTGGCAATGCACATCACATCGAATCCAGTCTTCCATGAAAGGACAAAGCATATAGATGTGGATTGCCATTTTATACGAGAAAAGTTCCAAGCTGGTTTCTTATCTCTGAAGCATATATCATCACAAAATCAAGTTGTAGACATTCTCACCAAGCCCGTCACTCACAAGATTATGTTTACCAAATGCAGCAAACTGAGCATTTATGATGGCTTCTCACCCCCAGCTTGAGGGGGAGTGTTACAATTTGGGTCCCACCATGGTGCTCGAGCTGGTGGGACCCACCATGAGGATGTGGGACACCAAGAAGAGTCCTCACCCAAGCAAGCACGAGTTAAGGAATCAAGAAATACAAGCAGAATTGATTTAGAAGACTTGAAGATCAAGTGGGATCCACAAATATCTCATGAGCTATCGACCTTATCAAGATGAGCTGGGGGATCATGAGGGACCCACAAGGATAAGGCTATGAGCTGTCCTTCTCCCCTATACTCACGTGAAGAAAGCAAGAGTTCTAGTTCAACTCATATTATGCTACTAGTAGTTTGGTTTAAATAGATTTATCTTAGAGAGTTAGAGTTGGAATGTAATTAGGATTGAAAGGCTAATTGTATAAGGACTCTGCCTCCTCCTCTACTATAAATAGAGGTGTTGTAATTCAGAATTAATCAATTTACACATCTCATTCTCGAGTTACTCTCTCTCTCTCTCCCTTTGCTTGGCGCAACCCCTCTTTGCTCTTTTATTTTTTCTTCTCTCTACCCGAGAGCTCTTCTTCCCTTTTATCTTTTTCTTTCTTTTTTCTCTTGCTCGGAATTATGGAAAAGGGATCCTAAATCCAACAGTATGCAATGCAAGGAAAGGAATAGAAAGAGTAGTGAATTTTTCAAGGCTAAGGCTTTCTCTTTCCCTCTAAAACACTTTTGAGAAGTTTTTCAAGTTTGAGAATAAATTCTCAAAGGTTTTGCAAATAAATACTCATTAACTTCTCTATGCATGGTTTGATTGAGTATTTATAACTTTTGAAGCTAAACTAGTTGTTTTTTACCATTTGCAAAAATCAGACTGTTGATTGATTGATCACTTAAAGTGATTGATCAATCAATCTATCATAACGATTCTTTTTGTGTTAGGACGTGACTTATTAATTGATGGATTAATCAATCAATATGTTACTGTTGGACCTAAAAAGTTAAGTTGATCGATCATTGCCAAGGGATGATCGATCAATCAGTATTTCCTCTGATTGTGCAATGCAAGTATGATCGATTGGTGAACTTCCTATAATCGATCATTTTTTATGTCCCTTACTAGTAGGATTCTGTCTAATCAATCAATCATGTGGGATGATCGAGCATTCCATGTAAATTTCACTTGCCTGGACAATGATCGATCAATTCAAATGGGATGATCAATCAATCCAAATGGGATGATGTGGCCATGCTCTGGATGATCAATCAATCGACTAAGGTTGATCATTCATGCTTTATAGTCTTGGCTTGCACACTCTTGGATGATCGATCATTGGCAGAGGCTAATCGATTATTCCAGTGCCAGTTTCTCACAACCTGAATACGAACTCGATCCCTGATTACAAAACCCAAACCCGAAAAAACTTGAAAAGTCAAAACCTGACCCCAACCTGATCAACATCGCTACAACCTTGTTCCCCGTGTTCTTGTAAACCCAACTTAAACTTAACCCATCCTCGAACCGTCGCCGTAAACCTGGCCCATTAACACATTCATATGATTAGCATATGTAATAAGAATAGATCTACTTCGGGGCTCCACTTCAAGGAAAAGACAGATGGTTGGAGGAAGGAATACAAAATGACTGTAGTCTATGAATGATTTTCACCAGTGAAGAAGAAACTCGATTGATTTCATTTGTTGCTTTGGTGTTTTGTTGTCAACAAGCAAAAAGAAAATCAAAATGTACAAAGAATGGTTTTTAGATTTGATTATATGCATATTATTAGAAATCATTCTCATTTGTTACTTGATTTCTTTGAAAATATAAAATAGAGAGAAAGCATTCAATCTCGAAAACAAACATAACAAAGTCCAAAAATAGAGATATATAAATGGGAAATAGGAGAGTACAAGTATTGAATGTCTAAATAGCTTAAATCAGAAAAAATATATAGTCCTACACAAATAATAGAGAAATAAAAGCAAGTTTCATTGAGTATTGAAAATCAAAGAAACAAAGAAATCCAAAATGAGGAACAAAGACAAAACTTAACTAATGGAAGTGGAAATAGACAAACACAACTAATAAACTATAACAAATATAAGAGAATCTTATAGAATAATAGAGAAGTAAGATAATCATTCTCAAAGTATTGAAAATCAGAGAAGTAAAGAAATCTAAATGAGGAACTGAGACGAAACTTATTTGATGGAAGTAGAGATCAATACACAGAAATGTAGAGACCACAAACACAGACAAGAACCTATGTACATGAAAAATAAAAATCTTCAAGAGATGCATAGTCCAAAAATCATAAAAATTGAGAAATCCGAATGAGGAATAGAGATGAAACCAACAAACACGGAAGGAGAGAGCAGCAAACAAAAATCAATCTTTGCAAATCGAAGAATAATTGAAAATTTGAAGAAAAATTTGTATGTATCATCTAACTTATTTCGGAAGTTGTGTATCACTATTTAAAAAGCAATTGAAAAAAAAAAATCCAAACGGTCTTTGTATTTCAAGTTGAACATGAAAATATGTGAAGAAAAGAGGAACAATTGTCTTTATCCTTCCATTTAAACTTTTTCAACGGACGAATAAATATCAGTAAACCAAATAACGTCATTTGAAACATTAATGAAGGGAAGGAGAGAGGCCAGAGAAAGAGTGGAAAGGAGAGAGGCTAGTGAAAGAGAGGAAAGGAGAGAGGCGAGAGAAAGAGAGGAAGGGAGAGGAGATAGAGGCGAGAGAATGGGAGAGAAGAAGAGGTAGATATCTATAGATCACCGAAGGGAAGGAGCGCTCGTTGGAGGGAAGGAGTTTTATCGCGCTCGTCTGAGGGGAGGGGCTTTTCTAGACGGAGGTTTATGTCACTCGTCGGAAGGAAAGAGGATGAAATAGGGCAAAGGGGATGAATGAAATGTTGGAGATCCCAAATGACCTTGACATAATTTCATCCCCACTTTCTATTTCATTTCTTTTCTCTCTAAATTCTTTGATTCATTGAGAGAATTTTTTTTAACTAAAAGAGAAAATAGTTTTCCATCATGTTTTATTTTCTCTCCACGATTCTTTGCAGCCAAACAACAAAAAATTACTTTCTTTTTCCTTTTCTTTTCCTTTCTTTTCTTTTGCAGTGGTTCTAAACAAACCCTTAACATTTATGTGTCACTTTCTGTAGAGAATCCGCTTTACCTTGTCACTTTTCCTTCACACTAACACCCCTTAAACTTTCTGCTTTACTTTCAATTTTAAGTGTTTTAATGTATCATTTGTCAACCCCATTGATTCTATATATGCTTTTCCTCTTTGGGTGTGAAGTTTGTCTCCTTGATAGCCCTTTCCTCTTCCCTCTCGATAAACTCTCATTCTCTCTTCTCTAATAAGCTCTCACACCCTCTCTCTTGTTCCCTCTCACTCAAAAGCTTCTCTCACATCCCTTGTGTGGATCCCTCTCTTTGTCTCCATTCTTCTTTTCTAATTCTCTCTTCCATGTTAGCCTTTTCTTATTTATTTATTTTTTGTTTCTTTTCCTCTTTGTTTTAATTTTCTTCTTGTATTTCTCTCTTTGTCCTTCATTTTTCCTTAGCATTTGATCTCTATTTTTTTTCTCATTAAGGTTTGCTTTTTTTATTAAGCTTTTTTGTGTCTCAAAGAACTATGTTTTTTTCATTTTTTTTTTGTTATTTTAATTTTTGATCCAAATATTATCTGAATTCAAAAATTATCTAACAGAAAAAAACTAGAAAATATAAGTTTGGATAATTTTTCAGATATCTAGATATCTACTAACACATCGGTTTCATAATTACAATATCCATACCGAATTCAGACTATTAACAACCCTAATACACACTTGACCAATTAAAGACTTGATCCCTTCTTCGAGTTACGGGTTTGCAACACCAAACCAATGGTCAAAACTTTGTTCACTCGACAAACTTTTACAATTTAATTGACAATAGTGAGTGACCTCGTGGGTGGTCGAGTCACAACTCATGAGCAGTTTGGGCAAAATACTCTCATGCAATGGTGCTTCTCGTCAACCATAAAAGAGCTTCTACATGCATATGAAAGAAGGGAGGTTTTTTTCTTCTTCATGTATTTGCTATCTAATTGCAGAATTCTATATCCTGTAATTTATTTAGTAAGTTTCCATGTATATATATAAATATAATTTCTGTATATGGTTCTATGATTTGTTAACATTTTATAATTTTTAATGCATTTTAATAATTTTATCATTATTATCTCGTTTTGCTGTTTACAATTGAGTAATAGAAATTAGGGCAAGAAAATGTATTAATAATATAAAAAAATATGAATAATTACAAGTTATGCATAAGAAATAAAAAAAAATTCCCTTCATAAATTGTTGCTTTTTTTAATTCTTTAAAACAACTTAAGTCAGGCCTCGTCCTAGGCTTCAAGCTTCCGAAGGCGCATAAGCCTGCTGAGCCTCGCGCAAAAGCGCCCTTGACCAAACCCGGCAATCTTTGATGGATATCCTTGCCTCGCGCAAAAGCGCCCTTGACCAAACCCCGCATTATTTGAATCCGGCCGTGCGATGGAGATTATGTCGGATCACTGGGAGGGGAAGCCATACGGATCGCCGGAATCTTCCCGAATCTGGCCCTGCTCCACCTTTCTCTCCATCATCGCTCCTCGACTAGACCGAGCATCGCCAGAGCGTGGGTTCTTGCAGAAAGCCCGTCAGGGAACGTCTTTCTCGACCTTCCCTCAAGAAACCTCCTCTGGGGGTTCGTCACTCCCCTTTAGGAACCAAACAATTAACCCTAGCAAGAAGGCGAAAGGCAATCCCTCCGTCTCGGGACCGTTGACGGCTTCTTTGAGAGGAAATAACACAATCTTGGGTGATCGGCCTCGGGTGAAAGATACTGAAAGATTAGTAAGTAGCATGTCAAGTGTATCCATTACTCTTTTAAAAAATCTAGGCTCTTGCTAGCAGAAAACTTTGTCAAAAATGGTTATGAGCGTAACAAAGTTCGGTTTCTTTATTCATCAGGCTTCTTCAGATTATAATTTAGATGTCGACCATGCACGAGTAATGTCAGATTCAGTCTCAAAACCATGATCTTGAATCATTTGTTTAGAAATAGACCATCCTTCTTCCCCCAACCCCCATGACTACAAGCTGATAGTACTGAAAGAACTATCACTTTGTTAGGGCAAATGCCACCAGATAACATTTCATTGAACAAAGAAATGGCTTCCTGTGCCTGGCCATTCCTACCAGAGGCTGCTATCTTTGCACTCCATGATACTACTTTTTTTTTTCATTCATTTCCTCGAACATTATTCTTCATGAATTTATATCTCCACATTTGCCATACATCTCTACAGTGGCGGTCCCAATTGCCACATCATTTAGGAGCCTGGTTTTGATCACCTTAGCATGAGACCAACTTGACCTTTCCACTACAGCTGCGACTGATCAAGCCTGTATAAGGCTTGAAATTGTAGCTGAACTAGGCTTCTCCACTGATAGTAACTTCTCTATGAAGGGGCTCATGGCTTCGTCAGGCATACCACATTGGGCCAAGCCTTGGATCATTATACTCCAAGAGATCAAAATCCTTTGCCCAATTTCTTGAGAAAAATCAACCTTTTCACATTTTGAATATGCACCCAATAAGGAATGCCACACAAGTATGTTCATATCTGGCCCCATTCGAAGTACAATAGATAGTATGCATTTGAACCAAATTGTTTCACCAAGACTCCGATACACTTGAAGGAGATCCAATAATGTCATAGCATCTGCCCCAAACCTCGCTATGTGCATCAAATTTAATAAGTGCAACCTTTTTGCATATCTCTCATCATGAACTAATCTAGATGAGAGAATTTCTAGTGACATTGCTGCTGTGATGCATGTCATTGAAGATCTTATAAGCTCAATCCATATCAAGACATTTACAATACATATCAATTAGTGAATTATCTGCAAATGTATCAGATTCAAACCTCTCGATATATCTAGGCCATGGATTGACATTCCTTGATCTTTATTTTCAGTATAACTACAAGCTTGAAGAATGTACCATGGAAACCTCATGAAGGTTCACCACACCCGGGGAACGTATCTCTAAACAACCTAAATGCTTCCTAAGGTTTCTCATGCAACTTGAGTAGCAATGATGATGGATGGTTTTGATATAGGGTGTTTATGTAATAGTGAACGTATCTCTCTAAACAACCTAAATGCTTCCTAAGGTTTCTCATGCAACTTGAGTAGTAATGATGACAGATGGGTATGATATAGGGTGTTTATGTTAGAGTGAATACTAAGATGACCTTGGTATTTTGATATCTTGACTTGTAATAGAAAAGAGAATCAACATGACACTACCAAGATGACCTTGGCTTGTTTAATTGCTGGATGGCTGAATCTATATTGATATCTAGAGTGTTAAATTATTGGCATATGTGAACGGGGGTAAGGCAAGATTCTACAAGATAGTTGTTGGATCAGACATGTTTTATTGAGTAGGAAAGAAACTACCATTTACAGAAGACTAGGATTGAAAAATGTTCTTAGTAAAACTGCTAATAAAAGAGCTATGGAGGGAGTGTAATCCCCTTTACCCATGAAATCACCACATTAGAGTCCTCCATGATGACGACTACTGTGAAATGATCCATGTGATGAAAGAGACCGTGCAAAAGATCATGCCTCCATTGCAATTGAATGAATTGTCTAGCATCCAAATAAGGTGCAGGATCTGCCCCAGATGGTGGTGGATAACTTCCCCAACATAATTGGTCCAGGACTGTTGGATGCTAACATCACTAAACGTAGAAATAAAGTTGGTAAAGCTGGAAACGTCTAACCATCCATTATCTTCTCAACACAAGGAATTCCTGGTTTTTTAGTACCCAAGGGAGGACTTGAATGTTCAGGTGTCTTTTGTAACTAGTAGTAGCTAGCCCAAGAGAAAAAATCATATAGAAAGCATCAAGATAGAATACTTTCCTAAAATAGTAACTTTACAAAAATAGAAAATTTTCTTCCATCTTTTACATATCTTCAAATTTTTTAAATGACTTTCTTCTTCCACTAGTAAGCAATGTATTATATCAGATGCCATGATTCTTTATGATATACTTGGTGGTAGATTCCCTTCTAAAAGAATAAGGACCTTATTGTTATCTTTCATTGTTTCATTGTGTTTCTTGAAGTTTTTGATTTTCTGTGGGTTGCTATGATTATTCATTCTTAAACTCTCTTTGTTGCCACTATCAAGGTCGTGAAGAAAATAGAACTTGGTTGACTATATTTTATTCTGTAGTTGAAAATGTTGGCATATCATTAGTTTGGTTTCCTGGTAACTAGATTTTGGGCATTAGTGTAGGAAGAAGCATACTTTCGTCTATCTGCACTTCGAAGAAAAGGGTATTTGTCCACTAGGCTAATAGAATCAGTATATTTGTCCATCACAAAGAAAACAAAAGAAGCTAGTGTGGAAAGCGAAAACACGTAGAAGAGCAGAGAAATGGCAGAGGCTGTTACTTTGGTTGTCTCAAGTTGATTGATGGTGGGGGTATTAGGTCACTTGAGTTTGAGAATCAAACGACAGAGCAAGGGGGTGAAGATAATTTCTTTTGTGATAGACAATATGCTGATTATGTTAGCCTTGACATTGGTGAGGAAGAAGCTTAAATAGGTAAGGATCTAATCTCATCTTGCTAAATTTTTTTTTAATTGAATTTTACATTTTTTACAACTTTGCTTAGCATTTCCTATGACTATATATGTTTCTATTGCACTTTTTGATACGATGCTCTAGTAACTATACATAGCCTGGAAGTTGAGTAGAAGATGCAAATATGTTTGAAAATAGGAGAAAGAAAGAGGTTATGGATTTGTGTCCTAAACCTCCCCCTGACGCTTTATTTATAGATGAGTAAAATTACAATAATATAATTATGCCTTGAAACTTAAACTAATGACATCAATGCCATCTTTATGAGATAATACTTTATTTACCAATATGCCACCACTGTGTGAGACTTCTCCTTGGTCTGTGGGCTTGAGCCCATCTTCCACCTCTCTTGGATGTGTGGGCCCTCCTTGGTCGTGTGGGCCTGAGCCCATCTTCTAACACACTTGGACGTATGAGCCTTCCTTGGTCGTGTGGGTTTGGGCCCATCTTCTAACATTACCAATGTGTTCTTTAGCCATTAGAGACAAGTCGAGAATGATAATTTACTCAACAAAAGAGATGATATAGCCTAAGGAATAAGCTTCACTAATCGAGAATCAAGCCTAGCCAAAAATCAATATCCTTGACAAGGTAAACCAGCTCGGGTAAAATGAGGAAGCACCCGAGCTCAACTAGCCCTTTAAGCAAATAAAATATCCACTAGGCAAGGAGTGCTGGCCAAAAGATACTTTAATCAGACCTCTTATCTTCCTTTTAGATTATGAGGAAAAAATTAATCAAGAACACCAAAACATCAAGGAATCAATTTCCTCTTTCTTGTTGATAGACTAAGATGTTCAAGATCTTTTAAAAAATAATTGTTGACACCAACTTACTAAAACCAATCTAGATTCAGTCCTTTTTTATTTAGGCAAGATATGATTGATTGAGGATAAATAAATCAAGCCTAATTAATTAGATCTTGAGGTGGTTTGATCTCTATAAAAAGAGAAACTTTCCTCAAATAAGTTGGCGCCACCTTGACTTTTCAAAAAACTACTTTCTTAATTCATTTTTTCTTGCTTCTTCTTTTGGAAAAGAATTTTCCAACCTTGATTTCATGTGGAGATTCATGAAAGAAGAAGGAGCCAACTCGTGGCTTTGAATCAAACAAGAGTTTTGGCCTCTTATAAAAAACTCTTCCACAAGTATTTTTTTTTTTTTTTAAACTTCTTCTTTCAACTTTTTTTTTTTTTTAAGAAGTGTGTAAATAGATTAAAAGAGATGAGTAAGTACAAACAAACCTAGGTCGGAGGGCTTTCCTCCACAACAAGGTGTTGAAGTGAAATGCCCGCCTTGGCCTGGGTGTCTACCAAGTGATTGGCAGAGCGAGGAATGTGCTTCAAATTACAATTCAAATGAGAAATTATATTACAAATTTTCGAATGCATATCCTAGTGACGCCACGGGGCCTGATGGATTTTGCA
Organism: Aristolochia californica; assembly: GCF_029961685.1. NCBI lineage: Eukaryota > Viridiplantae > Streptophyta > Magnoliopsida > Piperales > Aristolochiaceae > Aristolochia > Aristolochia californica. Next base: position 23,135,794 of record NW_027181992.1, read on the forward strand.
CACCAGTTGATGACCACCTTTGAATTGCCTTCAATGTAAAGTGGACCCGAGAGATGATTTGAAATTTTTTTGATTCCGTTTAGCAGTCCCGATACTTCAGCTATTGTGGAATCAGAGTTTCCAAGGGGGCCCGCATAAGAGAAGAGGAGATCGCCGTTTGCATTGTGTATAACTTCTCCGTAGCCCGCAAAACCAGGGCAACCGAGAGCACTCCCATCAAAGTTAAGCTTGAAGTGTCCTAGTGGTGGTGGGGAAGAGGGATGAGAGAGACTTGCAGCTAACTGCCAATTTTCCATGAAGTTGGTGTTGCTAAAGTTTCTGAATTCTTTTAGGTGAAGTAGCCAAATAGATACTTGGCTTGATATTTGCTCAGTTAGAACTTCAACTGGGGATGATTTGAATTTGAATTTCCTCCTGTTTCTTTCTTTCTATAGTACCCATAGGATGTGGCCAATACAACATGATATAATTATCTTTCCTAACTTTGGGAGTTTGGAACCGATAAGTGAAGATAGTAGCTGATAGATTTGCAACAACACAGTATTGGAGCCCAATTTTATTTAAAAGAGAGGTCCAAATCGAATGGGCAAACTGGCATGATAGGAGAATTTTGGCTGTTTCTGGAGCAACTTTATAGAAAGGGGAAAGTGGGTCCTGGATTTGGGTACCCCTTGGGATTAAATAATCAGATTTTATTTCTATAGGCAGTCCAAATGAAAATTTTTGCACGTGGCAGGGCGAGGAGGTTCTAGGTTGAGGCCGCAAGGTGTTTTGGATGGGCAGTGGATGTGTTGCATAGGAAGTTGTAGGCAGAGGCAGAGGCAGAGGCAGTGGTGCAAATACCCTTTTGAGCATGGTGTCCAAATTAAAGTATCATTTGTGTTGTTGGGCTTCATTGCTGGAAGACTTTCAAGGAGATTGGAGGCCAGAATGGCTTCAGGATTAGAGAGATGTTTTCTGAGGTTTAAATTCCAACTAACTGTCTGACCAAATGTCAGAGATGAAGGCATTAGAATTAACTAAAAGGTTAGAGATTGTTTCATGGCTAATTTTGAGGCAGGATTGGCCAGTCTACCAATCATTCCAAAATTTTGTTGAGGTACCATTTCTGATGTAGCACTTTACTGCCTTTTTGAATTCAGGAAGAAGTCTGATGATTTTTTTCCAAGTAGGGGAGAGAGAATAGAATAGTCCCCCCTCAGTCCACCAGCCTGAATGCTTGTTAGCTTTTGCCGCAACAAGAACTCTCCAAATTAAGGCAGGATAGAGATTGAATTTCCAGATCCATTTAAGGAGAAGTGCAGAATTTGTAGTGGTAGTAACTTGAATACCCAAACCATCGAGAGATTTTGGTTTGCAAACCTCCTCCCATTTTAGTAGATGATATTTTTTCTCCCCATTTGGCCCTCCCCCAAGGAATCTTCTTTTTAGAAGCTCAATTCTTTTCTTGACTGAAGCAGGACAACATAACATGGACAAAAAGTAGTTGGGAATTCCATGTAAACATGATTTAATCAGAACCAACTTTTGAAAGGAATTCCCCCCTCTAGGAGGCCAAACGCCATTCCAATCGCTCAATGATAGGGTGCCAAGAAGCCTTAGAAGGGAACCGAGGGGTCAAGGGGAGTCCTAGATATGTTCCAGCAAACATCTCGATTTTGCACCCAAGAGAGCCTGCCATTGAGCTAAGCAAACTTGGCTCGATGTTGAATCCAAAAATGGATAATTTTTCCCAACTGATTTTTTGTCCCAATGAGATCTCAAATAAGCTAAGCAGGGCACTTTTGTTGTGAATTTGGCTAAGGGAGCCTTCGTAGAAAATAATCTTGTCATCTGCGTATTGAAGGAGGCCAATGTCTTGAGCTGGATTAGAGGAGGTAGGCCTTAGCCATCCTGCCCGTTTAGCTAGTCGGACCATGGCAGCCAAGTGCTCCCTAATGAACGTGAAGATAAAAGGAGAGAGAGGATCTCCCTGCTTGATTCCCCATGTGCCTTTGAAGTACCCGCATGGCTTGCCATTAACTAGACTAAGAATATGAAGCATTTGAGATGCAGCTTCTCATCCAGAATCTTCAGCGTGTGGTGAAGCCAATTTCACTGAAAAGGTGGTCAATCAGCTTCCAATTGACCCTATCAAAGGCCTTCTCAAACTCTAATTTGATGACAACTCTCGCTTGGTTCGATTTTTTAAAGGAATGAAGAATTTCATAGGCTGCCATAGTTGAATCCAGAATATGGCAGCCAGATATAAAAGCACTTTGACATGGGCTGATAACACTAGGGAGAACTGCCTTGAGACGTTTGGAGAGGTTGCGGGCTGAAATTTTGTACGAGCTTGTGGTCAGGCTGATGGGTCTGTAGTCTTGAGGGAGGGTTGAGTTGGTTTTTTTTGGGATGAGGGCAATGAAAGAGGCACCAATGGATTTATGGGTGATACCTACTGGATGAAAATTGTTTACATAGGCATGTACTTCATTTCTAATAACGTCCCAAGACTTTCAGTAAAATTCACCGTTGAACCTGTCCGGCCCTGGGCCTCTATCCTTCGACAGACCGAGAGCAGCCTCATCAATTTCTTCTTGAGAGAAAGTTCTCTTCAGCTGAGCAGCATCAGACACAGAAATACGATTGATTTCTATCTGGTCGAGGATAGGGCGGTTGAAACACTCCTCTATATAGAGATCTGTAAAAAACTTCACAAACACATTAGCAATGGAGACGCTATCCGTAATCTCCTCACCTTCATTGAGAATGGAGGATATATTGTTAGTTCTCCTACGGGCTGAGGCAATGGCATGGAAGAACTTTGTATTGCCATCCCCATCATTCAGCCAGCAGAATCTTGCCCGTTGCTTCCAGTGAGTGGTTTCTTTTTTAGGATATTTGAGACATCAGAATTTAAGTTGTTTCTACAAATGAGTTCAACGGGAGAGAGTGACCTTTGCTCTTCAAGGAGATATCTCTGAAAGGCGGTTCCGGATAGAGTTTTTCGCAGATGCAGCAGCGGTATTGAGGCTATGAGTCCAGGGCCTGATCATTAGCTTTAGAGCTTTGAGCTTAAGTGGGAAAGACCACCCAGGGTTTGGGTGATGATAGAAATCTTCCCACCAATTCTTTAGTTGGGGGGGCAAAAGAATCATTAAAGAACCAGGAGTTTTCAAATCTGAATGGAGCGTGTCCCCAGGTTGGGAGGTGAGAATTAATTTGGATTGGCCAGTGGTCAGAGCCAATTTTGTTGAGGACTTGGTTGGAAGTGTTGGGGAAGAGGTGCAACTAGTCATTATTTGCCAAAAAAGGTCTAATTTGGAAAGAATGGGTGCTTTGTCCGTTGGACCAAGTAAATTTTTTTCCCGATAGCGGAATTTCAAGGAGCTCAAAGTAGCTAATTAGATCTGAAAAAGCTCTTATAGTGGGGGTGATTTTTTTTGTTGGAGGGCTTTTTTTGGAGCAACAGAGGGGGGCATTGAAATCCTCAACAAGAAGCCAAGGGATGTTCCATTGTTGACCTTTCAAAATTACTTTTTCTTTCAACTTATCCTCCTATCAAAAAAACTGATGAATCTTGGCATGATAAATCATTCATGCATGAGCTTATTAATATCATTATAAACTCATAAGAAATCCGAGACCATGAAGAAAAATATTCTCATTCAAAAACTTAAGCCGAGTGGAGTTCCAACTCCTCAAATATTAAAGAATCGATTAGTGAAAAGAGTACATATTAACCAAGGTGATTAAATTTTAGAAATCTAATGAATCTAAAATCATGATAGGCAAGAGAATTGCTCTTCATTAAAACAAACTTTCCTCCACAAACAATAACATCCCATGCAAAAGATTTCAACATAAATCGATTTTCAGGAAAAAACTTGCAAACCAACTGAAAAATCCATCTTTTGACAATCTTCTTCCAATCCGAGATATATAAATTTCAATATTTTCATAGGATAAAGAGAATCATCTCTAAATCATCTTCCAGAGATAAAAATCCGAGAGCATGAAGCCATAAATAGGTGATAATAACAAGAACGAAAAACTTATCTCAACAAGCTTCAATCTTGCTTCGCAAGGAGCCTTTCATGAGTAGCTTTGATAATAAACTCTTTAGAGCATCTTCTTGACATGGGGATCTTAAATCCAATGCTTTGATACCATATTGAATTTAGGAATCCATTATTAAAACCTCGAGCAAAGTAAGAGAGGAAGAGGAGAAGAAAAAGAAAAGAGAAGAGAAGAGAAGGCAAAGAGAGAACTCGGGTAGAGAAGAGAGAAAGGGAGAGAGAGAGAGAGCGCCTTTAGGCGAAGAGAGAGCTAGGACGAATTGAGAAAAGAAGAGAGAGTTTGATACTCTACCCAAACCAAGGGCCTCTATTTATAGTTTTTGAGAGGATGTACAATGTCTATAATGCCTTTAGGGCTACAAGCTTTACATAAGAAAAGACATAAGTAGACATGTTCTCCTTGACTAATTACACCCTTGTGCCATCTTTATGAGATGACTTCTTATTTACCATCATGCCACCTCTCTTGGACGTGTGGACCTTCTCCATACTCGTGTGGGTTTGAGCCCATCTTCTTACAAGGTTGGGGACGGGTTTCCCCAAACCCAACCTGAGGGGATGAAATAAAGATTTAAAACAGGGTAGGGGCTGGTCAAGGATAGGTCAGATTTATGGGGATGGGTCAAGTTTACGGGGACAGGGTGGGGAGGGTTTGATTAGGTTTTACGAGAATGAGACGAGGACATTGATTGGGCTAGGATCAGGTTTGACATTTTGGGTTATTTGAATTTTTTAGGGTTTTAGTTTTGGACTCTCGGTTCTGGTTAGGTTTTCAAAACCCAAACCCAACGTGAGCCATGCCCACCCCTAGAAGTCGCTGTTACAGATTGTCATAGAACCTCTTGTGATTGTAGAGTTATAACTGTCAAGACCTATCAGTTACGCCAATTTTTCAACTAATATGGGTTTCGATTGGGAACACTATCGTTCTACCTCTGGAAGAGAGAGCTCATCGTATCTATGAAAAGGTCTTGAGAGCTAGGGAAACCTGTGATAGTAAGTGCTAGGGAAGAGGAGTTCTTAAGAAGGTGAGGCAGGTGTAGTGATTAGAGGTTTCAGAAGAGGATTTCTTTGAGATGGGAGTAGAGCGAGAGGAGGGCATTGATGTCATAGTCCATCTCTTAATTGGACACCTTGAGGATAATCTTGATGAGCAGTGGAACAGTGAGGGCATGGGCTTCGAGTGTCGAGCAACTGTTGGGGACCCAACTTAGAAGCTCGATGGTAGCCAGAGCACTCAAGTGTCACACTTTTAAAGTCGGTGAGGTGGTTGCCAGGAGGACCAGCCTCTCCCCCCCCCGTGTATGGCCTTGCTTTGGTTGGTTTCTAGGTTGTTCTTTCTACTCTGGCAGGTTGCACGAGTCGTGCAATACAACAGTCATGGAGGCGGGTTACTGTGGTTGGCCAAGCAGGTGGGTGGAGGGGAAAGGGGAAAGGGGAGTGAATGGATGTGGAAGAGGGCTCAAAGCAGTATTTTTGTAGGGGCAGTGGCTTCCAGCCTTTTCAAGGGAAGAATTCCATAGGAGATATTCTTTTGTTGGAAATGATGAGCATTCATGCTTTGAACATTCGTGGGTACGATTTAAGAAAGAGAAAGATGTGAAGCTGCGGGGGGGGGGGGGGGGGGTTTGGGAGAATTGGTGGGACTGGTGTGGTAAAAGTGGTCGTTAGAGGATGGGGTTGAGGGTTTGGCTTAGTGAAGGTTGGTTGTGGGGTGAGCTTCCTGGCAGAGCTGACCAAGGGGCAAAGGCTAGGTGCCCAAACACCCAGAGATGAGTGCCCAGGTCTGGCAATGGTCCAATCAATTTGATTCATATTCTAATTCAGTGGGGAGGGTTGTTGCAGAGGGTGGCTGGATCCCCCACCAGGCTCCCTGTGCCATCATAAGCGGACATATCATCAAAAACTACTTTTGCCCAATAACACTCCTCCCCAAATGATAGCCGAATGAAATGGGACCCCGTCCAATGCTTCTTCTGGATGATGAACAGTCTCACCATATCCATGCGAGAGAGCGAGCTAGACTTCAGAGCTTCGTGAAGGATGTTATGATTCTGGGGTTAAGTACTTGACTTTCCGCTGCCTACCAGGCCGGTCTTTTGGGTAGTATTGGCTAGGTGCTTAATATTTGGTATCAGAGCTATCCCGCTGTTGCGATTTTGAATCCCGGAGGGGGCGACCTAGAGACCTGTGTAGATCAAAAAGGTGGTCCGGGTCGCTAGAGTGGGCTACCGTGGACATCGGCTCATAACGGTGGGAGTATTGTTATGGTCCTGGGGTTAAGTGCTTGGCTTTCCGCTACCTACCACACCAGTCTTTTGAGTAGTATTGGCTAGGTGCTTAACATTTTGTATCAGAGCTATACCACGGTTGCGAGTTCGAATCCCAGAGGGGGCGACCTAGAGACTTGTGTAGTGAAAAAAGGCAGTCTGGGTTGCTAAAGTGGGCCGCTAGAGTGGGCTTGGTAGGTAGCGAAAAACCAAGTAGTTAACCCAAGACCATAACATCACACACCCCTTGGAGAAAGAGCTTGCCCTCAAGCTCTTACGAGCCGACGCTCAACAAGCTCCTCCATTATGAGCCGACATCCACGATGGCCCACTCTAGCGACACCGCTAGGTCGCCCTTTTCGGGATTCGAACTCACAATGTAAGTAGTGGCTTTGATACCAAATGTTAAGGACCTAGCCAATACTACTAAAAAGACCGGCCTGGTAGGTAGCAGAAAACCAAGTACTTAACCCAAGACCATAACAAAGGAACCTACCAAAGCGGCCTACAATCCCTAGCAAAGTCTCCTCTGACCAGAGCTCGACTGGGATACCCCAAATCGAGATCCACTGCCCATATTGGGTGAGTGGAGTTGACAGATCCCAATCGGTAAAAGTAGCCAGCGGCGCCCGGCAGCAAGATCAAGTGTTTAAGGCATTAGCCTTATCGCCAATGGACTTGAAGGAGATCAACCAGACCAACGACCCAAGATAGGAAGCTCTTGGCAGATAATCAAGGCAGAGCTGAGTGCAGAACCAATTTGCGAGGCCAATGGAGTTCCAATTTGGATTAACCATGGTTGTTGTCGCATTAGTAGCTTTCAGTAACCTTCCACACACCAACTCATCAGGGGGAAAGAAATTTCCATGACCCGCGATTCCTCAACAAGCCTACCAAGCTTGGCCAAGGCATCTGTAGTAGGGTGCTCACAGTTTGGCAGATTGGGCATCAAGCGCAGAGTTGGGTAGAGACGGGAAGGTCATCGCGTAGATAGGAGGATCGGGGGGGGGGGGGGGGGGGGGGTCGCCGCTTTGTTAGCAGGTTGAATTTGGTCGTGGGTTGAGAAGTTGCCGCTGCAGGAACATGGTCCATGAGAGCCACTCGAAAAGCCATCCATCCGAAAGAGCCCTTCAATTCCGGGATGTAAATTCTCGCCATAATCATCTCCCCTTGGCTCTGGGTGATCTTACACTCCCAACAATCCTTGTAGCAAAAGACTGAGAAGCAGAAGGAGATTGAGCCAATTTGGAGCTCCCTGGATCGTGTTTTGCAACTACCAATCGACTTAGCAGCCTTGAAGTGGCTGAGGAAGTAAGCACAATCTGTCGCCAGGAAGGAAACAAAAGCTCATTTCCTGTCGTTGTGCACCGTGATTCGAATCACAGGCCCTGATCTGTCTTGGGTTCGACCAATCACAAAAAAGGTGTCGTCAAAGGAGAAAGATGTTTCTGACGACCCAAATTTTCTCCCCCTTCTGTTTTTCTTTGCCCGCACCTTCATCCATCCCTTTCCATCGCTATTTCCATCAAGTCTAGAGTCATAGGAGAGATCATCTACCAGCATCGTCTCAGGGGAGATACCGATTCCCATTGAGAGCTTGTGGGCCAGGACTCTGGGACACGGGGTTCGTGTGCTGGTCTCCCCCTTCTAAAGACGACTCTCGAGATCCTCCCTACGAGCAGAGAAAAGGGAAAGGGAGGGAGGAGACAAGGAATCATCCCCCCTAACTATCTCCTTTCCGTTGGAACACCTTGCCTGAGCGGCATCCGAAGCTCTGGCAAGGTCACCGGAGGTCGGCGTTGGCCTTCGTCCACCACGGGAGGGGACTGCGACTCCCCGAGTCGTGCATCATGAAAAAGAAATCCCCAGTTAGGAGCTGATCTTAATAAATAAGAGAGAGCTATCTTCACAGTTTGAGATGACATGGGGGAACGATAGAAGAAAAACAGGACTAATCCAACGTGCATAATAATATAAGTCCACAATAGTAGAATCACCAAGAGAATAAAGTCAAAATTGACCAGAAAACTAATCACAAAATTTTACCAGCAAAGAACTGACCACAGAATTGAGTAGAACATTGACCATGTAGAGGACTAAAAATTGGCCATGAAATCTGTCCAAGAGATTTGACTAGGGTTAAGATAAACCCTAACACCAACTTTTGAATGTCCTGTTCCTCTTAAAATCTTTGGATTGTTGGCAGGGATGTTTGCTTCTGCATGGCAGCACCATGAGAGCTTCAACTATGTGGATAAAGAACTTTGAGGGAAAATAAGGAGCTGGAATTGTCTAGTGCAACTCCATGGCCATTGGAGTTGACATGGTGATTGCTGATTTTTCTTTTGACACAAGGAGGGAACAAGCTCAAGCTCTATTTTTCATTCTTCTTCCCACGCTTGGAACAGCTATAGCACAGAAATTTCCACCTGATTTATTCAAGCACAACTTGTCAATAGCAGCTACAGCAATCCACCTCTTGAGAGCATTAATAGTGGGACCACTTTGAAGCTCTAATGCGAAAGAGCTGGCTGCCATGGAGCAGGCAGGGGCGTGTCTACTACTGCCATGTGCAAAGTTTATTGTTTCCCATCTGAGGACATAAGAAGTTCTCTCATATCTGAAGCTCTGAGAGATTCACTTGGTTTGCTGTGGTTGTTTCATCAAAACTGGACCTTGGAAGATTGGATGAGACTTTTCTATATTTTAATGATGAACTCAAGGAAGAATAAGACGAGTAAGAGAAAAAAAGCTACTGAAATCTTTGCTTTTGTCATGGTAGAGAGAATCTTCGAAATTGATTTGGCAAGGATAGGTCGACAAAGATGTTGTTCTTCTTGTTGTACACTGATTATGCACAACAGTGCCTGACTATGTTTGATCTCCTATGGATGCCAGATATCTTGAAATATTCTTTTTTTTTCCATGACAAGCACACTGCTAGGCCAAGAGAATCACCAACATGATGACAAGAAGAGGAGAGCTGAATTCTGCTTGAGATGGAATGGGATGTGTGAGAACTGGTATCCTCAAACTGGGTATGGTTGTGCCTAGTGGACTGACTACAGACATATGTGTTTGAGCCAGTCTAGATTGCCATACCTCTGTATTTGCTGTAAAACTTGGTCAATGGAGGACAAAGATTGACAGACGATCTAGCAAAGAGCATGAGACGAACACATCAGTAACCTCAATACATTGAAATGAGATTAGAGTTGATGAAGATGACAAGAAATTGGGGGTGCGCAGTTGAAGCAGATCATAGCAGCTGTTGAGTTTCAGTAAGAAAAATGAGAGAAAGGGAACTGTGAACAGAGAAACGAATATTGGAGATAGATAAACTATCTAATGAGAAAAATTCTGAAAGAACTTATCTTTTCTTCTTTTTCTTTTCCATATTTTCTTTCTCCATCTCAATCATTGCTGCTATGATATCATGTGAAAATTTGTAGGAGAAAAGTATTGGAGAGATTAGCTCCTGAAGAAAAAGAGAGAGACCCAATGGGAGAAAATAGAGGAAGAAGAGCTTATGGACTTAACCAAACCCTCCCCCATAAGTCATATTTATATGTATCAAAATTACCAATATTACAAGCATACCTTTCACCCTAATAAGAATGAAGAAGAGACAAGAAATTTTAACTAATTACGTTAGTGCCACCCTAATTACATCATATATTCCAATACTCTCCCTCAAGCTGGGAGGTAATGGTAGTGATCCCAGCTTGAACCAAATAACATATATGTAGTAATAAGCTCCTCCATCACAGTGTCCCAACCCAAGCACCAACTCTCAAAGGTAGAAATGGGTGATAAGTGGGTAATGCCTGTCATTCACAAGACGGCGATAAAAGACCCACAAGTATATATATAAGAAGTCTGGGTAGACTTAAAACACCCATATAAATCAAATGGACCAACCAAAGCAATGCTTTAACAAGGTTGGCCAAAAAGGGTAAGTGAGAGTCAAATAAAGGATGGTAGGAGAAAGACTGCCAAAGGGTAATGGGTAATGGAAAATAAGATGCCGAGGGCACACTGTGCTTTATTTTTCTAAGAAATTCAAAATCTGCATCAGAGAAACCAATGCCGATAACAATCAATAAATAATGAACCCAAGGCAAGCGACCAAGGAGTTCTTCTTCAGAAATAAAGTCTCAATCAAGGAGACACAATAGCGGTAGTGGAGATGGGCCAATGCCCAAATAACATGCACCACATGTGCAGTTGTATAGTAGCGGATAACCGGTAAATAATAGAAGTCCTTAAGGGTAACAAGGACACATGAAATAGTCCGTAGCTAGTCCATCAGTAAATAAGGAAGTTGCACCAAATAGTATGTTGGAACCGAGTAATAATCTAAGATAATAATCCAATCGGAGACAGAGAACTAAGTCGAACCGAGTAAGATATCAGACCAATATAGTTGAGTCATAGGAAAATTTTGTATAAACCTTCTGATCTGAACCCGTATAACCGAGGTAGAAAATAAGTAGGCTGAGTCAGGCTGACTCGGACCCGAGTTGACCCGAGTTAACTCTGCATAACAAGAGCAAGTGATCCTCGGGTCAGCATAATCGTCATTGGGTCAACCCAGTGGTCCTGTGCTGAATCCGTGCATGATTAAAACATTACCTAACTGGGGAAATTAAATCCCGAAATATACCTTCGTCGTCCTCCCTGCGACGATTTGGAATAGAGCGGGACAACTTCATCGTCGCCGAAGCTGGAGAAGGAAAGGCCAACGAACCTAGAGAAGCAACAAAAATCTTCCTGAAAATAGAATAGTGGAAATCTTCCAACAAATCTCCAGAAATAGCAACACAACAACGAAGATTACGGGAATTTCCGAAACCAGCAGAGAGAGCGATTTTTACGGCAATCAAATGGTAACGAAAATAAACTTTAGAAGATAGATGGTAGTTGTCAAAATTAGAATTCTTGAATGAGATTACGAAGATAGAAGAGAATCTTGGATAAGCAGTAGCGTTCGGAAATCAATCAGCCAAATTTCTCAGCCAAGTCTTGCAAGTTTCAAATGCAATATCGTGATTAAGCTAGATCAGATGTAATCCACCAGCTGGCTCGGAAGATAATGATACCAATAATGCTTGGAGATAATACCGGCAGAGATTGTCTCAGATGATCAGTGATGCTATCAGAACAGTTGGCAATGCAATCGTTATAGTGAACAAAGTAGATAACAGGTAACATGTAACTCGGAACAGATAGCTGTTGTATTGGATAATAGAGTTGTTTATAATTCTGTATTCTGATACAGATCAAGCAGATAACAACTAATGATAATGTTATGGACTCCATAGCATCCCGAGTAATAAGCAGACACATGAGTTAGTTTATGTAATTTCCTTTTGATGTGTTTGGATGGTTTACTTGTAATTTTCTTATAACTGGTGCCCGTCAAATTGGGCTTGATGTTTTGCGTCCCTAATCCTTTTTATGGAGGAGAACGGGCTGGAATGAGAATTAAGCATTGAATCAATTAGTCTAGTTGGTTGGATTCTCCCTCTCTGAGGTCCAAGGTTGAGCCTCCTTCAAGGCTCGTTCCATCCCAAGCTGTTGGGCGTTCGAAGCACAAAAATTTCCTCTATTCGTCGGTAGCAAATATGGAGGAAAGAGGAGAAAGAAGGGTGACGAGATCCATGGCAAGGGTAGAACCTAACATCGTGGTATCAGACAGGACCACCCTTGGTGATTCCTCCTTCCAGGAAGATTTGTGTCATATCGTTGAGGCAAATCGAAGTCAAACTGACGGATTTCAATTGGCAGTGTTTGCCATCAATGACACTCTTCAACACTTACTTCGACGAGTGGAGGAAGGTTTTGCTCGAGATCCTATGCCGCCAGGCAGTTCCACACTTCCTGTCGAGCCCCAACCTCCCCACCCGCACCTACCTCCACATATGCGCCACCAACCTCCAACTGCCGTGGGACCCCACACACCAGGTCACAATACGGTGCCCAGGTATGCAAAGCTCGACTTTCCTACCTATGACGGGTCTACGGATCCCTTGATCTGGTTACACCGCTGTGACCAGTTCTTTTATAATCAAAGAACGCATGCTGATGATCGAGTCCACTTAGCTGCCTTCCATATGCTTGATGAAGCGCTCCTATGGTACCACCAATTTCATTCGAAGCATCATATTCATGATTGGGATTTATTTAAAGATTATTGCATGTTGAGGTTTGGCCCTCCTGCACGTAGCAACCCTTTGGGGGATCTGGTGAATTTAAAACAGACAGGGACCATTGAGTTGTATCAGAAGCAATTTCAGGAACGCCTGGCCCGCGCCAGTTGATTTATGCCTCCTACACAATATGTTAATTTATTCACTGTCGGTTTAGTGGAGGCCTTGCGCCTGGAAGTAGAATTGCATGACCCTCAAGACCTGGCCCATGAAATGAACCTTGCTCATACTATAGATACAAAACAACGTGTCCTAAAGGAGTCTCTGGTCCGACGACCATCTTGGCCAAGCAGGGCGCCCACATCCTATTCAGCATCTCCACGCTATGGCCAAAATCCAGCACCACGTGCTAACAATTCGATTTCCACTCCACCAGCACAATATATCCGTCTCCTGTCTAGACCCGAGATGGAACAGAGACGTACCAAGGGGCTTTGTTACAATTATGATGAGCAATATGTCCAGGGCCACCAATGCAAACGTTTATTTTGGTTGGAGGTACTGGATGAGGCAGAGGGAAGATCCACTATTGGAAGACAGTCCTGAACCAGACCCGGAAGAACCCGCCATTTTCCTCCATGCTATGATAGGCATGCGCAACTCCAACACTATGCAAGTCCGTGCCGGATTGCAGCATCTCCAGTTACTGGCATTAGTGGATTCCGGCAGTACTCACAATTTCATTAGCCATCCAGCCAGCCGCTCAACAACTTGGGTTGGTCCAGACGTTGGGGCCCATATTATGGGATTTCAAGGCGTTCACTATGACTTTTACGGCCCAACAACATCCTATTACACTTCATGGCACTCATGCTCCCACGCCATGTACTCTTCAGGAAATTCAAGTCCTGGATGCAGATCACTGTAAGTTAAATTCCTTAATTACAGAATTTGGTGAATTATTTTAGGCGCCTACTGCACTTCCACCTCTCAGAAATTGAGATCACCGTATCCGCTTGAAATTGGTCACTGAGCTTGTGGTGGTAAGGCCTTACCGTTACCCCCACTTAGAAAAAGATGAAATTGAGCGACTGTTGAATTTAAGATCTATTTTCCATGATCACGAACAAGAGAAAGAAGAAAGAAAAACGAGAAAAGGGGAGGAAAGCTCTCAGTAGAGAAGAGAAAAAATAAAAAAGAAAAGGGTGAGCTGCGTCAAGTAAGGAGAGGGAGAGAGAGAACCAACTCGGGATTGAATATGTGACTTGATTAATTCTGAATTACAACTTCTCTATTTATAGTAGAGGAGGAGGTAGAGTCCTTATACAACTTGTCATTCAATCCTAATTACATTCCAACTGTAACTCTTCAATATAAGTAAGTCTATTCAAACTAGAACTCCTAGAAGGCTAATTGGAGTAGAACTAGGAGTCCTTTATTACCCACGAGATTATAAGGGATAGGCCAGCTCGTGGCCTTATCCTTGTGGGCCCCTCATGATTCTCCAGCACACCTTGATAAGAGTGCCAGCTCGTGAGATCTTTGTGGGTCCCACTTGATCTTCAAGTCTTCTAAATCAATTCAGCTTGTGCTTCTTGATTCCTTAACTCGTGCTTGCTTTGAGAGAGGACTCTTCTTGGTGTCCCAAGTTCTCTAGGATTCTTCTTGATGACCTACGTCCTCATGGTGGGTCCCACCAGCTCGAGCACCATGGTGGGCCCCACATTGTAACAACGACAATGTTAGACTAAGCTCGCACAAGGGATTATTCAGCCAAGCAGGTCTCCCTTTTCTTCACTAGTGTTACTCGTCAAGAAACATGTCAAATCCTGGCGGTTTTGTGTTGACTACAAAGAGCTCAATGCTCATACCATCAAAGATAAATTTCCCATTCTAGTGGTGGATGAACTATTAGATGAATTGCATGGGTCCAACTTATTTACCAAGCTGGATTTGAAATTAGGGTATCACCAGATTCGAGTGCACTCTTCCGACGTGGAGAAGAAGCGTTCCGCACGCACCATGGGCATTTTGCATTTTTAGTCATACCATTTGGTCTATCCAACGCACCCTACACCTTCCAGGCCCTCATGAATGAGGTATTTCATTACATCTTACGGAAGTTTGTTCTTGTGTTCTTTGATGATATCCTGGTTTATAGTAAGCACTGGGACGAACACCTTCAACATCTGCGCCAGGTGTTCACTCTCCTACGTTCCCATCATTTGGTTCTCAACCAATCCAAATGCTCGATGGGAACTTCAAAGGTAGCATATTTGGGCCACGTCATATCAGCCTCTGGCGTGAAGGCAGACCATAGCAAAATTCAGGCAGTGGTCGATTGGCCTACTCCCACATCAGTCACAGTGTTGAGGGGTTCTTGGGACTCACACATTACTATAGAAAATTTATTCGTAACTATGGACAGATTGCAGCTCCACTCAACAATCTCCTTAAGCGCAATGCATTCACATGGTCTGACATAGCTGCGTCCTCCTTTGAAAACTTGAAGACAGCATTATCATCCGCCCCGGTACTCCAGCTTCCCAACTTTGATGAATTATTTGTTATTGAATGTGATGCATCAGGTGGAGGTATTGGTGCGGTCTTACAACATCAAGGACACCCCATAGCTTATTTCAGCCGGCAGCTAGGCCAACATCACCACAAATTAGCTGCCTATGAAAGGGAACTGATCGGCTTAGCAAAAGCCATTCAGCACTGGAGGCCCTATCTCTGGGGGTGCCCCTTTGTTATATGGACCGATCATTGCAGTTTGAAGTACTTACTCGAGCAACGTCTCACCACTTCCCCCCAGCAGCATTGGTTGAGCAAATTGATGGGATTTGATTTTATTGTTGAGTATAAACCTGGCCACCTCAACGTGGGTGCAGATGCCTAGTCCCGCGGGGACCTGTCTGAGCCTTAGCTACACGCAATTAGTCAGCCAAGATTTCTTTTGTTGGACTCCATTCGGGTTGAAACTTTGCAGCACCCCGAGCTCCTTGAATTATATCGCAATATTGAGCAGAAAACACTGGATAGCAACTGGACTATTCAGGACCGACTCATATTGTTCAAGAATCGGATTTATCTCCATCCAACTTCGCCCCTCATTCACAACATATTATCTATGTTTCATGACAACACACATGAGGGCTGGCAGAAAACATATTTTCGTGTAAGTCATGATTTTTACTGGAGGGGAATGAAAAGTAGTGTGGCGGACTATGTGACAGTTTGCCAGATTTGTCAGCGGAACAAAGCGGAGTCCTTAAGTCAGCATTTCAGTTACCTTCACAGGTATGGGCAGATATACCCATGGACTTTATTGATGGCTTTCCCCCATCTTCGGGCAAATCAGTCATTTTTGTGGTGGTCGACCGCTTCTCTAAATACGGACATTTCTTGCCCCTGGCGCATCCATATACAACGACTCATGTCACCCAACTCTTCATGGATCAAATTGTCAGACTATATGGTGTGCCTGCGTCCATTACCAGTGACAGAGATGCAGTCTTCACAAGTACTTTATGGAAAGAACTATTCAAGCTGCATGGGACAAAGTTGGCATTCTCCTCAATCTACCATCCGCAGACCGATGGACAAATAGAGGTCGTCAACCGTACCATTGAGATGTACCTCCGTTGTTTTGTCAGGGATTCGCCTAAAGGTTGGGTCCGGTGGCTAGCATGGGTGGAGTTTTGTTATAATACCTCGTACCACATAGCACTCGGCACAACTCCTTTCAAGGTCGTTTATGGCAGAGATCCCCCTCGGCTCTTATCATATGAACTTGGTTCTTCTAGGGTGGCAATTCTAGACTAGGCTTTGGCAAAACGAGATGCAATGATCCGCCAGGTCCGAGATCATTTACAGGAAGCTCAACATACAATGAAAGCAAATTATGATAAATGGCATCGAGATTTGGTCTTTTCTCCAGGAGATTATGTGTGGCTTCGTCTCCAACATTAGCGCCAGCTCTCCCTTACGGTCTCCAAACGTCACAAATTGTCCCCAAAATTTTATGGGCCATTCCAAGTACTGGAACGCATTGGCACTGTGGCCTACCAGTTGCAGCTTCCACCGGATGCAAAGATCCAAGACGTTTTCCATGTCTCATAGTTGAAGGCCTTCCATGGTGACTCTCCGTTGCTCCACACCCCTTTGCCACCACTTCAGAAGGGGAGTGTGCTTCCCACCCCAACTCAGGTGTTGCATGCTCGCCGAGTCCAGGTCGACTGGGAGCTTTTAATACAGTGGGCCGACACAGACCCACTTGACACTACATGGGAGCCCTTGGCGTCTTTCATGGCTCTCTATCCCACTTTTGAGCTTGAGGACAAGCTCTTTCTCCAGGAGGGGGGTGATGTTATAGACTCCATGGCATCCCAAGTAATAAGCAGACACATGAGTTAATTTATGTAATTTCCTTTTGATGTGTTTGGATGGTTTACTTGTAATTTTCTTATAATTGGTGCCCCTCGGTTTGGACTTGATGTTTTGTGTCCCTAATCCTTTTTATGGAGGAGAATGGGCTGGAATGAGAATTAAGCATTGAATCAATTAGTCTAGTTGGTCGGATTCTCCCTCTCTTTGAGGTCCAAGGTTGAGCCTCCTTCAAGGCTCGTTCCATCCCAAGCTATTGGGCGTTCGAAGCACAAAAATTTCCTCTCTTCATCGGTAGCAAATCTGGAGGAAAGAGGAGAAAGAAGGGTGACGAGATCCATGGCAAGGGTAGAACCTAATAGATAATCAGAAGGTAACAGATTCTGCTATTCATGAAATCAAAGAGCTTCCTTTTTGAAACAGATATGCTGCTATTCACATCCTTGCACGAGGAGATGAATACCAATGTTATCACTATGATAACAACAAGATAAGCACCGCACAATTATAACAGCAAGATAACTGTAAGCCTGTTGCAGGCTTCAGGTATAGCCACCCGAATTCATCAAGCTTGCACGTCTGTTCTTTGCTTGAAAAATCTAGTTTTTATTTTATTCATCTTTGAGTTTTATGCTTTCAAGAGAAAATCATGACGGTTGGAGGCAAAGAAATTATGGTCTGGAGACAATCCCCATTCTGTTTTCTAGAGACAAAGTGGAGCTGATGCTTCCCTCTCATTTTTCAGAACATGATATAGCAGAAAAAAATGGCAGCATCAAATGGCAGAGAAATCGAGAAGTCTTATGAATACCAGAGGGACATCGGTAAAAAAGAGAGATGCCAATACCGATAGCAGCAGAGAGTTATGATCATCGGTAAACAGAACTCACTGAGTTCGGAATTTCAATAGTGTAAGGCTTTCGTGCTGCTCTTCCACGGGATTCTGATTTACCAGTCGATGGCCATGTTAAAGTCCAGGAACCATTGATGGCCATATGAGTGGAAAGAAAAATACTCCCGAGTCCCGATGACTCCAGCAAGGGCCCGTCAACGGTACATCTCGAAAAATACTCCCGGTGTACTCCAACTGAGGGACTGCGTCTTCCCAAAAACTCCTGCGCGAGCCTCCAGACACTGATGAAGGCGCCTAAAATAAATGAAGCACCCCTCTTCGAAGCGTCATCTGCCATCTCTAAATCAAAATCAAGGACTGACGGTGAAAATCGGGAGGACGAAGTCCACACATCTTCCGGTTCGCAGTGCAAAGAAGGGAGTCTCCAAAAAGACGATCCGAAGCCCCATCCAGGTACTATTTTCAACAAATCTGACTCAGTCAATTTCAAAGGAGTTTTCTTCGAATGGTGCAGATAGACCGTCTATGGGCGCAACGTTCACCGAAGGGTGTTCACTTTTTTCAAGGCAGTTTTCAAATTGTATAGCAGAAAATTCAAATACTGCTTCGGGAACCCCCCTCTCAACTTTCTCAAACCCCCACACCTCTACCCCCTGTACGCCTACCCCCATCTACTCGAGCCCAGAAATATCGCAAGCCACACTACCCTCCTGCTCTGCTTCCCTATCCCACGGCTCCAACTCCCAAGGAAACCACCCTCAATTAGTGCAACCCTACCTCTCCCCCAAAAAAGTCCTCTCGACCCCCCATCCTTTTCCTCATCTGCACTGGAATCTTCATTCTCGAGATCATCACCGCTCACAACAAAATTCTAATTATGATCTCGAGCATACACTCCAAAACATACAATCTAGCCAAGCTAGTAAATTCACTACTCCCGAAACCATAAATGAAAACTGTCAAGTGACATCTCTCTTTTCGGATATCCCGGACACCACTGGTTTGGGAATAACAGAGCCTGCTCACTTACCCCCTCAGCAAGAAACAAACACTAATGCCTCTAGAATTCCAACGCCAGCTAATCTCCACAATCAGGACAGCCCAATTACTCCCCAAACCCCTCTCTCTCTTGGTAGACTTGGCCGTGTGGTCAAGGCACTCCAAGTGGAAAGGCACAAATATGATGCGGAATCTTGGCAGCAAATGATGAATTTGGCCCATCTTATGGGAGCAATTTTTAGAGGCCCGTTACCTGGAGACAGAAATGCATCCGGAGTCATCACGTATGGTAATAAATGATCGTGATTTCCTGGAATGTTCGAGGAATTGGGGCTTTCCAGAAGAGGGGAGGGATCTCTAATGTTATTTCTCAATTCAAGCTTTCCATTGTGATCCTCCAAGAAACAAAGTATCAAGAGATGCCCAATGCTATCGTCAAAGAGCTTTGGTCCAATTCTTCTATTAAGTGGGTGGCTGTCAATGCTAAGGGTAACTCGGGAGGTATCCTAGTCGCTTGGGACTCAACGCTCTTGGCATCCTTGCAAGTATCTGAAGGCCGTTTCTCTTTGGGTCTGTAGTTTAGAGACCTCTCCTTGGGCAAAATCTGGTGTGTAGGGGGTATATACGGTCCGAACAGATACCATGAGCGTGGCTTATTTTGGGAAGAACTTAGTAATCTCTTCCAGTATTGGAGACTTCCATGGCTCTTCACTGGTGATTTCAATGCCATTCGATACTGCAGTGAGAAGAAACCGCCGGCTAATCGCATTTCTACTTCTATGCGTGGTTTCTCTGACTTCATTGGTGGGTGTGGGTTGGATGAGATCCCTCTCTCGGGAAAAAATTATACCTGGTCGAATAACCAACAACAACCTATTTTGTCCAAATTAGATCGGTTTTTGGCCTATCCAGAGTGGCTGCAACCTTTTGGGAATGTCTCAGGTAGGGTTCTGAATAAGGTGGGATCAGACCATTGGCCAATCATGTTGACCACTTCTTTTGAGAAATGTTGTCCCTCTCCTTTCCGGTTTGAGAATCCATGGTTATCTACCAAAAAGTTTGAAGCTCGTATTGACGAATGGTGGGCTGAGGGCCCAGACATGGGCAGGTGGGAGTGGGCTTTTCCTCTAAAGCTTCGGTTTATAAAAAAAAATAATTAAAGAGTGGGCCACAGAGCATCGTATTTCTCTGGCTACTAAGAAGTCTTCCATTATCCCCCAAATTGCGGACCTTGACTTGGCGGAGGTGCAGAGGTATTTATCTCCAGCGGAGTTCTCTACCCGAATCTCTCTAAATTCAAATCTTAATTTACTTCTCCATCAAGAGAAGGTCCGTTGGAAACAACGTGCCAGATTTAAATGGCTGAAGGAGGGAGATGCCAACATAAATTTTTTTCATGCAGTAGCTTCGGCTAAGCAGAGGTCCAACCGTATTACTTCATTTTACATTAATAATGAGGTAACATTGTGTAGGACCTCAATCACTAATGTGTTACTCAAGTTTTTCACAGATTTATATTTGGAGGAATGTTATTATAGACCGAAGCTTCAGAATATCAGGTTCTCTCGCCTTTCTCCAGCAGTTGCCTCTTTTCTAGAGTTGCCGTTTTCATTGGGAGAGGTCGAATGGGCTGTTTTAGGCATGGAGGGTGATAGGGCACCAGGCCCTAATGGCTTCAATGGGATTTTCTTAAAAAGTTTTTGGCCTCGTCTCAAGGGGGATATCATAGCCATGGTTAATGGATTTTACAACAATGGGATCACGTTTCATAGTATTGGTGCTTCTTTTATTGCATTGGTCCCGAAGAAGCAAAGTGTGGAGAAACCAGAGGATTTCAGGCCTATCAGTCTCATCTCTAGTGTTTATAAGATAATAGCCAGAATCTTGGTGCACCGTCTCAAAGCTCTCTTTCCATCGGTTATTCACAAAGGGCAAGGGGATTTTTTTAAGGGAAGGGAGATTCTGGACTCTACTATGGCTGCTCACGAACTTATTGATCATTTTCAGCGCAACAAGGATCCTAGAATTGCCCCAAAGTTAGATCTTGAAAAGGTTTTTGACATAGTTAATTGGATCCTGTTAGATGAGATCATGGAAAAGATGGGTTGTGGCAATAGATAGAGATTCTGGATAAGAAGTTGTGTGGGCTCGGCTTCATACTCGCTCCTCATCAATGGCTCTGTATGTGGTTATTTCAAAGGGACCAGAGGTATTAGGCAGGGAGATCCCCTATCCCCACTTTTATTCAATATGATTGGTGAATTTCTATCTGCTATGTTCTACTTGACAGGTAATCTTGGGTGGCTCCACCCTACTAGCTCCAGTTCAGCTTATAATATTCTCATCCTCCAGTATGCAGATGATACCATAATTTTCGGAGTCGACACCACTGATTGTGCTCGAAAGATTAAAGCTGTGTTGGGTCTTTTTGAGGTGGCCTCTGGTCAAAAAGTAAATTGGAGAAAGACTTCTTTAATGGGCTTCAATGTTAACCCTGAGCTTCCCAGTGAGATGGCAAGTATATTCGGATGCACAATAAGTCACTTACCTGGAACATATCTTGGTTTGCCTCTTTTCAATGGTTGTATTTGCAAGAGGCTTTGGAATCCGGTGGTGGAAAAAATGGAATCTCGTCTGGCATCATGGAAGGGACGTCTTCTTAGTAAAACGGGGAGACTCATCCTTCTCAAGTCCTGCATAGCCGGTATTCCCAATTATGCCCTATCTTTCATGTCTTGCCTTGTTGCAATTTGTAAGATTATGGATAGGCTAAAAAGATGTTTCCTATGGAGGGGATCGAGTGATGCTTTCAAGTATCATCTGGTTAGCTGAGATGAAGTATGCATGCCAAAAAATATGGGTGGTCTGGGAATCCGGAAAACTAGAGAAATGAATCAAGCTTTGTTGCTGAAATGGCTATGGAAGTTTAATAATCACTCCTCAAATCTTTGGAAGGAAATGGTCCTCCCAAAGGTAGGTGGGGATCCTCACTGGTGGATGTCTGGTGGGAATCGTAGAGCCCTCTCCTCAATATGGAGGGCATTATACCTTCTGCTTCCTAAATTCCATTTGGCTAGTAGATTCTATGCAGGCAATGGTAGATCGCTCAAGTTTTGGGATGATTTGTGGATTGGGCAAGAGCCCTTGCAGGCTGCATTTAGGAGTCTTTATCTTCTCACAACTCGTAGAGAGATATCAGTAGTAGAAGCTTTTGAGGGGGGGGGGGGGGGGATATGACTCTACATCCTAGAAGAGGTCTCTCGGATAGTGGGGCTCTGGAGGCTAGTTGATTGATGGACCTTGTTGCTTCATTTAAAATTCTCCCATTGGAGGCTGACAAGCTCATTTGGTGGTCAGACAAAAAGGGCTCCTTCACGGTCTCTTCAGCATATGGCTTTTTAAAAAGCTGAATGAAATCAAATTTGTATGGCATTTATGTGCCCCTCCAAAGGTAAAGTTCTTCATGTGGAGTGCCTGTCAAGGTAAAATTCTCTCGACAACCGTATGGAGAAGAAGAGGTCACCCCTCAGTGGATCCCATATGTCCATTCTACAACTCAGAAAATGAAACTACTAGCCATATTCTTCTCCATTGCAGCTTTTCTTGGAAGGTGTGGATCAACATTCTTGGAAAGTTTGGTTTTCAGTTCTGCATGGCGGCTGATCTACTTTCGTTCAGTAAATCTCTCCTGGGTACACCTATGCCGAGTCTTGGAAAGATGATGCTCTCTGCATGTGCTAGTTTTATCCCGTGGGGTATTTGGAATGAGCGAAATAGAAGATGTTTTGATGCAAAAAGTGAATCTTTAGACCGAGTTGCGGACAGAGTGGTTGGGCAAATATCAACTTGGCTATTAACCAAGAAAGCTTTTTTTCCTTATCTGGCTTCCTCCATTCGTGAAAATTGGAGAAACTTGGCATTGATGCACATTGGGAAAAAGCCTCCGGTCATGAAAGAATGGTCTCCTCCTCATCCTGGTTTCCTAAAGCTAAATTTTGACGGTTCGTCTCTTGGCAACCCTGGTATTTCTGGTTTCGGAGGAGTTATTTCAAACCATTCCGGTAATCAGCTCTTCACTTATGCCGGACCCCTTTGTATATCAGACTCTACGTTTACTGAATCGCACGGGTTCCTCTCCGGTCTTTGTATCTTCAGAGATAAATGTAGGGGCCTCTCTACATTGAAGGTGACTCCAAAGTGGTGATAGGTTGGTGTGAGAACGCATCTTCTCCTCCGTAGAGGCATTGGGATACATTTAAAGAAATTTTAGATATTACCTCAATTGTTCTTTGCATTTGGTCTCACATTCCGAGATCCGCAAATTTAGCGGTTAATGTGCTTGCCAGGCAGGGAGCTACCCCTACAATCACTGGTTGTAAGGGACGTGCTCCCTCAAATTTTGTAATTCTCTTTCGTTTTATTAATACATCTTCTTCAAAAAATAATAATAATACATTAGTGCCACCCTAATTACATCATATATTCCAACAATTTATAACTCAAACATTAGTAAAAATTAAATCATGTCTTTACTCACCTTAAACCATTGGAATTCACTTTCGATAAGAAAAGACTTTCCTAGAAAATATAGAAAACCAAATTAATTCGGAATAATAACTTCTAACAAGTCTAGAAAATCACATTATCCTCAAAAGAACAAGTCTTAAACAAGCTTGTGGGTTTTGGATAAACAATTGGTAGTTTAGGTTCTGTTGAATTAGACCTTTTTTTTTGAGTTAACCGGCCTATGTTTCCCATTGAGCAATGTATACAAAATGAAATGAAATTTGATCTTTTTTCACAGAAGCACTATTTGAAGTGGATCCTAAGTTGATAGCTTGTTATCTGCTCCTCAAATTGGAATTAATTTTTTGAAAGACCTTGAACTTTGTTCTTTAGTGGTTTGTCTAAAATCCTTTCAATGACCTGTAGGATGTTGAAAGAATATCTGTATATGATCCAATTGGTTGCATAAGTCTCATGATAGAAAAAAAAGCTGGGAGAAATACAAAAATGTAGCTCTTTCTATTATTTCTATTATTGCAGTTGTTAATGTGGGTAAAAACTCCCACTTCTTAACAAGTTTTGGGGTTTTGTTGATTTATAAGGTTGGACAATAGACATTTGGCTAGTGATTTGGAATAAACAGGGCCTAGACTTTATCAGAGGTAGGTCTAAGCCCAACCTAATTTGTCTGTCTGTTTTGTGCCAAATTCATTCCACAGGCTTATCTGCCTGCATGTTCTATTGGTGTGGATGTGATGAGGGTTGTTAGTGTGAGTAAAATTCCCACTTCTAAAATGGCTTGAGATTTTGTTGGTTTATAAGGTTGGATAATCACCTCCTAAGTGGCTGGTCATTTGGGAATGAAGCTTGATCCAAACTCTACATTAGTTAATGATCCCAGTTCAGTGAGTCCTTTCTTCTGAAATGAACCGCTGACACCAGTTGTACATTTTGTCTTCATGGACGGAAGAGAAAGGGCACTTAGTGGAAATAGAATTAGATGTTTTTGCAATAAATTCTCGAAAGTCTTGTAAGCCATTTCCTAAATTTACTGGATTCATCCGTTTGAATAATGAACCTGGTTTTTTGGCTGTATCTCTGAATTCATCATCCTGTTGAATCCAAGTTTAGGATCCCAGCCATGATCTCTTAGAAATGTTCATAAATTGCAAAATATCAACTCCATTAGTTAAAAAAGGATGCCATTCACATATTAACTGGGAATGTAGGTGTGCACTTTGAAGAACGAGATACTCCTAGAATCAGTGCTAACCGCACTAATATGGTGTATTATTTACAGTGTACTCCCAGCAGCCCCCTGCCCTCACACACACACACACACACACACACACACACACACACACATATGCTGCTCTCTTAGCAAGTATATAGTCTCTTTCATTGAATGGGTGGGTCTTCTTTTTTCATTATACAAGGAGGTTGCGTGTATCTCCCTTTTCTTTCTGTAAGTTTTTTGCTATCAAGTTCATCGAGACTTAGGTCATAGCTTAGTACTCTTAACTCCAATAAGAAAAAAATCGTCTTTCTTATCAACGATGTAAAGCTGATAAAATGAAAGAGAAGGGTTTCATGGAGGTTCTTTTAACTGGATTTTGGATAATTTGGGGTCGCTCCTTAATCTCTCTATCCAATTCATTCATGTTTTTAACAAATTTTGTTAAATGGTACTGATTAACCTTACTTACTTTCCCCAGGCTGTTGATCGTCCATACCTTATTATCTATTCTAACACTGCAAATATGAATACTGCTAAGTCCAATGTTCTACAAGCACTGGATTGTGGGATTTTCCATGAGGAAGCAGAGGATCCTGTAGTGAGAAAAATCAGGATATAACATTTTCTTACTCTTGCTTCTGTGCAAGAACAAGATTGTCAAAGTTATCAGCTCTTCTCTTTTGACCAACTTGGTTCTTCTATTTATCTTACATACCTCAGGTACATGTGACCATTGTTTCTGTAAGACAGGTTGCTTGTCCTTCATGTTCAAAGCCTCTTAACTGTTGATTTCACTGCAAAGAAGAGTCCAGAACAAGGTGATTTGACCGTTAAGGGTTTTAAATGTTCAAGTATCCTAAACAAAATTTGTCTTGAAGATTTTCATACTAGCACAAAGATTGAAGCTCTGGTAACTATTGTATCTTGAAAGCTATTTCTCCAAGTATTTTAATGGACATTTTCTCTGGTCATTCGACTCTAGTCTCTCCATATTTTTGTTTCAATTAATTCATTTCTTCCCATCAATCATGTATTGTTAAGTTTTGTGCAGAGGGAGGAGATCAGATTCATGGTTGAAAGTGATGGTACTGCAAAAGGAATGTGCAGCCAGTTCACTTCATTCATGGATTTGATTAACTACTCCCTTCAAAAGGTTCAAGTTGTTATTGATGTTACTGGTCGTGTGAAAACTTTCATATTTATGTTGTTTGCTACGTGGATTGACCTCATTAGTGAATTGACTTCATGTAGTCTGGTGTGAAGTGTGTGTCCAATTAGTTGGGAGTATGACTATGGCTGCAAGAGATTCACTGATGATCCATACTGATTCTCATCTTTTTCAAAAAAAAAACTGATGATCCAGACTGAAAAATCTTTCTTATGAGCTTCAAAGCTGGTGGCGTGGCCCTGAATTTTTCCTGAATTAATGTGAGCAATTTAGCTACTGATGTCTGTCCTATTAATGTTACCACTCCACAAATGTGCCCCCTTACTGGTTTATATCATTTGGACTTGTCATAAGTTCATTTTAGTGATTTTGTTATAATTTGGAGTTGATAATAGGTCTTCTTAATGGACCCTAGGTGGAATCCAGCAGTGGAGCAACAAGCTCAAGATCAAATTCACAGGATAGGACAGTATAAGCCCACGAGGTTATGTCTAGGCTTTTTGTTTTTATTAGTGCTCGTCCTTCTCTTCAGGTAGCATTTTCATTCTTTTTGTGGGTCCTTAGGATAGTTTGTGATTGAAATCACAATTCTAAGGTTGCAGGAAAAGAAACAACTAGTCTTTGAAGGGTAAACTGAAAATATTTCTTTTGAGTAAATATGGCTAGAATGGATTTTGATGTCCCGTTATTCACTAGGACTGTTGGTGGCTCTATCCAGGCTTTAGGCACATTAACAAAATCTTCTATATATAGATAGAATTAAGACCTGTGTTGTATGAAATATCAGAATGGTCCTAATTATGTTTGACAGTACTATCCAAGATGATTCTTTATGTTAGCAATGTCTTATAATCATCACTTGAGAGAACAATATAATCTATAGAGACAATATGAATAATACATCCAGTTACCCTTCTAAGAATAAACATTGACTTATTAGAGCTACTCAGTTTGAAGAAACTTGTTTTAAGTCTTTACCATTCGATTTCTTCAACTAATCCACATGGATTTATGTGGACCAACCTGTAACTTAAGCTTGTTAAGTTGTAGAGACTAATTCACATCTTACCCTCTGTCAATGATCGACCTTGATATATTGACTGTTGTGTTGTTAAGGGTAGTGTGGGGATTTTACACATGTAATCCGGTTGCCCTAATTTTCTATTGGCGTTGTCGTTAGGGTTTTATTACCTTGACGAGTATTATCATCACCGAAAAGGAGTTGGAGTTGTAACCCGAGATAGGTTAGAGAAAATACATGTAAGTGTGTGTGATTTCTCTTGTAAACTATTTCATCTTTATAGTGGATTATTTTTGCGGTGGAAGACAGGATGTAGTTTCACCTTGAGGCAAACCTGTATAAATCTTGTTGCTATTTTGTTGTTGCTTGCTTTTCCTTTTTTCGCGATTATTATGACTGCTCTCGTTAGTTTGGAATTAGGGTGACTAATTCCTAACCAATGGTATTAGAGCTTTGGTTTGTGATTGAGAGCAATAGTTGGTGGAGAATGGTCGATACTTGGAATCAACAAGTTTGATGGTATGAATTTTGCATTCGGGAGGATGCATATCGAAGATCATCTCTATAGTAAAAAGCTGCATGCACCACTTCTAGATATGAAACAAGAAAGTATGGAAAATGATGAATGAAATCTCCTTGATAGACAGATGTTGGGAGTAGTCCGGATAACACTGTTGAAGAAGGTTGTTCACAACATGGCATTGGAGAAAACCACAGTGGGGATGATGAAAATTCTGTCCAACATGTATGAGAAGCCTTCTATAAATAATAAGGTACATCTCATTGAAAAACTCTTCAATTTAAAGATAATAGAAACATCACTTTTGAATGAGTTTGGCACGATTGTCAATCAATTGACATCTTTTCAAATTAAATTTGATGATGAGGTTTGTGGTTTAATTTTTTTGGCGCCTCTACCAAATTGTTGGAAGCCTATGAGGGTTGCGGTCAACAACTTTATAGGCAATGAGAAGTTGATCTTTAATGATGTTCGGGATACCATTCTTGTGGAGGAAGTTCGTAGAAAGGACTCCGGGGAATCGTTGACATCTAATTCTGCACTAAGTGTCGATACTAGGGGCAAGAACTTCAGGAAGAATTTCAACAAAGGCAATGATAGAGGGAAGTGAAGGAATGGAAGAAACAAATCCAAATTCGGAAGGAATGTGGAGTACTAGAATTGTGGCAAGTCAGGTCATATAAAGAAAAACTGCAGAACACCGAAGAAGGATGAAAAGAAAAAGATGTTGGAAATGTGGTGACTGAAGAAGTACAAGATTCTTTACTCTTGTTGCTTGATAACCCTATTGACTCTTTGGTGTTAGATTTAGGAGTTTGTTTTTACACCACCGCACATCGTGAGATCATGGAGAATTATGTTGCTAAAGATCATGGGAAGGTGTATCTTGCTGATGGAGAATTTTTGGATATTGTCGGTATTGGTAATTTTAGTTTGAGGATATCAAATGGGATAGTGTGAAAAATTCACATGGTGAAACATGCCAAAACTGATGCGTAATCTGATCTTAGCTTGATGATAAAGGTCATAATGTGACTTTTAATGGTGTTACCTGGAAAGTCACTAATGGAGCCACGGTTGTTGTACGAAGAGTTAAAATTGGAACTCTTTATATCACTTCCAGTAGCAGAGACACATTTGCAATTGCTGATGTTGTTATTGATTCTTACTTGTGGCATTATAGGCTCGGTCACATGAGTGAGAAGAGAATGAAAATGTCACAGATTAAAGGGAAGCTACTAGGGTTGAAAACTATAATAACAGTTTATGTGAAGGTTGTATTTTCAGAAAGCAGAAAAGGGTTAACTTTTCTAAGGTTGGAAAGGAGCAAAAAACAACAAAATTGGAGTTGGTTCACACAGATGTGTGGGGGCCTTCAACTGTTACTTACCTTGGTGGTTCTAACTACTATGTGACATTTATTGATGATGCAAGAGAAAGGTATGAGTTTATTTCCTAAAAAAAGAATCTGATGTCTTTGATACCTTCAAGAGATGGAGAACAATGGTTGATAATGAGACAAATTTGAAGGTGAAGTGTCTGTAGTCAGATAATGGGGGAGTATACATAGATGATGATTTCAAGCGGTATTGTGTTGATAAAGGAATTAAGATGAAGAAGATCATTCTTGGAAAACCTCAATAGAATGGTGTAGCTGAGAGGATGAATAAAATGCTAGGAGCATGGGATTACATTTAGGATTGCTAAAGATGTTTTGGTTTGAGGCTATTAGTACCATTGACTATTTGATCAACAGAGGTTCCTTAACACCATTGGATTGCAGAATACCACAAGAGGTCTCTTTCTTGCATGTTTTTGGTTGTGTTTCTTATATTCATATTGATTCTGTTGTTTGAAATAAACTTGATGATAAATTTAAAATATGTTTCTTTATTGGCTATGGTGGTATCGATTTTGGTTATTGCTTCTAGGATGACCAAAGTCGTAAGGTTATAAGGAGCGAGGACATGATCTTCAATGAACGTGCCATGTATAAAGATAGGTTGAGAATAGAGTCTAAGAGTACAAGTGATGAAGCCAAGAATTCTAGAGTGATTTAGTTGAGAGATCTTCCAGTTATTGAGATGGAGAATATCGTTCAAGAAGACCAGAAAAATATACACCCAGAAGTAAATCAGGACATTCTTGTGATTGAACTCAGGAGATCTGCCAGAACTAGCAGACCACCACAAAGGTACTTCTCTACACTGAAATATATTTTGTTGACTGATAAAGGTGAACCAAAGAGTTATGAGGAAGCCGTGCAAGTTGATTAATCAACCAAGTGGGAGTTGGCCATAAAGGACGAGATGGATTCACTGCTATCCAATCTGACATGGCAACTTATCGAATTACCAAAAGGGAAGAAGGCCTTGTAGAATAAATGGGTGTACCGAATAAAAAACGAACATGATGGTAGCAAACGGTACAAGGCAAGACTAGTTGTAAAAGGCTTTAAACAAAATAAGGCATTGACTACACTGAGATTTCCCTCTAGTAGTGAAATTGATTACTATTAGAACAATGCTTGGACTAGTGGCAAATTAAGACTTGCATTTAGAGAGCAGTTGGATGTAAAGACACAACCTTTCTTCATGGTGATTTGGAGGAAGAAATTTACATGATGCAGTCACATGGTTTCAAAGCACAAGGAAAAGAGAAAATGGTGTGCAAACTTTAAAAGAGCTAGTATGGTCACAAACTCCAAAACATTGGTATTAGAAGTTTGACAACTTTATGAGTAATAATGGTTTTTTTGAGGTGTTAGGCAGATAATTGTTGTTATGTGAAGAAGTTTGATGACTCCTATACCATTCTACTGCTATATGTTGATGACATATTGATAGCAAGTGTTTGTAAACAAGAAATAGAAAAATTGAAAAGGGAGTTGTCTAAGAAGTTTGCAATGAAGGATTTAAGTAGTGCAAAACAAATCATTGGAATGAGGATTACTAAGGACATTGATGTCTTGAAACTGTCACAAGAAGAATATGTGAAGAAGGTGTTGAGTAGATTCAACATGAATAATGCAAAACTAGTGAGTACTCCTTTGGCCAGTTACTTTATGCTATCTAAGGAGCAGTCACCTTCTACAGAACAGGAGGGAGCCAACATGGCCAATGTGCCTTATGCTTCTGCTATTGGCAGTCTCATGTATGCCATGGTGTGCATTAGGCCTGACATAGCTCATGTAGTGGGAGTTATGAGTATATATATGAGTAATCCGGGTAAGCAACATTGGGAAGCAATGAAGTGGATTCTTAGGTATTTGAGAGGCACTACAAACTCAACCTTTTGTTTCAGAAAGTCAGACTTGGGATTACAAGGTTATGTAGATGCTGACAGCTAGAGACATTGATGGCAGGAAGAGTACCACTGGATATGTATACACATTGGGTGGTACAACAGTGAGTTGGGTCTCTAATTTGCAAAAGATAGTTGTTCTTTCCACTACTACGGTAGAATATGTCGTCATGACTGAAGCCAACAAAGAGATGGTATGGCTGTAGTCCTTCTGAGAAGAATTAGGTCTCAAGCATGGAAAGAATGTGTTGTATTGTGACAGTCAGAGTGCTATTCATTTAGCAAAGAATCCTATTTATCATGTCAGAACAAAACACATACAAATGCGTTATCACTTCATTAACTTGGCTTTGAAGGATGAAGTCTTAAACTTGAGAGGATTCAATGTAGTCAGAATCCATCTGATATGTTGACAAAGATTGTTATGATTGAGAAACTGAAGTTGTGTGCAACTTCATTTGGACTTATCTCTAAGGATTGAAAAGTTATTGCCGTTGTAGAGGAGATATTAATAATAGATCAGTCTCCAAGTGAGAGATTGTTAATTTGTGGAGCCTTATTAACACCTTACCCTCTGGCGTTGATCGGCCTTGATATATTAACTGTTGTGTCATTAAGGGGGGTGTGGGGATTTCATACTTGTAATTGGGGTTCCCTAATTTTTTCTTTATATATGGGGGCGCCATCGTTTAGGTTTTATCACCTTGATGAGTATTATCATCACCGAAAAGGAGCTGGAGTTGTAGCTAGAGAGAGATAAGAGAAAACACCTGTAAGTGTGTTCGATTTCTCTTGTGAACTATTTCACCTTTATAGTAGATTATTGCAATAGCGGATGACATGACGTAATCTCACCTTGAGGCAAACCTATATAAATCTTGTTGTTATTTTTAGTTGCTTGCTTTTCCTTCTTCCACGATTATTATTATTACTCTCATTAGTTTGGAATTAGGGCATCTAATTCCTAACAAAGCATAAGCAGATAGCGTCTCACCCTAGTGGTTGTGGATGATTTTTCTAGATTCACATGGATAGATTTCCTAACAAACAAGGATGATGAATTGTCAGCCTTTGTGAAATTATGTGAAAAAATAAAAAAGGAACAAGGTTGTGGCATGGTTAAAATTATGAGTCACCATGGAGGAGAATTTGAGATTTCTTACTTCAAGGACTCTTCTACTCGACAAGGTATAAACCATACCTTTTTTGGCTCCTCAGAACTCAACAAAATGGTGTTGTTAAGAGAAAGAATATGACACTAATTGAAATGACAATAATTATTTTACATGCATATGACTTGCCTCATAAATTTTGGGTTGAAGATGTAAATATAGCTTGCTACATTGTAAATTGTGCAAGTATCATGCCCATTCACAACAAAATCCATATGAGTTGTATATGGGCACCCTTCCCAATATAAACTACTTTAGAACCTTTGGATGCAAAAGATACATCTTAAGAGAACCAAAGGAGAAATTAGGGAAATTTGACTCTATGACCAATATAGGAATATTCCTAGTTTATTCATCTCATAGAAAAACTTATAGATTTTATAAAAAAATATCTCTGAGAGTCATGGAGTTGGTACATGTTGTATTTGATGAAGTGGAAGCCACTCTTGATCCATCAACGGGTTCCCAACCTCAAGACCAAAATCTTGAAGAGAACCCAAAAGACACGGTTACCCAAGAGGAACCTCTTATTGAGTCAAAGAACTATAGGTTCATGGTTGATCACCCTTTAGACCAAATAATTGGTGAACCAAAAGAATATTTCAACCAGAAGGACAACTCATGAAGATATAACAAATAGTGTCTCCTTTTCTCAATTAGGCCCCAAATGCATTGTCGGAGCCGAAAAGGATGATTTCAGGATAAATGAAGGAACTAAATCAATTTGAAAGAAACCTAGTTTGGACTCCAGTACCTAGATCCCAAGATCAACAAGTAATAGGAACTAAATGAGTTTTTAGGAACAAAGCAAATAAAGAAAACAAGATTGTAAGAAAAAAAACTATGTTAGTTGCCAAAAAATTTAACCAAGAAGGAATAGACTTTGAGGTAACATATGCACCTGTTACAAGACTAGAGGCAATTAACACTAACCCATTGCGGTGAGGAGGTGATCAAGAAGCCTCCAGTTGACCCTATCGAATGCCTTTTTATAATCCAATTTAAGGACAAACCAAGGGAGCTTCATCGTCTTGAAATAGTGAAGAAGCTCATGGCTCGATATGGCAAAGTTGAGGATGTTTCAGCCCTTAATGAAATCTCTTTGCTTGTGATGAATGTCCAAGGGTAGGACAACTATAAACCGGTTAGAAAATAGTCTGGCGAGGATCTTGGAAGTGTTTGTGGTGAGACTTATTGGCCGGAAGTCTGAGGGTTACTCAACATTATGAATGAGGCCCTAATGCTATGCTACTTAATCCCTCAATAGTAGAAGTCATGAACCTTGACAACAACATCTTCTTGAATGGTAGGCCATTAGTGGTGATAGACTCGCCATTATAACCATCAGAATTGGGTGCACGGTCACAAGGTAGTCCTAGGGTAGCCTTTTCAATTTCATGCATTGAGAAAGGGAGCTCGATCAGACAGGCGACCACTTCCAGAAATCTCTTAAGGTGAACATTCTAGATAAGAGGCCTCAAGTGGCAAGTTTAGTGTAGACATATGAAAAGAAAGAGGCTGCCTCACCGATCACACAAAGAGACGTAATCCGATTAGCCCGATGCTTGGCATAGGCCACAACATGCAAAAACTGTGTTGGCGTCCCCCTCAAAGAGACACCGAAAATGAGCCAGTTGTTTCCACTGGATGAACTCATTGTGAGCAAAAGTTTGAAGTTGGTTTTGAATGGAAAAACAATGGGCCAACTCACTGGAAGAGACTAGGTTTCCTCGGTTGTGTTTAGGGTAGCAAGTTGGTTGAGGAGAGAGCTCTTTTCATCAATCTACTGAGACCAGCACTCCCCAAGGATTTGAGATGCTGCTTAAGAACCTTAAGCTTTTGAGGGACATGCCAGCCATGAGGCCCATGAACATCGAAGTCACTCCAACCATTTGAAATCAATGTGGAAAGCTACTGTCACTAAGCCACGAGTTGACAAAATGAATGGGGAGGGGCCCTAATGACCGAAATGAGTGTTGACCATGATGAGCTAGTGATCAGTGAGCGTGCACACAAGAACTCTACCAGTCACATTGTCATAAAGTTGCATCCATTCTTCATTAGCTAGGAAACAAACCAATTTAGATAAAAGTGGTAGATGGCGACCATTAGACCTAGTAAAGGACTTCCCAGTGAGAGCAATTTCATCAAGATCACAAGTACTGATGAAATTAGCAAACTGCCACATAGAGGTATTGATTTGACGGGTGGGGGGAGGTCTTCTCATGCCAGTATCCAGTGGCATTAAAGTCTCCCACAAGAAGGAGATGCCAATGCTCACAAATACTAAGAAGATCCTCCAAGAAGAACTGATGGTCATGAAAACGGGTCAGACCATAAACTCTGAAAAGACACCAACTGCTTCTCGTACATCTGTCAAGGACCTTGGTACCGATGGAGAAATTCCCCCGAACATAATCGGAAACATTAAGAACCCTAGTGTCCTGATAAGAAGGATACCACCAAAGGAGCCAATAGTGTCAAGCTGCAGCCACTCAAAATCACGAAACAACCAGATGTCCTGAACAGTTGTATGAGCTAATGAAGTGACCTTTGTCTCTTGAAGGATAACAAGGCTTGCCTTGGAAGAAGAAATAAAGTTCTAAATGCTTGCACGACACTGGGTAGAGCCAATTCCACACCCGACCTAATAACCTCAGGTTTAGAATTTGAGTTTCACCTCGTACGTTGGGGATGAGGCGGAAAAGAAAACCCACTGGGTTTCAGGTCAGGGACAGGTTTCCCAAAACCCAACCCGAGGGGATGAGATGGAGCAGATTGTCAGTGAACCTCTTGTGACTGTAGAGTTATAACTATCAAGACCCATTGGTCATGCCAGTTCTTTGAACAAATATGGGTTTTGATTAGGAACGCTATCGTTCTAGGTCTGGAATAGACAGTTGTCGTATCTGTGAAAAGGTCTTGAGATCTGGGGAAACTTGTGTCTGTAAGTGCCAGGGAAGAGGGGTTCTTGAGATAGTGAGGCTGGTGTAGTGATTGGAGGTTGAAGACAATGTGAGAAGAGAGGATAAATGTTACAAAAGAGGAGGGCACTGATGGCGTACTTCGTCTCCTGATTGGAAACCTTGAAGATGAACTTGATGAGGAGTGGAACCGTGAGGGCATGGGCTTCGAATGTCGAGCAAATGTTGGGGACTCAACATAGGAGCTCAATGGTGGCAAGAGAACTCAGTGTCACACTTTCTAAAGTCGGTGAGGTGATTGATGGGAGGGCTAGTGGCCCCCGCGGCTATAGCCTTGCTTTTGTTGGGTTTCTAGGTGGTTGTTTTTGCTCTGGCCAGTTGCACGGGCCATGAAACACAATAGTGACGGAGGCGGGTTACTGTGGTTGGGCGAGGAAGGAGGTTGTTGGAAGATAAGATCAAGCCCAAACGACCAAGGAAGGCCCACATATGAAAAATTATTATAAGATGGGCCACATGACCAATGACGGCCCACAGGATGGGCCCAAGCCCATAAGAAGTAGGACCCACAATGATTACCAAGAGTTGACATCCTTATCACATTAGTTGGAAGATCAAGAAGGACTTACAAAAGTATCTTTATCTTAGGGTCACGACCAAGAAAAGTTTTAGTTTAAGTTATATTTGTCTTTTATCAATATTGAGTTACCTAATTATGTTAGGACTTACTTTAAGTGTTAGAGTTTGAGTGTAATTGGGACAAGGGTAGTTTTATTGTAATTGGACTCTACTACCTTCCTCTATTATAAATAGAGGTTCATGTACTCTGATTACAACAAGTTATTGATGTCAATGAAATATTTCATTTTTCCATAAATTCAACATGGTATCAGAGCAGGTTCTATGAGTTGACTTGGTCAACTCATGGAGGTAATGTGATCCTTTTCTCTAAACCCTAAACCCTAAGTCTAGGTTCGTAGTTATTTTTTTCAATCCCTAGACCCATAGTATTCTTTGGGTTTTTTACCCCTATAAGTAGGTTTTTATATTCGAATTATATATTGACGGAAAGATATTTAAGTCTACTTTCCAAATAAATATTATTTTTTCAAAGAAGATTTATCTTCAAGGAGATCAATATTTGAATGAGCAAAGGGCAAATTAAAAAAAAGTTCGAGCAACAATAGCAGGAATCTTTTGATCCCGAGGTATTTTTTGCTATCAAGAACTAGACTTTATATGGAGAAATATATATAAAAAGAAATATCTGTAAGTATATTATTTTACCTATTCAACCAATTATTTTCTGAGTTATTTACAA
This sequence comes from Aristolochia californica, assembly GCF_029961685.1. Classification (NCBI taxonomy): domain Eukaryota; kingdom Viridiplantae; phylum Streptophyta; class Magnoliopsida; order Piperales; family Aristolochiaceae; genus Aristolochia; species Aristolochia californica. The sequence continues at coordinate 23,171,690 of NW_027181992.1, forward strand.
AGATAAATCAATATATGAAGTAGCAAAGGTCAGATTGAAACAGAGGTTCGAGCGATAGCAGAAAGCATCAATTTCCGAGGTATTTTATGCTATAAAGAAAGAGACTTTATATAGTGAATTATATATCAAAAGAAAGATATTTAAGTCTATTTTCTTACCTATTCAACAAATTTTTGGTATGATATTTTTATAAGGAGATATTGATCTTGGAAGAGTCAATGGTCATTCTGGAAAAACAGAAGAAACAAAACTTAGTTCGGCCAGATGACAGAGACCGAAATATATCAGATTATTTATCTTCTGATAATTATATTTTATGAAGTTAAGTTATACTTGAATGAAATTTATTTAATTCTACTTTCATAAGGAGAAAATTTTATGTCAATTTGATCTATATTTAAAGATATATTTGTATTGGAAGAATCAAAGGTCATGCTGGTATTATGTTGTATTGAAAAATCCGAATTTAATAAATGGGAGGTCAAGGGAGAATCTAAGGAATCCTAAAATAAATGTTCAAGAGTAAGATCTAGGTAGAAATTTGAGTAGTAAATAAGAGAGGAACAAGAGGGAGTAGGCGAGAGAGGAACGAGAGAAAAGGTTGTACATTGTGGCAATAGCGAATAAGGTGATGATGGTTTTGATCAAGGTGGTCTTCAATTTATAGATGAGAGAAGGGTGAAGGTAAAAAATTTTCTTCGATGAAGCAAAGTGTTAGAAGTGTTAGTGGATCTAGTCATTATCCAGATTCGATCCAGGATCAGGAAATTTTAGTTCTATCATAGCAGATTTGGATATCAATAATTTATTTGTAATTTTGGAACGAATTCAAAATTTAGTGATTCAGATTTTGTACATATTCAGATTTGAAGTACACCTTTATTGCCAAAGATTTCTTATGCTGCCATGTTTTCAAAATTTAAACTTTCTACTTTAGTTTCAATTTAAGAGTATTTGAGAGTATCATTTGTCAAACCGATTAATTATCTTCAGCCCCCATTAATTCTATTTATGCTTACCCTCATTTGGTGTGAAGTTGGTCTCCTTGATAGCCCTGGCCCCTCCCCTCTCAATATACTCTCATTCTCCTCCCTGGTAGATCAACTCTTCTCTCTTGTAAGCTCTCACACCGTCTGTCTTGTTCCCTCTCTCTCAAAGCTTCTCTCTCACATCTGCTCTTTGGACCCCTCTCTTTGTCTTTCTTCTTTTCTGACTCCCTCTTCTCTATTAGTCTATTTTAATTTTTTTCTTTTTTCTTCTCCTCGTATTTGTATTAGAGGTTTACTTTGTTGATTAAGTCGTGCTTTTTCATGCTTTAAGAATTCCTTGAGAGATCCAATCTTCATTTCCTTAGATGCACAATGTGGAGTGAGGGAACTTGACTAGTATGCAATGCAAGGAAAGAAATAGAAAGAGTAGTGAAAATTTTAAGGTTAGGCTTTCTCTTTCACTCTAAAATACTTTCTAGAAGTTTTTCAAGTTTGAGAATAAATGCTCAAAGGTTTTGAAAATAAATACTCATTAACTTATCTATGTATGGTTTGGTGGGGGTGTTTATAACTTCTCAAAGCTAAACTAGTCATTTTTTGCCCATTTGCAAAAACCAGACTATTGATTGATCGATCACTTAAAGTGATTGATCAATCAATCGAGCATAACGATTCTTTTTGTGTTAGGATGTGACTTATTGATCAATATGTTATCGCTGGTTTTAAAAAGTTAAGGTTATCAATCATTGTCAAGGGATGATCGATCAATCAAAATTCCTTCTGGTTGTGCAATGCAAGTATGATCGATCGGTGAACTTCCTATGATTGATCATGTTTTATGTCCCTAACTAGTAAGATTCTGTCTGATTGATCAATCGTGTGGGATGATCGATCATTCTATGTGAATTTCACTTGCTTGAACAATATTGACCGATCAATTCAAATGGGATGATTGACCATGCCTTATAGCATGATATGGCCATGTTCTGGATGATTGATCAATCGACTAAGGTTGATCGATCATTCCAGTGCCAATTTCTCAAAACTTGAACACGACCTCGATCCCTGATCCCAAAACCCAAACCTGAAAAAACTCAAAACGCCAAAACAACCTGATCACCATCCCTGCAGCCCTGCAACCTGATCACCATCCCTACAACCCTGTCCCCAATGCTCTTGTAAACCCAACTTAAACTTAACCCATCCTCGGACTGTCCCTGTAAACTTGGCCCATTAACACATTCATTTGACTAACATCAATAATAAGAGTAGATATTCTTCATGGCCAAGACAGATGGTTGGAGGAAGGAATACAAAATGACTGCAGTCTATAGCATATTATTAGAAATCGTTCTCAGTTGTTGCTTGATTTTCTTAGAAAATATAAAATAGATCAAAAGCATCTAGTCTCAAAAACAAACATAACAAAGTCCAAAAATAGGGATATTTAAATGGGACACAGAAGTGTACATGTATTGAATGTCTAAATAGCTTAAATTAGAAACGAATATAGAGAGTCTTGCACAAATAATAGAGAAATAAAGGCATGATTCTTTGAGTATTGAAAATTCAAAAAACAATGAAATCCAAAATGAGGCACATAGACAAAGCTTACCTAATGGAAGTGGAGATAGACAAACTCAAATAATAAACCATAACCAATATGAGAGAATCTTACAAAATAATAGAGAAGTAAAATAATCTTTCTCAAAGTATTGAAAATCAGAGAAGTAAAGAAATCTAAATGAGGAACTGAGACAAAACTTACGCGATGGAAGTAGAGACTAGCACACAGAAATGTAGAGACCCACAAACACGAACAAGAACCTGTATAGAAGAAAACAATCTTCCAGAGATGCATAGTCTAAAAATCATAAAAGTTGAGAAATCCAAATGAGGAATAGAGATGAAACCAACAAACATGGAAGGAGAGAGCAACAATAAAAAATCAATCTTTGAAAATTGAAGAATAATTGAACAACTGAAGATAAAATTGTATTTATCATCTGACTTATTTTGGGAGTTGTGTATCACTACTTAAAAGCAATTGAAGAAAAACCAAACGGTCTTTGTATTTCAAGCAGAACAAAAAAACATACAAAGATAAGAGGAACAATTGTCTTTATCCTTCCATTTAAACTTTTTCAATAGACGAATAAACATCAGTAAACCAAATAATGTCATTTGAAACATGAACGAAGGGAAAGAGAGACCAAAGAAAGGGAGAGAAGGAGAGGTAGATACCTACAAATCGCCGAAGGGAACGAGTGCTCGTTGGAGGGAAGGGGTTTTCTCGTACTCTTCGGAGGGGAGAGGCTTTTCTCGATGGCGTTTTCTCTCACTCGTCGGAAGAAATGAGGATGAAAAAGGGCAAAGGGGACGGATGAAATGTTGGAGATCCCAAATGAACCCAACATAATTTCCTCACCACTTACTATTTCTTTTCTTTTCTCTCTGAATTCTTTGATTCTTTGATTCTTTGAGAGAATTGTTTTTAAGTAAAAAAAAAAAATAGTTTTACACTCCATGGTACTACTTTTTTTTTTTTGATTCATTTCCTCAAACATTATTCTTGATGAGTTTATATCTCCACATTTTCCATACATCTCCACAATGGCAGTCCCAATTGCCCCATCAAGTAGGAACCTGGTTTTGATCACCCTGGCATGAGACCAACTTGACCTTTCCACTACAGCTGAGACTGATCAAGCCTATATAAGGCTTGAAATTGTAACTGAACTAGGCTTCTCCACTGATAGTATCATCTCTATGAAGAGCCTCATGGCTTCATCATGCATACCACATTGGGCCACGCCTTGGATCATTATACTTCAAGAGATCAAAATCCTTTGCCCAATTTCTTGAAACATTTTTCAAGAAAAATCAACATTTTCACATTTTGAATATCCACTCAATAAGGAATACCACACAAGTATGCTAATATCAAGCCCCATTTTAAGTACAATAGATAGGATGCATTTGAACCGAATTGCTTCACCAAGATTTTGACACACTTGAAGGAGATCCACTAATGTCACAACATCTACCCCAAACCCTGCTCTGTGCATCAAATTTAATAAGTGCAACCCTTCTGCATACCTCTCATCATGAACTAATCTAGAGGAGAGAATTTCTAGGGACATTGTTGTTGTGATGCTTGTTGTTGAAGACCTCATAAGCAAAGTCAATATTGAGACATTTACAATACATATCGATTAGGGAATTATCTACAAATGTATCAGATTAAACTCCCGATATTTCTAGGCCGTGGATTGACATGTCTTGATCTTTATTTTTAGTATAACTACAAGCTTGAAGAATGTAATTATGGCAACCCCATCGAGGTTCACAACACCTAGTGAACATATCTCTCTAAACAACCTAAATGCTTCTTGAGGTTTCTCTTGCAACTTGAGTAGCAATGATGATGGCTTGGTTCGATATAGGGTGTTTATATTATAGTGAACGTATCTCCTAAGGTTTCTCATTCAACTTGAGTAGCAATGATGACAGATGGCCTTTCATGCTTTTTTTATTTTTTTGAAAATAATCAGGGTTTAAGTAAAAATTTATAAAAGGACAAAAATACCCCTCAATACTCAAAATTACATATCTCCTAAAATACATGTCTAAATTGAATGAAAGTTTACTAGAGATAAAATAAGACATTCTCTATCTAATAGCCATACTATAAGAGAAAAATGTAATGATGAAAATATGGGAAATGACTAAAATACTTCTAGACTTATATTTAACATTTATAGCAGGAGATACATAAGAAGCTAATTGAAGGGAGGTCCATTAGCATAGATAGTGTGATTAAAGCCTGTTTCACAATACATTTGCTTCGGCCACCACCAATGGGAGGCTGTACCTATTTCCCACCTCCATTTGAAAACACTAGAAGTTATTCTCTACCTTTACAATTTCTACTCCTTCGAGAATCATTGCATAGACCCCTCCAGTAGTTGGATGACTTAAACTTAATGTTGATGAGGGTTCTATAGGCAATCCATGCTCAACTGGTATTGGTACATAGATCAAAGATTTCTCTTCCGAATGCTTCTCGTTTTTCTAAGGCCCCTTCGGTGTGTGTGACTTATTCAAAGCAAAAAGCCTGGCCTTTTTCAAAGAATTGAGATCTTTTTTAAGCACTTCTACCACCATTGATTATAAAGGGGATTCATTTAATGTCATTGGCTGGATGAAGAGAAACTCTTCCTCTCCTTGGAGGATCTCTTACATATTTGATGAAATTATTGATATTTTCTTCCACATAAATGCACAATGGAGGTATGCAATAGCAATAGTATTTCAGATACTTCCGCTAGAGAGGATATTGAAAGATCTTCTCTCTTTGTAGGAAACTCTTCCTATTCTATTTAAGCTTTGTAGATTTCCTCTCCCTCTTCTATGTATTTGATTACCTCTTAAAGAAATAAAAGCCCAAAATTTTCACCTTCTCAAAAAAAAAAAAAAAAAAGGTGGAAAGTCTAGAATAGACACAAATTAAATGCACACATATTAGAACCCTTAAAATGGTGTCAATATCTAAGATAGTACAATTTTATTATTGAAGATGGTGTGAACATAATTGATAGAGGTAAAATGTAGAGAGAAAGCTTTCTACAGTACTGGTTGGATGACTTATGAGAAAACAGAATGAAAACTGATTGAAAGAGGACTTGTATAGTTGATATAAAGCTTTTAGAATGTTGTGGTTAGGAGTGTATGACCTTTCAGTGAGAATTGTCTACATCTATAAAGGATTTATGTGCTGACTCTTAGAGAATTTACCAAACGGTTGGAGTGTTTAAATTGAGAGTTGTTGCTTTATTTTTAGTTGGCAACCGATGCATTATAACTTGAGCGTTATGTTATTATACTGATTTTGCCCTATATTCTGCTTTGTAGGAAGCTACAATGCATTTGTTGCATCAGAACAAAAAAAAAGAGGGCAAAGTGGTGTGGCTTTCGTAGTTTCATATACAGTTGAAGGAAATTGTTCCACTGGTAACTCTGCCCATGGTATTAACTTACGGCCAGGTGAAAGCATCAGCATAAGCAACATCCTTGTGGTTCTTTTTGTATTACCTCTTCTTTTGGCAGTTCTATGAACTTCCATGTAAATGCATGACCTGATGATTACAGTTGGGACTATCCACCTATCCTTGTATGACCAATTTAGCTAGCTATGTTTTGGTAAAGGAATATTCTTGCAAAAAGAGATTTGGAGCTGGGGTCACTGGGCTATTTTAACAAGCTTGTGTTGCTTTGGCTTTTGATATTGGGCCTCAATTGTTTTGCTATAACAACTATGGACACAAAGGAATATAAGTGATAGCTTATTGGCTTAATTATTTGTTACATCGTGTGTTCTTATATGCATTATTACCTATGCTTCATTATGCTTCCAAGAGAAAGGATCATTTGCCTTAGTTCCAATCATTATAAGATGGATGCATCTAATAAGACACTCTTTAGGATCTTAGGTAGGATTAACTTGTAATAGAGCTCGAACTTCTTCATCATCATTATCATTTTTTTTTCATGTCCTCATGGATTAAAGCATTTCCCATACATGTTATGTTCCTGTATTTTCATTGATGACCAATTTGGATTTACTTGCATACATCATATTAAGGCTCTAAATCTATTGATGGCATCTAGTTGGATTAACTCGTAATTGAACTTGAATTTTCTTTTCTTTGTGTCCATGTAGTGTAAAACATTTCCCTTTGAAGATCATGTTGTTGTGTTCTTGTTGATGGTCAATGTGGATATTCTTGCTTAATCTTACTACGGCTCTAAAATAACTTGTGTTGTAGTAGATGATGTTGTCCTTTTTCCCATTTGATGTCTTGTAATTATAGTTGATTGTGAAATTTTGTTTTGAGGCTTTTATATGTAGGTGAGAAAATGTCGACTGCCATTGATATTGGAGTTGGAAGTGACTCCACAAAATGTTTTGAGCCAAGAAGGTTGTTGATCGACAAGAATGAGTATTATAAGAAAATCCATATGTTTATTTTCAAATTCATATGTTTATACATTTAGGGGAGATATGAAATCAATATGTAACTACTAGCGTTATACTTTGAAGGCTTGAAACATATGGATGCTAGTTCTCTCTTGTGTTTGCATGTACTATTGTGCGACGTTTGCTCTATGTTCCATGTAATAGTTTATGTTAATGTTTTGTAACATATAAATTTTTACTAGCAAGGGAAACAAGCTTGTGAGGGATACAAGAAAGCTAAAAGACATATTGGCAAGTGAGAAGGTCAGATGGAGCTTGGATATTGCAAGATTGAAGTTGGCAAAAAAGCAGGAGTACTGCCTATTTTTTACTAGATTTGGGAAGTGCAACAAGGAAAATAAAGTGTCCATATATTCATGATCCAACTAAGAGTGTAGTATGTACAAAATTGCTAAAGGGCGTGTGTTTGTGTCTTAATTGCAAGTAGGCCCATAAGGTAGGATACTTATTTTTAAGGCAATTTGGTCAATGATAGACAAGCCTTCCACCGCCTATTCTGGTCATGGGTGTACATAAGATTGGAAGTCCAATAAATGTATGTCCAAAATCTTGAATATGCTCCATTGTGCCCATAGTTTCCCTATAGTTGGTATCATTAAATTCTAAAATGAAGGTTGATAGTGTGTTTATTGTCTGCTTGATAACCATCGAGTAGATTCTTAGGTCGTGTTGTCACGATGTTCTCTCTCCTCTCCACACCCACTCACCTACTTAAACCCTTAAATCATGGGCCTAGAATCTAGATGGAGTTGTTGTGTAGATTTACTAAAAAGCAACTCAATGCCTTATATATGTTTTTCTTTGTTGGGAATTTTCAATTTATTTTCCTTGGTGACCTGTGTGATGAGTTTTATTTTGTAGTTCATTCTAGAAAGAATGCAAGATTGCTCTTATTTTTTGCAAGATAAGTAAGCACTATCCATTGCTTCATATTGTGTGCCAATCATTGTTGAAGTTTCAATATGCAGACTAGTTTGAAACTTTCTTTACAGGGTTATGTACAAATGAGAATTGTCCATATTAGGCATGTAAATGTAAACCCCAGGTCTACTGTTTGTGAAGGTTTCCTTAGGGGCTTTGGTGCTGGTGGCAAAGTTCATAATAAGCTTAAACAAAGTCGTGACAATCAAAAACCTCATGTGTAAAGAAAGTAACCACTAAGGAAACCTTCACAAACAATAGCCTCGAGGTTTACATTTACATGCCTATACGGACGATTCCCATATGCACATAACCCTGTAAAGAAAGTGTCAAACTAGCTTGCATATAGAAACTTCAACAATGACTGAGATACAATATGAAGTAGTGGACAATGCTTACTTATCTTGCAAAAAAAAGAGCAATCTTGCATTCTTTCTGGAATGACCTACAAAACAGAACTCATTACACAAGATACCAAGGAAAATAAATTGATAATTTCCAACAAAGCAAAACAGATATAAGGCACTGAGTAGCTTTCAGTATATCTACACAACATCTCCTGCATCAAGATTCTAGGCCCATGATTTTAAGGGTGGTGAGTGAGTGTGGAGAGGAGAGATGAGAGAGAACATCGAGACAACACGACCTAAGAATCTACTCAATGGTTATCAAGCAAACAATAAACACACTATCAACCTTCATTTTAGAATTTAATGATACCAACTATAGGAAAACTATGGGCACAATGGAGCATATTCAAGATTTTGGACATACATTTATTGGACTTCCAATCTTATGTACACCCATGACCAGAATAGGTGGTGGAAGGCTTGTCTATCAACGACCAAATTGCCTAAAAAATAAGTATCCTACCTTATGGGTCAACTTGCAATTAAGACCCAAACACACACCCTTAAGAAATTTTGTGCACACTACAATCTTATTTGAATCATGAATATATGGACACTCCCTATTTTCCTTGTTGCACTTCCCAAATTTAGTAAAAAATAGGCAGTACTCCTGCTTTTTTGCCAACTTCAATCTTGCGGTATCCAAGCTCCATTTGACCTTCTCACTTGCCAAAATGTCTTTCAGCTTTCTTGTATCCTTAACAAGCTTGTTTCCCTTGCCAGTACGAATTTATATGTTACAAAACATTAATTTACTTAAACTATTACATGCAGCATATAAAGCAAAGGTTGTACGAGTACATGCAAACACATGAGAGAACTGGCATCCATATGTTTCAAGCCTTCATAGTATATAATGGCAGTAGTTACATATTGATTTCATATCTCTCTCATAAATTTATAAACATATGATTTTGAAAGTAAACATATGGATCTTCTTCAGATACTCATCCTCTCTGATCAACAACCTTCTTGGCACAAAACATTTTGTTAAGTCACTTTCAGCTCCAATATCGATGGTAGTTGACATTTTCTCGCCTGCATATAGAACAACTTTAAAAGCCTCAAAACTAAATTTCACAATCAGCTACTTCAATCACAAAACATCAATTGGTAAAACAGAGGACATCATCTTCTTCAATGCAAGTTATTTTAGAGCCTTAGTATGATTAAGCAAGAATATCCACATTGACCATCAACAAGAACACAACAACATGATCTTCCAAGGGAAATGTTTTACACTATGAGGACACAAAGAAAAGAAAATACAAGTTCTATTATGAGTTAATCCCAGTCGATGCCATGGGCAGATTTAGAGCCTTAGTATGATTTATACAAGTAAATCCAAATTGGCCATCAATGAAAATATAGGAACATAACATGTTTAGGAAATGCTTTAATCCATGAGGACATGAAAAAAAGAAGAAGAAGAAGATGATAATGATGATGAAGAAGCTTCGAGCTTTGTTACAAGTTAATCCTTCCTGAGATCCTATCAAGTTTCTTATTAGATGCATCCATCTTATAATGATCGGAACCAAGGCGGAAAATCTTCTCCTGGAAAGACAATGAAACTCATGTAATAATGCATGCAAGAAAACATGGTGTAGTAAATAATTAAGCTCATAAGCTATCACTTATATTCCTTTGTGTCCATAGCTGTTTATAGTAAAACAGTTGAGGCCCAATATCAAAAGCCAAAGCCACACAAGCTTGTTAATATAGCCCAGTAATCCCTGCTCCAAATTTCTTTTTGCAGGAATATTCCTTTACCAAAACACAACTAGCTAAATTGGTCATACAAGGATAGCTAGATAGCCTTTTTAAAGGATAGCTGGATAGCGCTTGGGCCTACTCTCAACCCAATTAGGCCAGATAGGCCATGCTAACCCATTCATAGTCCCAACTGTAATCCTCAGGTCATGCATTTATGTGGAAGTTCTTAGAACCACCAAAAGAAGTGGTTATATAAATAGATCCACAAGGAATGTCGCTTATGTTGATGCTTTCACCTGGCCGTATATTAATACTATGGACAGAGTTATCGGTGGTACAGTTTCCTTCAACTGTAAATGTCGTACAAAAGCCACACCACTCTGCCCTATCTTTTTCTGCTATGATGTAGTAAATGCATTGTAGCTTCCTACAAAGCAGAATATAGGGCAAAATCAATAAAGTAACATAATACTCTCAATCTATTATGCAAATATGAATAGGCTGCCAACTAAAAATAAAGCAACAACTCTCAATTTAATCATCCCAAAGTGATAACTTAGCAAGACCCATCTCCGTTTGGTAAATTCTCTAAGAGTCAACATATAAATCCTTTATAGATGTAACGATTCTCTCTAAAAGGTCATACACTCCTCACCACAACATTCTAAGAGCTTTCATTCTATTTTTCTCATAAGTCATCTTTCAATAAGTTTTCATTCTATTTTTCTCATAAGTTATCCAACCAGTACTCTAGATAGCTTTCTTAATGCTACACTTCACCTCTATCAAATATGATCACTCCATCTTGAATGATAAAATTGTACTATCTCAGATATTGACGCCATTTTAAGGGATCTAATATGTGTGCATTTAATTTGTGTCAATTCCAAACTTTTCACCTTCTTTTTTTCAGAAGATGATTTTTTTTGGCTTCTAATTACTTAAGAGGTAATTAAATACATACTAAAGGGAGAGGAAATCCACAAACATTAAAGGAATAGGAAGAGTTTCCTACAAGGAGAGAAGATCTTGCTATATCCTCTCTAGCTGAAGTATCTGAAATACCATTGTTAGTGCATGCCTCCATTGTGCATTTATGTGGGAGCAAATATCAATAATTTCATCAAATATGTGAGAGATCCTCCGAGGAGAGGAAGAGTTTCTCTTCATCCAGCTAATGACATTGAGGGTTAGTCAACAAAACAAAAATTTGAAGTTCATCTTCATCTCCTGATTCAAATTCATTTCATTCATCTACATGAACATCATCTTTGAACTTGGTGTTAGTGTGGACGACTTCATGTGCACTGGTGTTACGGTCCCAGGTCATGGATCGAGTAACACGGTGTGGGATTTGTGAATCCAGCACTGGTACTAAGTTGCTGGACTCGGTAAGGAGGGTTAAAGATCCATTCTTTGACTAATCTTCCACCTGTGATCAGTCTCCCTTTTTATGAACCCGCTCTAGTGCCAAAGTTATAGCTAGAATAGAAATAATTCACGTGGAGAGATAATGGAAGAAGTACCTTTTCTTGCGCACGTAAATAAGGGTTTCAACCCTGATTTGGTTGCTGCTCGTGCTAGGATTGAAGTCCTAGCTTATGTGTAGCCCTTGTCTCACCTTGGTAGACGTTGATGATAGGTTTTAGTGATGCTTCCAAGCTAGGAAGGGATGCACAAGATCTTCACGTGGAAGAACTAGAAAATCCTTCCTTTTTCTGTTCGTCAAGAGGGTTAGAACCCTTGCTGATTGTTGATGTTGAGGAGGAAAGACCCTCTCTTTGGGCTCGAAAAAGGGGCAGGAAGCTCCTCTTCCTATTATGGATGATGAAGGATGAAGATGGACGAATTTGGATGAGGATGGAGGGTGAAGGATAGGTTGGATTTTTGGAGTAAACCCTTAACTCGAAATCAAGAGGTGATCTCAGCCTGTTTACACTAGGTTATTCTAAAATCTCAAAGCTTACCTATTTCATTCATTCTCTTCCTTTAAATAGACCACTCATGGAGTTTTAGGGTTAGGGTTACAATAATTCCCATAATTCCCCTACATATAAAAGTAATTAGAAATAACTCCTACTTAAAACGATATAAGAAATAAATCCTACTCAAAGTAATATAAGAAATAAATTCTATTGAGTGAGTTGCTGTTGCCTCCTTCGTTGTGTGACTCAGTGTGCTATTGAGTTCACAACATCTGCCTCCCCCTAGAGAAAGAGCTTGTCCTCATGCTCAAAAGTTGGGTAGACTTGTTTGAAGATGTCCACACATTCCCATGTTGTCGCATCGGGGTTAGTGTCCGTCCACTGAACGAGAATCTAACAATGGTCATTGGTCACCCGAGCGCGTAACACCGCAACTGGGGTAAGAATAACCTCACAATTATCAACCGGTGGTAGGAATGGAGTGGATGTAGGCGGCGGCCTGGAATGTGGCTTCAAAAGAGGGTCATGAAACACATCATGAAGTTTTGCCGTGTCTGGTAATTGGAACTGATAGGCGACTGGTCCCACGCGTCGAAGAATGGGAAACGGCCCAAAAAATTTGGGAGAGAGCTTATGACGTGGAGGTCTCGTAAGAGACTACTGACGGTAGGGCTGGAGCTGTTGCCACACATAATCCCCAACCTCAAAAGAGACCTCACAGTGGCCTTTGTCGTAGACATTCTTCATTTGAACTTGGGCGCATCGTAGCCGTTCTATGATATTCTGTAGCAGCAGATCCCGGTCCATGAGTGCCTGATCAATTGCGTCCGCGCGAGTGGACCCTGGGTTGTATGAGAGAAGGTGAGGTGGATCCCGACCATATATAACCCGAAAATGAGTAGATTGCAAGGCAGAGTGGAACGAAGTGTTGTAACAGTATTCGGCCCACAGAATCACCCATTGTCATGGACGATCACCCACCAAGCATTATAGATACATCTCGATGGTGTGGTTCACCACCTCTATCTGCCCATCTATCTGCGGATGATAGGTGGAGGAGAAGTTCAATTTAGTCCCACTCATGCGAAAAAGTTCCCGCCAAAAGGTGCTCGTGAAAACTACATCTCGGTCACTCACAATGGATTCTGGAAAGCCATGTAAGTGGACTATCTGCTCCAAGAAAGTCTGAGCAAGCCGTGTTGCTATATAAGGATGAGCCAGTGGTATAAAATATCCATACTTGGAGAAACTATCAACCACCACAAAAAGTATGGATTTGTCGGAGGACATGGGTAGACCTTCCACAAAATCCATTGAAATGTCGGCCCAAACCTGCATAGGAAGGGCCAGAGGCTGGAGAAGACCGGATGGATTCAATTGCTCGGCTTTGTTGCACTGGCAGACCTAACAGTTGCCCACATAAGTCGCAATAGAGGGCTTGATGGCTTGCCAGTAAAAATCAGCTTGAATTCTGTGCAAGGTCTTTTGTATCCTCTCGTGTGTACTGTCATGGTAGGCCAAGAGAATAACTGGGAATAACTCAGACTCAGGTGGAAGGAAAAGCGACTGCTTTTAATAAATAAGTGAATCCTGGATGGACCACTTCGAAGTCATTGGCCCTTTCGAAATCTTCTGTTGCAGTTCTAGCAGTGCAGGGTCAGTGTTAGGGTCCTGGGCGTTAAGTACCTATGTCTTCCGCTCCTAATAGGCCGGTCTTTTGGGTAGTATTGGCTAGGTGTTTAACATTTGGTATCAGAGCTAGCACTCGATCACGAGTTCGAATCCCGGTGTGTGCTAACAAAGCAGAAGGGGCGACCAAGTGGAAGGGGCCGACCTGGAGAATTGCAATGGGGCACTAGGAGTGGGGCAGCCGCTTGAGTGGGCCGCCGCTGGTGCTGGTCGCCGTGGACGTCGGCTTGCGAAGGGGGGTGTAATGTTAGGGTCCTGGGCGTTAAGTACCTATGTCTTTCGCTCCTAATAGGCCGGTCTTTTGGGTAGTATTGGCTAGGTGTTTAACAGTCAGTGGCATGTGCATCTCTCACCAAGTCCAGGATGAGAAATCTTGGTTGGCTGACTAAATAGACCGACTGTTGATCCTCAAAACACCGCGACAAGGCATCTATCGCCTTATTCAATCTCCCCACAAGATATTCCATCGAGAAGTCAAACCCCAACAACTTACTGATCCAGTGCTGTCGTGGTGACGTCGTTAAACGTTGTTCTAGTAGAAATTTAAGGCTATAGTGATCTGTGCGTATGAGAAAAGCCCGGCCCCATAGATAAGGCCTCCAATGTTGAACCACCTTGGCCAACCCAATCAATTCGCTTTCATAGGCTGCCAGCTTGTGATGGTGGACTGCCAACTGCCTGTTAAAATACGCAATAGAATGGCCCAGCTGATGTAAAATGGCCCTAATGCCCATGCCTGAAGCGTCGCACTCTACCACGAACAATTTGACAAAGTTGGGAAGTTGTAATACTGGTGCGGATGGGAGAGTAGATTTTAGTGCCATAAATGACTTGGTGGCCTCCTCATTCCAAATAAAAGGAATTTTTCTTGAGCAGACTGGTCAATGGTGCTGCCATCGGCCCATAGTTCTGAATAAATTTACGGTAGTAGCCCGCAAAACCCAAAAAACCCTGTAATGCAGAACAAGACTGTGGCTGTGGCCACTCATGAATAACTCGGATCTTCTCGGGATCCATTGTAACCCCCTCATGTGAGATAATGTGTCCCAGATATGCCACATGTGAAGCCACAAAAGAACACTTCGAATGTTTTAAATAGAGCTAATGTGCTCATAACAAGTCAAAAACAATCCTCAAGTGTGCCAAGTGCTCCTCAACCGACTTGCTATATATAAGAATATCATCGAAAAACACAAGAACAAATTTTCGAAGATAGAGGCTAAATACCTCGTTCATCAAAGCTTGAAAAGTGGAGGGTGCATTGGATAACCCAAACGGCATTACGACGAACTCAAAGTGGCCATGATGCGTATGGAACGTCGTCTTCTCGATATCAAAGGGGTGCATCCGGACCTGATGGTATCCCGAACGGAGGTCGAGTTTAGTGAATAACCACGACCCATGTAACTCATCCAGGAGCTCATCCACTACCGGAATCGGAAACTTGTCTTTCACTATTTGCACATTCAACTTCTGATAATCCATGCAGAATCTCCATGTCCCATCATATTTCTTCACAAGTAAGATAGGTGAAGAGAACGGGGAGTGACTGGGACGAATAAGACCCTGTTTCAACATCTTCTGGCACTGATGCTCTATCTCGTCCTTCTGAAGGTGTGGGTAACGGTACGGTCGCACGACCACCACCTCAGACTCTGGTTTCAGAAAAATCCTGTGGTCACAGTGCCTCAGGGGAGGCAATCCCGAAGGCTCCTAGAAGAGGTCAGAGAACTCCTCAACTAGACCATCACTAGTACTGTCAGGTTGTTCTTGTGTCTGCAAAGTGTGCATGCGGTGGGCCCTGTCCCCCTGACAGCCCTATAAGAGCACCCGACTCCCGACCAAATCAAAGCTCATGGTTAAAGCCGTAAAGTCCCATAGAATGGGTCCCAACGTTTGTAACCATTTAATGCCTAATACCATATCAAAACCCACCAGGGTAATAAAAAAAAATTCAGCATTAAACGAAGTAGAGCCAATGGAAAAAGTTATTGCCTTACTAATCCCATAGCTAGGGACCTCCTCGCCATTGGCCACTGAGACGGCGGCTGTCGGATGAGGGTGTATATGGAGCTGGAGGTATTGTGCGGCTATTAAACTCAAAAAAATGTGTGTACTCCGCGAGTCGACTAGTCCCACCAATTCTCAGTTGATGACATGAGCTTGAACTTGCATTGTATTAGGCGATTTCTGCCTAGTAATAGCATGCAAGGATATCTCTGTGGTTCCTCCTCAATAATATTTTCTGGCTCCTTTGGATCCTCTGAATCCGCCACCTCGAGCCAAAACAATCATTTACATTGGTGCCCCATTAATTTTTTTTAGACCGCCGTTCTGCCATCTCTGCACTCATTAATTTTTTGATAAAGTTCGGTAGGGGAATTCCTAGGGTAGGAATCGGCTACCCGAGTCGTAGTTGGAGTGTGTCTGGAGGATGGTGCTGCTGGAGATGCTCCCTGAGATGAAGTATAGCGACGCCCTTGCCATGTGGAGGAAGTGTTCCTCTCACCCGACCAACTTGGCTTACGTTGCCGCAATTGTTGTCATTGTTCCATTGCTCAGGCCATATTCAATGCATGAGCTAAATCTGTAGGCATAAGGAGTTCCACCTCTAGACGTAGATACTCATTGAGACCCGTAGTGAATAGGGAAACCTATTGGTCAACCAATACCCTCTCACCAGCACGAGCCAACTTTTCCTGGAACAGTTTTTGATATTGTTCCACAGAACCAGTTTGTCGCAATAGGACTAACTCCCCCAAGGGGTTGCTGTTGGTGGGAGGGCCAAATCTAACTGTGCATAGATTTTTAAATTCTCCCAAATTCATCCCTGGTCTCTTTTTTCTACTTGAGTAACCCATAACATGGCTTCATCTGTCATATGGAAAGAGGCTAGTTGCACCTTATCCCATTCAGTAATCCCTTGGTTAATTTTTTTTTTCACATCTATGCAAACAAATTAAGGGATCAACTGAACCATTGAAAGAGGGAAACTCTAACTTGGTGTACCTTGGAATTGTGCCTCCATGCTGGGGTCCTTGGATAGCAGTGCGCCTAGGCCACTACTCCCCTCTTCTGTGATATGGTTGAACAACCTCTCTCGCCTCTGGGCTCTGATGTCTCCCTCAGCTCAGGTAGCATGCTGATGACTCGACTCATCTCTTCTTCCAAACCACAAACCTTCCCCAACACTGGTTGTCCTGTTTCAAGGCTATCTTCTATCTTTTGTATCCTGATTTAGATTTTGTCATTGCTGAGAGTATCCCCCATATTACCCGGCTCTGATACCACGTTGTTACGATCCCGGTCATGGATCGAGTAACACAGCGTGGGATTTGTGAATCCAACACTGGTAGTGAGTTGCTGGACTCAGTAAGGAGGGTTAAAGATCCCTTCTTTGACTAATCTTCCACCTGTGATCAGTCTCCCTTTTTATGAACCCACTCTAGTGCTAAAGTTATAGCTAGAATGGAAATAATTCACGTGGAGAGATAATGGAAGAAGTACCTTTTCTTGCTCACGTAAATCAGGGTTTCGTTGCAGCTCATGCTAGGATTGAAGTCCTAGCTTATGTGTAGCCCTTGGGTCACCTTGGTAGACGTTGATGCTAGGTTTCAGTGATGCTTCCAAGCTAGGAAGGGATGCACCAGATCTTCACGTGGAAGAACCAGAAAATTCTTCCATTTTTGCTCGTCAAGAGGGTTAGAACCCTTTCTGATTGTTGACACTAAGAAGGAGAGAAGACCCTCTCTTTGGGCTCGGAAAAGGGGCAGGGATCTCCTCTTCCTATTATGGATGATGAAGGATGAAGATGGACAAATTTGGATGAGGATGGAGGGTGAAGGATAGGTTGGATTTTTGGAGTAAACCCTTAACTCGAGATCAAGAGGTGATCTCAGCTAGTTTACACTAGGTTATTCTAAAATCTCAAAGTTTACCTATTTCATTCATTCTCTTCCTTTAAATAGATCACGTCATGGAGTTTTAGGGTTAGGGTTACAATAATTCCCATAATGCCCCTACATATAAAAGTAAATAGAAATAACTCATACTTAAAACAATATATGAAATAAATCCTACTCAAAGTAATATAAGAAATAAATCCTATTGGGTGAGTTGTTGTTGTCCACAACAACTTGTAAACAGTTTCTAGTGCCCCAACACGAGAAAATATTAAAAGCAAGAGAATCCCTAACAATATTCTTAATTAAAACTTAATCCTTAAACCCAAAATTAGGTAAAACATGTATTATTACTACACGAATAAGTAATTTAATGTATAATTAAAATATATTAATATACTAATTAATTGAATTATATATTATATTATTTAATGATTGCATTTTATTGTACATTAATACAGTAATTATGTGAGGCAATGAAATATGCACATGATTGATTATAAAAACAAATAAATAACGTTATTAATAACATAAACGAATGTACTAAGTTTAATTATTAATTTATTAATAACATATGATATACTTTAACCTAAAAAGGAATGATTAAACAAAAAAAAAATTGATCTAATCATAACTTTAACCCTCTATATATTTGTACGTGTTATTAATTAATAATATGTTTTCGTTAAATTTAAAACCATTGATTTTATTAAATAGAAAATAGATTAATTAAACCAATATAATTGATTAAATTCTTGATTTAACAATATCTTAATTACCACTAATAAATCACTAATATAATACAATAATTAAAAAATAAAAATAATGAATAATTAAAGAATTATTTTATTAATAATAGAAGATGGCCTTTTTACGTGGTATTAATTAATAATATATTTCCAAAAAATTGAAAATAATTAATTGATCAAATTTATATTGTAACTATATTTTATTTACGAGACTTAAATATCTAGTTTAATAAAGTAATAAAATTTAATAAAAATAATATATAAATAAATATACAACTTCATTAGGAACCTAAGAAAGATTATTCTAATAATGAGTTTGTGTCTTTAATATTAAAATCATCAAATTACAAGTTTATTACATAAGAACAACACATGTTCAAAGGCAATAAGATACAATCATTATTTATCATTCCACATGCAAGTCACTATGTCAACTCGAAATTGTGTGGCTCTTGTTGAATCTAATGTACACTGCCTCTGAAAGCTTGTTGATTGGGTATCCTCTTCACAAGACCATCACTATCATCGATGTTTGTATCATCCGTTGGACCTAATTGGACCTCAGCACTTCCTCCACTAAACTCGTCATCCGAATCATCATCTTCCAATTCAAATATATCATTGTAATCCTCTCCACGTAGTGCCTTTTGTAAATACAACGGACCTTTAATCCCACAAGAATGTAGTACACGTCTATCGCAATGCCATAGATAGTATCTTCCTATGATGTCAATAATACATGTCAATCCAATAGAAGTTACAACCCTTTCTTCATTTGTCATAATAGCCTTGGAAATCTGCAAATTTAATCTTCATAAAAGACATAAACAAAAATAAACATCAATCTTCAATCATAACATATTTATCCATACTCAACAATCATATTCATAGCCATGAAAATCTTTAATTTACCACATCCATACTCATCCACCATATTCATCCACATAATATATTAACACAAAAATCATATAAAATAAAAATATTAACCATACTGATAAGTCTTGCAATGTCATAATTCAAACATCGTCAATAATACATCAATCTTCCCAAAGAAGATAGTGTATTTAAAACACATTACAAATATTTTCTTGCACAATATATAAGCCACCCGACCCGCTCTTCCACTGTCATCATTTTAAACATGGCCTTCTTACTTGGCGTATCCAGCTATTCAGAAGTGCAATACTTCATGTCGTCTGACAGGTACGGGATTTCCTTGAGGGCATTGACACAATCTTTTTCGACATCGTCCTCGTTAGGCTTCATAACATTATTCAATGCCTGATGATACGGTTAACTACATCAATGAATTTACTACTGTCACCAGTGGGCAATTCACTTCTTTTTCTATGACGACTTGAAGATGATTTGTTACTTCTTCGAGATTGCTCAGCTGTCGACTCATTTTTGTTAATGAATTGTGATGGAGTTTCCCTAACTACATCGACATCCTAGGGCTCGTCCATCAGGATAGGATCTAACTCATGGAGGAGTTCATTGCCCAAATCTACAAGAGTTATACTAGCAGTCCCCATGGCTATTGAGTTTCCCACTACCAAAGCCAATTTGTCGTAAATGGGCAGCTTTGTTGTCTATACTTTTCAGCATCTCTATGCTCCTACAAGATTAAAATATCCTTTGAACGACTTGGAATAGAATTCTAGTAATGTGGAAAATATACAAAATATTTTATAGTATATAATGATTTACAGACCTTTATGTAGTCTTGCCATACAGAATGACATGCGGTAACTTGCTGTGAAATTGCATCCCAACCGAACCCACTAGTCTTGAGACAACTTGTTACCGTTTGGTATGTTTTCTTCCATGATCTTGTTCAATTCTTGAGTTGCTCAACAAATTTTTATTGTCTACATCTTCATTGAACTTATTGACACAGTCCATATATACCTCATGCTTCCAAACCCCATTGGGCAACTCGTTCCCTATATTGAGCTGATCAACCAAGAGATCGAGCATTTTGTTGTGTTCTTCGAAGGTCCAAATGTCATATGATCGAGCAGTTGGTTGACTTCTTACAAACGTTTATAATCTAAATCCGTGATGATTCTCATGGAAAAAATGTTATTCACAATGTGAGACATGTGCCAAAACGGATGCGTAATCTTATCTTAGTAGGGCAGTTTGATGATGAAGATCATAATGTGACTTTTAATGGTGCTTCTTGGAAAGTCACTAAGGGAGCCATGGTTGTTGCACGAAGAGTTAAAAGGGGAACTCTTTACATTACTTCCAGTTGTAGAGACACGATTGCAATTGCCGATGTTGTTATTGATTCTGATTTGTGGCATTATAGGCTCGATCACATAAGCGAGAAGGGAATGATATTGCTTTAGTCCAAAGGGAAGCTACCAGAGTTGAAAACTATAATCAATAATTTATGTGAAGGCCGTTAGGAATTAGATGCCCTAATTCCAAACTAACGAGAGAAATAATAATAAATGTGGAAGAAGGGAAAAAGCAAGCATGGAGAAGCATAACAAGATTTATATAGGTTCACCTCAAGGTGAGACTACGTCTTATCTTCCGCCGCTGCAGTAATCCACTATGAAGATGAAGTAGTTTACAAGAGAAATCACACACTTACAAGTGTTTCCCTCTAACCTCTCGGGCTGCAACTTGAGATGCTCCTCGGATTAAAATCATAAAACACTAATAGCGGCACCCTCATATTTAAAGAGAAAGCAAGGGTAACTACATTACAAGAGTGAAATTCTCAAACTGTCCTTAATGAAAAAACAATCAATATATCGTAAGGCATTAATTAGGCTCCACAACTCAGCATAAGGCGTTAATTAGGCTCCACAATCTACCAATTGGAGATTAATCTATTATCAATATCACCTCTACAACGGCAATAACTTCTCATTCCTCAGAGAGAAGTCCAACTGAAGTTCCACACAACTTCATCTGGGACATCAAAAGCCTGTCATTTTTTAAGCTTTACCTTACTAGTTCCAAACAAAGTAGATGTTCTAGGAATTGTTGCCTCTTGAGTAGGAGAGTTTGCGGTATCTTCCACTTCATTAGTACCATCTTCAAGGGAAGTAGCTATCTCCCAAGTTTGATACGGTAGTCCCTTACCCAAATTCATTCACCTCTTTTTGGTTATAGTACCACAAGACCCACTTGTACGATCATTCCCAATGAGAAAATGTAAGTCATCATAATTCAGAATAGGCTTATATTGATATTGTTTTGCATCTGAATGGGCCTACACATTTAACAAATTATAAACAAAATTAGAAAACAAAGGTTATTTAAAACATAAAAAAAACAAAATATGTATGAACATGCCTTTATGTAATTGTCCCACACTTGTGAAGTTGCTTCAAACATCATGGTTGATTGATTAAAACCAAATCCACTACCATTATTATGATGAAGTTCTTGAAGTGTAGAAAAATTCTTCTTCAACGTCTTTAGACGATTTTTAATGTGTTGGATAGATATATATTGCAAGCCATAAAATGATCCAAATTTTCTTGATTGATGTCAAATACAAAGTCAACCATCAATTTCTCCAATTCACAGATTTTATGCTCACAACCCTGCAAAGAAAACAAATAAGCAAGATGTCCAACGCTGGCGGAGTTTGGTGGAACACCTAATTTGACAAGATTTCACTAATTTTTTCAACATCACTAACAGATTTCAAATCTTAAAAACATCCTTCTCAAGTGACATTACAAGCATCCAAATCCGGTCTCATATAATCCAACTTCGCATGTATATCTTATAGTTCTCTTGAAAATCCTACCAATATCCAGTAAAACTGCTATTTTCCAATATCAATTAAAATTGGACTCTAGAGGCTAATGTTTATAAATAATTTTTTTTTGAACATGGATGGCAGGTGTGTTAGCAGAATTAAAGGCTCTCAGTAGAGAATCAATCGTTTAAGATGAAAGGGTCTTTGACCTTTTTCTCAAGGAGAAAGATTGTAGAAGCAAAAGGTCTCTTGAGATTGTAAAGTTATTTAAGAGAGTAGAGATGATCTATTACAGAGTTGGAGAGATGATTTAAAAGATAAAAGGCATTGTTAGTGGGACCTTGAATGACTTCCAAGATTTATCGGTAACATTAGCTGAGAGAGAGGCTTGGAGATGGTTTTCAAGTTCAAGTGCAGTTTGGCATCCAAGCTTTGGGGGCTGTCTAAGTTTTTTGAGGGAGGTGCGGAATATTATTATGGACTCCACTTCAGGACAAAGAAAAATGGTTGGAGGAAGGAAAACAAAATGACAACACAATGATTTTCACCAATGAAGAAGAAACTCGATTGATTTTCTTTATTGCTTGTGTGTTTTGTTGTCAACAAGCCAAAAGAAAATCAAAATGTACAATGAATGGTTTATAGATTTGATTAGATGCATATTATTAGAAATCATTCTCATATGTTGCTTGATTTTCTTAGAAAATATAAAATAGAGAAAAAGCATTTAGTCTCAAAAACAAACATAACAGTCCAAAAATAGTGATGTCTAAGTGGGAAATAGGAGAGTACATGTATTGAATGTCTAAATAGCTTAAATCATAAATAAATATAGGGACTCCGACACAAATAATTGAGAAATAAAGGCATGTTTCTTTGAGTATTGAAAATCAAAGAAACAAAGAAATCCAAAATGAGGAACAATGACAAAACTTTCTTAATGGAAGTGGAGATAGATAAACACAACTAACAAACCATAACAAATATAAAAGAATCTTACAAAATAATAGAGACATAAAATAATCTTTCTCAAAGTGTTGAGAATCAGAGAAGTAAAGAAATCTAAATGAGAGCAATGTTGAAACTTACTTGATGGAAGTAGAGACTAGCAAATAGAAATGTAGAGACCTACAAACACAAACAAGAACTTGTGTAGATAAAAAATAAAAAAATTCCAGAAATGCAGTCTAAAAATCATAAAATTTGAGAAATCTAAATGAGCAATAGAGATGAAAACATCAAACATAGAAGGAGAGACCATAAAAAAAAAATCTTTGCAAATCAAAGAATAATTGAACAACTGAAGAAATTTTTTTATTTATCATCTAAAGTTACTGATCTACAACATGTGCCTGAAGCTTTGTCCCGCAATCTTAGGGAGAACCTTGTCGAGAATCTCAATGAAAGCTTCCGCCATCGAATTGGGTTAGGACACAAAAGAGCACTTCTTCCCGGTACGCGACAGGATACCAACAACGTCGCTTGTCCGCTCATTCATCTTTCACTTGGAAAGTGGTGGTTTTTCCATGACGGGACTTAAAAACGGAGGGGAAACTAGTCTTGGCCTTCCGGATTCTTCTACGTGATGTGCGTCTAACCACCATTTGACATCTTGAATTTTGGTCATTGTTGTAGTGGACAAGTTTAGAGTCTTGCTCATGGTTGTCTTGGCCGATTTGAGGGTGAAACACACGTGTGAACTGTGCTTCTATTGATGTTGTTGTCGATGTTGCTTCGTCTGGAGAGTCTGATCTCCATCGGCTTTGGAGTCAAATCCCATTAGAGGGTTTGGGGGATGTGGGGCAGCGATATGTTCAAGTGGAGAGGAATGCCGGGCCCAGTGGTGGACAGTGGGGGTGCGTGCCGCGGTGGACCATCATTTTCATTTCCCTTTCTTAAGAGTTCCTAATTTAAATCTAGGGTTAGGAGGTGCCTTCTTCTTTTGTATCTGCTCTTGATTTGGATTTGCAATGAATGCATCATGTTTACATTCTTTTGGAATATAACCCATTGGATGCACATAAGATGCATAAATCCCTAAATCCAAAAACGATTATGCAATGGTTTAAGTGAGCGGGACCATCCTAGAGCCACTTTTTGGTAGTTCTGAAGGTTGATATAGGATATTTCCATTCTAATTAATAAATGTAAAGATCTATTGCATTTTGTGTGGATGTCTTTCATGTAGGGTCCTAAATGGGTTAAATCATGTAAAGGTAATGGTTATTTAGTTACCTATTCAGTTTGCCTTTACATATTCTACTATCTATTTCATTTGGAATGGCTCAAAGGTGTTTCTCTACCCGTCTATTTATCTGATCAGTTGTGGATAAACGTGTAATAGTAAATAGTGTAAGAAATAACTTAAGAAATTTGTAATTATTATTAACTTATAAACATATTAAAATATTTAATAAATATAAATTAATGAATTTATAACTTGTTAAAGATGGTCTAGGGCCATCCTAAAATGACTTTTCCCAAAAAATCCCAACTACTAACCACATAACCTTTTCTAAAATTAAACTGTGTGGAATTATTTCCCCCTAATTCTCCCCTTCATGTTTGAACCTACTCAAGTGAGATGTGGTGAAAACTAGATGAGGCATAAACTAGGCCTAATAATAGGGTCTTGCTCTACTACCATGTTAAAGTTAGGTGTTGGGTCATCCCAAAATTACTAGCCGAAGTTAGAATGTGTCTTATCCCAACTAATAACTATATGAATTTTTCTTAAATTAGCCTATATGTAGTTTTATTAAATGGAATTTAGGAACAAAATGTGCTATTTAGGCACCGTCAAGAGATTAAGAACAAGGTGTGCATCAAAGCAGACCTCTTTATCAAGCAATCTGCAATCAAATTAGCCAAATGATACACATGAAACCATGAGAGGGGGAAATGTGGCTAGATAGAGAGACGAAGAAACTACGAATGAAACTGCTATGGAGGGACTGCGGTCCGCTTTACCCATGAAATCACCACATTAAGTCCCCCTCCATGATGATGACTGCTATGAAATTATCCAAGTGATGAAAGAGACTGTGAAAAAGATAATTCTTCCATTGCAATTGAATGAATTGTCTAGCATCCAAATAAGGGTGAAGGATCTGTCCTAGATGATGGTGGATATCTTCCCCAAGCCAGCTAGTCCGGGGCTGTTGGATGCTAACATCACTAAACATAGAAATAAAGTTTGTTGAGAAACCTGGAAACACATAGAAGAGCAGGGAAATGGTCTAGGCCGTTAGTTTGATTATCTCACATTAATTGACGGTGGGCATATTAGATCACTTGTATTTGAGAATCAAATGGCAAAGCCTGGGGATGGGGATATTTTCTCTTATGATAGAAAATATTTTGATTATTTTAGCCTTGACATCGGTGATCCACAACCAGTGGGGATAATGTAGTCCTCATACACAACCATAAAAATAAAAAGCATATGAATGATCCACTACAACCTCTTGAAACCAAATTGAAGAATTGGAGGTTTCAAGCCATATATTGACTTTTGTAACTTTCATACCTTCCCCTCTCAAAATCAAACCGGTTGGTTGATTCATACAAACTTCTTCGTGTAGGTTACCATTTAGGAATGTATTTTTGATGTTGAGAGGATGAAGTTTTTGCTGAAAGTTTGCAAAAAGAGAGAGCAAAACTCTTAACAACTAAAGTTTGGCCACCAAAGAAGAAGTTTCCTCATGTCCAAATAATGACAAACACAATTTTTATAGTTGTTCACACACACAACTCAAGTTGCTAATCAATTCCCAATATTAATTTACACTTTGGTGTTTAATCCACCAAGTAAAAATCCAATGGCACTTATGATCAAAGGCCACAAAGGCTAACTATAGCAATGCTCACAGAGGGACTTAAAAAAGCATTAAACAAGCTACACAAGCATTCACAAAAATATTTTTATCAACTCAACCACAACTCAAAAGGCTATATAATTTATGTGGTTTGAGGATTTGGTCTGAGCCTATACAAGTGGGGGTGGCATCAAATTGAGTCGAGCTCAAACCTGTCTATGTTCGAGCTGGGCTTGATTTAAATATTTTGAAATTAAGCTCGAGCCGAACCCAGATTTGTATTATGGACTCCATAGCATCCAGAGTAGTAGGTAGATGTTGAGGGTGACTTATGTAATTTTCTTATTTTCACTTAGTGTCATTGATGTAATTTCCCTTTAGAACTATGGCTTTACATTGGCTGTGTAAGGGACGTTCCTGATCTTTATAAGGGCGTCATTTGAATGTAAAAGGAACCATTTGAGCATAGTGTAAATGAGATTGGGTTCTCTCTCTCACGAGGCCTAAGGGTGGAGCTCCTTCAAAAGCTCAAAACCTCACAATGATCCTTCCTATTCATTGTCTTCCTCCTTGTGTTAGATCCTGGCATATCAACCAGTATCAGAGCACTCAATTGAAATTCCCAACTTATATGAAGGTCAGGAGCATGCTCTTGCTAAATTTTTTGGCCATATGCAATGGGGTGCTAATCATGAAATGGTCGGCCAACTTGAAAATTCCATTCAGTGTTACACGATGGGCCTGGAAATCCAAGGGTGGCTTCAGTGGACTGTAGCCTTGGGGACACCTATCTAGCTTTGGCTCGATATGATGAGGCTGAGTTTGCCTATCAGAAAGCCCTTATTGCTTTCAAGTCCACCAAAGGAGGCAACCATCCGACTGTGGCTTCAATCTTTGTTCTCTGGTCAAATAGGGGAGTCAAAATCTTACAGTGAGAATGCTCTCTGGATTTACAGTAAGCCTGCCCTGGGATCCTTGGTGAGAAGATTGGAAGTGGTCTAACTGATGTTTCTGCCATCTATATGTCTATGAATGAGCCTGAACAGACACTCAAGCTGCTTGAAATAGTTTTAAAAATTTACAACAATGCCCCAGACCAGCAAAGCACAATTGCTGGGATTCAAGCACAGATGGGGGTGGTGTATTACATGATTGGGAAGTATTCAGATTCCTATTTGTCCTTGACGAATGCTATTAAAAAACTTCACACTAGTGGAGCGAAGAAATCTGCATTCTTTGGCATTGCCCTTAACCAAATGGGGTTAGTATGTGTACAGAGATATTCGATAAATGAGGCTGCAGATCTTTTTGAAGAAGCCAAGAGCATTTTGGAACATGAATATGGACCGTATCACCCAGAGACACTAGGAATTTATAGCAATCTCGCTGGTACTTACGATGCAATGGGAAGATTGGATGATGCGATTGAGGTATTGGAATATGTGGTTGGAGAATTTGGAGGCATTCCAATTGACGTTGTGGGGTTTAATTTTCTGGATCCCATGTATGCTGTTTGGCCACGAAATTTTTTTTGGATGTTGTTTTCTTTCTATACGGCTGAGACCGGCCACCTTGCACCTCTTTCAATTTCTGCTGCCCACAGGGTTGAATGACATGTTTCATATTCTTTGCCGGAGGGAGATAGAATTCTTTTGGGTAGTCAATTTGACAACGGGGTGCTAACATTTTGTTTTTGGAGAATTTATATCCATTTTGCTGGGACGAATTGTTTAGTTGTGGATGAACACTACATCAGTGTGGCTATTTCTGGTCATTGTTCCAGCAGTAACAATCCCTTTAAAACAGTTGTGTTATTTTTTTTTGGATGAATTGTATGATGCTCGTCCACTGTTTCTCAAACTTCTTCCACCAGTGCCTGTTGCAAAGAAATAAAGACCAGCAAGTGATCATACATTGAAGTCTTCTAAAAATGTGGTTCATAGATAAGCTGAAAGGCCAGCTAGGAAGGCTACCCTGATCATACATTGAAGTCTTCTGCAAATGTGATTCATAGATAAGCTGAAAGGCCTGCTAGGAAGGCTACCCCTGAGAGGAAGAGTACACCACTGAGAGGGAAGAATGCCTCTGGTCAATTAGAGAATTCAAAACCCATTGAG
This sequence comes from Aristolochia californica, assembly GCF_029961685.1. Taxonomy (NCBI): domain Eukaryota; kingdom Viridiplantae; phylum Streptophyta; class Magnoliopsida; order Piperales; family Aristolochiaceae; genus Aristolochia; species Aristolochia californica. The sequence goes on from NW_027181992.1 coordinate 23,199,699, forward strand.
ATTTCACAGAAGCTAGTAAGATCAGCATAGGTGGCCAAGCAGATTGAATGGTAAAGTTGGTGCGGGTGCCTTAACCTGAAGCATGGATCTTTCTGATAGAGCTTCCAGGAGTGCTTTGTCATTTTCCATGAGATTTGTTAATGAACGTGTAGAAACAACATTGACTATCCAGAGACTAATGGTAGAGGATCTTCTCTATAACGTGTGGAATACTACTTCAGAACTCTGAGATTCTGTCACCATGAAGTGGATCACCCTCCAACAACTCAGGCGGGATATGAAGTTGGATTCACTACTTATTGAACAAATAACCTACCTTGTTGATTGGGCTGTAATGGATAGAGAGCATTCAATGTCTTTGGCTGGGGCTACTGCTGCATGGGAACCTTGCACTCGCCACCTTCCTGTCACTGATGGGGCGAGGCTAGATGTACAGATGGTGAAGGATTCAATTAGTTCAGCTGATGTTTTTATGCAAGCCATGGGTTCCTCAATGTATCATTTACTGTCAAGGGTAAAGGAGATGAATTCTCTGGTGTCGGACCTTGCTACGTAGCAGCAATGGAGAGAGTCATGCTTGACCAATGTGGAGACCTATTAGCTTCAATAGCAGCACTATAGGTAGAGGAAAGTAGCCTAAGAACTCACCTTATACAACTCAAAACAAGCTATGCTTCATGGGATCTATCTATCACAGCCACCGAATGCTTGGTTACCAGCCAAAGAAATCAACAATGTACATGAGAATTATTTTGTTTCTCTTGACCTGACTGAAATGTAAGTGGGCGAACTCAAAAAAAAAAAAGTTCCGTTTCTTTGGGTGAATGCTCTAGTTTTGTAGCCCAGAGGGCAGACACAGATATCGCGGTTGCTATTTGAGCATGGGTGGCGACGTCCGCACGGGCCCGTACACCTACCTACGATCTTGAGGGCAAGCTCGCTCTCCAGGAGGGGAGTGATGTTATGGACTTCATAGCATCCAGAGTAGCATGTAGACATAGAGGGTGACTTATGCAATTTTCTTATTTTCTCTTAGTGGCATTGATGTAATTTCCCTTTAGAACTATGGCTTTACGTTGGCTGTGTAAGGGACGTTCCTGATCTTTATAAGAGCGTCATTTAAATGTAAGAGGAAGCATTTGAGCATAGTGTAAATGATATTGGGTTCTCTCTCTCATGAGGCCTAAGGGTGGAGCTCCTTCAAAAGCTTGAAACCTCACAACGATCCTTCCTATTCCTCGTCTTCCTCCCTGTGATAGATCTGGGCATATCACTTTGAGCCTATAATTGTAATCAAGCTCGAGCCCAATAATTTTAACGGAGTTCAAGCTCTAGCTCGAGCTGAGTTTGAGCTCCAATGAAATAAAGGGGGAGAGGTAGAGCTCGAGAACCAACTGATAACAACATTGGAGTCCCCTTCTATGAGCACCTTTTCATTGTTTAGATTTCATTGGTTTCTCTTTCTTTTTTTACCCAGACAATGCTAATTTCATAGCATAAAATATAATTGTTGAGTTATCAGTGGCAGACAAAATCAACAAGAGCACTTAGTTTTACATAAACATGCCTGATAATATTATAATCATAAGAAGTATTTGATCTTCTATAAAGTCACAAACTAAATTTAGTTTCCATTAAAATATAATACTCAATCATAATGGGCGTATCAACTGCTATACCTACCACAATGTTAAATAATTAGCATATAGACGAGAAAATTTTAACCACCAGTATCCTACTGGCTATGAAACTTTATAATTAATAACAAAGATTGGCTAGGGCAGGAATTGGATTACGTTCAAGGCTGGATAATTTCTTTTGTGATAGATAATATGTTGATTATGTTAGCCTTGACATATGAGGAAGAAGCTGTAATAGGTAAGGATCCAATCTCATCTTGCTAATTTTTTTAATTGAATTTTACATTTTTTACACTTTGGTTTAGCATTTCCTATGACTATATATGTTTCTATTGCACTTTTAAATATCATGATCTAGAAACTATACATAGCCTGGTAGTTGATAAGAAGATGTAGATATGTTTGAATAGTAAGATGCCACAACAGTGTTCCCCTAATTTAGGGAGTATTGTAAAAATTGTGAGGAATTGATTAAAGCTCATCTAACATACTCTAAAAAAATTTATATGAATAGGCGAGATACTCTCACATTCACATTTATTTTTTTGGTGAAAGGGATGAAAATTTTTATATTAAAAAGGAATTAAAAGTCCAAAGAATCTCACCCAAAATTTGAGAACTATGTGATTAGGATAAAAGTTGTATTTAAATAACATTTTAAAGAGGCTCTTGCATGGCTCCTTGGATATGGGATCACTATCTTGATATAATCATTGTGATTTCTACTGCTTCATGGCAATCTAAAAATTTGGACTCTACAAACAAAGCTAAGACTTTAAACAAGGACTATTGATTCTTCAGGTGTTTGATGAGTTTCCATAATCTGTCAAAAAAAATGACGTAACTTATTTAGATGTTATTCTAGATGAAGTCAACCTGCGTTTTAAGAACTAATGTGTGCCTTATAGAGACTTATCTTTGAGCAGGGCAGATGGGTCTCATCTCTCTCTCTCTCTTCTAGGGCAAGGATCTCTCTTGGTTGCTTGCAACTTCTTGTTCAAGGGAGTTGGTGAGGGTGGGTGTGTTGTGTAGGAGGGAAGAGAGGGGAGAGGGGGGTGGAGGTGGGGGAGGGGAGGGGGATGTGACTGTCCTTTGCCAGATTATGTTGGTTATTTATTTTGAGGTGTTTGGGGATGTGAGTGTGAAGCTTATAGTAAAAAAAAACTAGAAAATTGAAGGAAAGGAGTTTGATTTTACTTCCTTGATGGTGATTTTGGTCCATCAATTTCGGAGTGTTGATAATATATACTGTACTATGGCTGGTGAAAAGCATGGTTTTTTATGTTCCTCTGATAGAACCAGATAAAGCTTCAGTTCTTTAAGCGCTGATGAGTTTGCATTTTGCATTCCCCCTTCTTAAGTGTTCTAGATTTCAATCTAGGGCTAAGAGGTGCCTTCTTCTTTTCTATCTGTTCTTGATTTGGCTTTGCAATGACAACAACATGTTTCTCTTGGAATATAACCCAATTTGTTTTGGACCTCTTAAATTTTCTGTTTTAGCTTGAGATTTAAATTGAATAATCAGATAATTGAACAGATGTTGAGGGGGGGTTAATCTATTTTGATTTATTGGATGCACATAAGATGCACTAGAGAGGAGGCAAAACATTATGCAATGATTTATGTGAGTTGGACCATCCTAGAGCCACTTTTTGGTAGTTCTGTAGGTTGATATGGGACATTTCCATTCTATTTACTGATGGTAAAGATCTACTGCATTTTGCATGGATGTCTTTCATTTAGGGTCCTAAATGGGTTAAATCTTTAAAAGGTAAAGGTTGTTTAGTTATCCATTAAATTTGTCTTTACCTATTCTATTATCTGTTTCATTTGGAATGACTAAAAGGTGTTTCGTTACCTGTCTATTTATCCAATCAGTTGTGGATAAACGTGTAATAGTAAATAGTGTGTTGGAAGGTTTGCCCAAGCCCACACGACCAAGGTAGGCCCACATATGTAAGAGTATTATAAGATGGACCACATGACCAAGGAAGGCCCACAAGATTGGCCCAAACACATAAGAAGTAGGACCCACCATGATTACCACAAGTTGACATCCTTATCACATAAGTTGGAAGATCAAGAAGGACTCGTAAAGGTATTTTTATCTTATGGTCACGTCCTAGAAGAATTTTAGTTTGAGTTATGTTTGTTTTTTATCTATACTTATTTAATTATGCTATGACTTATCTTTAAGTTTTAGAGTTTGGGTGTAATTGGGACAAATGTAGTTTTATTATAATTAGACTCTACAACCTTCCTCTATTATAAATAGAGGTTCATGTACTCTAATTATAATAAGTTAATGAAGTCAATGAAGTATTTCTCTTTTTCAAAAATTCAACATAGTGTAAGAAACAACTTAAGAAATATGTAATTATTGTTAACTTATAAACATATTAAAATATTTAATAAATATATAATTAATGAATTTATAACTTGTTAAATTTGGTCAAGGGCCATCCTAAATTGACTTTTCCAAAAAATCCCAACTACTAACCACATAAGGGTGCAAGATCTGCCCCTGATGGTGGCAGATAACTTCCCCAAGCTAGCTGGTTCGGGGTTGTTGGATACTAATAGCACTGAACATAGAAATAAAGTTGGTAGAGAAAGCTAGAAATGTGTAACCATCTATTATCTTCTCAACTCAATGAATTCATAGTTTTCTAGTACCTAAGGGAGGACTTGAATGTTCAGGTGTCTTTTGTAACTAGTAGCTGGCATGGCATATCCTTGCCATCCCTCGACTATGGAAATTTGGTCTCCCCCTCTGATGAGCCACTATAGCTCTTCATTAAAAAAAAGTAGCTAGCCCAAGACAAGAAAATCATATAGAAGTATCAAAATAGAATACTTTCCTAAAACAATAACTTTCCAAAAATAGAAATTCTTCTTCCATCATTTACATATCTTCAATTTTTTAGATGAATTTCTTCTTCCACTAGTAAACCATGTACTACATTAGATGCCATGATTCTTTATGATGTACTTGGCAGTAGATTCCTCTTTGAAAGAATCAGGACCTTATTTTTATATTTCATTGTTTCATTGTGTTTTTTGAAGTTTTTGCTTTTTTGTGGGTTGCTATGATTATTCATTCTTAAACTCTCTTTGTTTCCACTATCAAGGTCACGAAAAAAACTAGAACTTGGTTGACTATATTTTATTCTATAGTTGAGAATGTCGACCTATCATTAGTTTGGTTTCCTGGTAACTAGATTTTGGGCAATTTGTGTACAATTTTTTACAAATTTAGTGTCGGAAGAAGCATACTTACGTCTGTCCACAGTTCAAAGAAAAAGGTGTTTGTCCACTAGGCTAATATAATCAGCATATTTTTCCATCACAAAGAAAAGAAAAGAAAAGAAGCAAGTGTGGAAAGCGAAAACGCATAGAAGAGCAGAGAAATGGCAGAGACCGTTACTTTGATTGTCTCAAGTTGATTGATGGTGAGGGTATTAGGTCACTTGTATCTGAGAATCAAACGACTGAGCTTGGGGGTGGGGATATTTTATTTTGTGATAGACAACATGCTGATTATGTTAGCCTCGACATCGATGAGGAAGGGGATTTATTTAATATTATTGGCTGGATGAAAAGAAACTCTTCCTATCCTTCGATGATCTTTTACATATTTTATGAAATTATTGATATTTTTTCCAACATAAATGTACAGTGGAAGTTTGCAATGAAAATAGTATTTCAGATACTTCAAGTAGAGAGGATATAGCAAGATCTTCTCTCTTTGTAGGAAACTCTTCCTCTTCTTTTTATGGTGTGTGGATTTCCTCTCCCTCATAAAGCAATAAAAGCCCAAAATTTTCACCTTCTCCAAAAAAAAAGTTGGAAAGTCTGGAATAGACACAAATTAAATGCACACATATTAGAGCCCTTAAAATGGTGTCAATATCTGAGATAGTACAATTTTATCATTGAAGATGGTGTAAACATATTTGATAGAGGTGAAATGTAGCATTGAGAGAACTATTTGCAGTACTGGTTGGATGACTTATGAGAAAACAAAATGAAAGCTGATTGAAAGAGGACTTGTATAGAGTTTATAAAGCTCTTAGAATGTTGTGGTTAGGAGTGTATGACCTTTTAGTGAGAATTGTCTACATCTATAAACGATTTATATGCTGACTCTTATAGAATTTACCAAATGGAGATGGGTCTTGCTAAGTTATCACTTTGGGGTGTTTAAATTGAGAGTTGCTGGTTTATTTTTAGTTGGCAGCTGATTCATATTTTCATAATAGCTTGAGAGTGTTATGTTATTACACTTGATTTCGCCCTATATTCTGCTTTATAGAAAGCTACAATGCATTTGTTGCATCAGAGAAGAAAAAGAGAGGTTAGAGTAGTGTGGATTTTGTAGGTTTATATACAGGTGAAGGAAATTGTTCCAACGGTAACTCTGCCCATGATATTAATCTACGGCTAGGTGAAAGCATCAACATAAGCAACATCCCTAGTGGTTTTATTTGTATTACCTATTCTTTTGGTAGTTCTATGGACTTCCATGTAAATGCATGACTTGATGATTATAGTTGGGACTATCCAGCTATCCTTGTATGATGAATTTAGCTAGTTGTGTTTTGGTAAAGAAATATTCCTGCAAAACGATATTTGGAGTTGGGACAACTGGGCTATTTTTAAAAGCTTGTGTGGCTTTGCCTTTTGATATTGGGCCTCAAATGTTTTGCTTTAACAACTATGGACACAAAGGAATATAAGTGATAGCTTATGAGCTTAATTATTTGCTACATCGTGTGTTCTTACAAGCATTATTACCTATGGTTCATTGTCTTTCTAGGAGAAAGGATCATTCGCCTTGGTTCCGATCATTATAAGATGGATTCATCTAATAAGACACTCTTTAGGATCTCAACTAGGATTAACTTGTAACAAAGCTTGAACCTTCATCATCATCATCATTATCATCATCTTCTTCTTCTTTTTTCAGGTCCTCATGGATTAAAAAAGTTCCTATACGTTATGTACCTGTATTTTCATTGATGACCAATTTGGATTTACTTGCATAATTCATACTAAGGCTCTAAATCTGCTAATGGCATCGAGTGGGATTAAATCGTAATAGAACTTGAATTTTCTTTTCTTTGTGTCCTCATAGTGTAAAACATTTCCCTTGGATGATCATGTTGTTGTGTTCTTGTTGATGGTCAAAGTGGATATTCTTGGTAAGTCATACTAAGGTTCTAAAACAACTTGCGTTGTTGTAGATGATGTTGTCCTTTGTTTTCCCATTTGATGTTTTGTGATTGAAGCAGCTGATTGTGAAATTTAGTTTCAAGGATTTTAAAGTTGTTCTATATGCAGGCAAGAAAATGTCAATTGTCATTGATGGAGTTGGAAGTGATTCCACAAAATGTTTTGTGCAAGAAGGTTGTTGATCAACAAGGATGAGTATGAGAAAATCCATATGTTTATTTTCAAATTCATATGTTTATACATTTAGGAGAGATATGAAATCAATATGTAACTACTGGCATTATACTTTGAAGGATCAAAACATATGGATGCCAGTTCTCTCATGTGTTTGCATGTGCTCTTGTACAACCTTTGCTCTATATGCTGCATGTAATAGTTTATGAGAATTAATGTTTTGTAACATATAAATTCATACTGGAAAGGGAAACAACCTTGTTAGGGATACAAGAAAGCTGAAAGACATATTGGCAAGTAAGAAGGTCAGATGGAGCTTGGATACTGCAAGATTGAAGTTGGCAAAAATGCAGGATTATTGCCTATTATTTACTAGATTTGGAAAGTGCAGCAAGGAAAATGGGAAGTGTCCATATATTCATGATCCAAATAAGAGTGTAGAGTGAAAAAAATTTCTTAAGGGCGTGTGTTTGGGTCTTAATTGCAAGCTGACCCATAAGGTAGGATACTTATTTTTTTAGGCTATTTGGTCATGATAGGCTAGCCTTCCACCCGCCTATTTTGGTCACGGGTATACATAAGATTGGAAGGCCAATAAATTTATGTCCAACATATTGAATAGGCTCCATTGTGCCCATAGCTTCTTTATAGTTGGTATCATTGTATTCTAAAATGAAGGTTTACAGTGTGTTTACTATCTACTTGATAAGCATTGAGTAGATTCTTAGGTCATGCTATCACGAAGTTCTCTCTCCTCCCTCCTCTCCACACCCACTCACCTACTTAAACCCTAAAAATCATGGGCTTGGAACCTGGACAGAGGAGTTGTACTTGTGTAGGTTCACTGAGCGCTACTCAATGCCTAATGTCTTTTTTGTTTTGTTGGGAATTTTCAATTATTTTCCTTGGTAACCTGTGATGAGTTTTATATTGTTGGTCATTCCAAAAAGAATGCAGAATTGCTCTCTTTTTTGCAAGGAAGGCACTGTCCACTGCTTCATATTGTCTGCCAATCATTGTTGAAGTTTCAATATGTAGGCTAGTTTGACACTTTCTTTACAAGGTTATGTACAAAAGAGAATTGTCCATATTAGGCATGCAAATGTAAATCCCCAGGGCTACTATTTGTGAGTGTTTCCTTAGGGGCTATTGTGCTGATGGAAAAGTTCATAATAAGCTTAAACAAAGTTGTGACAATCAAAAACCTCATGTGTAAAGAAAGTTGCCACTAAGGAAACCTTTACAAACAATAGCTCTAGGGTTTACATTTACTTACCTATACAAACAATTCCCATTTGCACATAACCCTGTAAAGAAAGTGTAAAACTAGCCTGCATATTGAAACTTGAACAATGATGGGCACAAATATGAAGCAGTGGACAATGCTTACATACCTTGCAAAAATAAGAGCAATCTTGCATTCTTCCTGGAATGACCTAAAAAATAAAATTCATCACACATGGTACCAAGGAAAATAAATTGAAAATTCCCAACAAAGCAAAACATATATAAGGCACTGAGTAGCTTTCAGTACATCTACACAACAACTCATCCATCTAGATTCTAGGTCCATGATTTTAAGGGTTTAAGTAGGTAAGTAGGTGTGGAGAGGAGAGAGGAGAGAGAACTTCGTCACTGCTCAACTTAAGAATCTACTCAATGATTAACAAGCAAACAGTAAACACACTATGGGCACACTAGAGCATATTCAAGATTTTGGACATAAATTTTTTTGCTTTCCAATCTTATGTATACCTATGACCAGAATAAGTGGGTGGAAGGCTTGCCTATCATGACCAAATTACCTAAAAAACAAGTATCCTACCTTATGGGTCAACTTGCCATTAAGACCCAAACACACTCCCTTAATAAATTTTGTGCACACTACAATCTTATTTGGATCATGAATATATGGGCACTTCCCATTTTCCTTATTGCACTTCCCAAATCTAGTAAAAAATAGGCATTACTTCTACTTTTTTTTGACAACATCAATCTTATGGTATCCATGCTCCATTTGACCTTCTCGCTTGACAATATGTCTTTCAACTTTCTTGTATCCCTAACAAGATTGTTTCCCTTGCCAGTACGATTTTTATGTTACAAAACATTAATGTACATAAACTATTACATGCAACATATAAAGAAAAGGTTGTACAAGAGTACATGCAAACTCATGGGAGAATTGGCATCCATATGTTTCAAGCCTTCATAGTATAATGGTTGTAGTTCCATATTGATTTCATTTCTCTCTCATAAATGTATAAACATATGAATTTGAAAGTAAACACATGTATTTTCTTCTCATACTCATCCTTGCCGATCAACAACCTTCTTGGCTCAAAACATTTTGTGGAGTCACCTCCAACTTCAATATCAGTGGCTGTTGACATTTTCTCACCTACATATAGAAAAATTTTAAAAGCCTTGAAACTAAATTTCACAATCAGCTACTTCAATCACAAAACATCAAATGGGAAAACATATGCAAACACCATCCACTACAACGCATGTTATTTTAGAGTCTTAGTATGATTAAGCAAGAATATCCACATTGACCATCAACAAGAACACAACAACATTATCTTCCAAGTGAAATGTTTTACACACTGAGGACACAAAGAAAATAAAATAAAGTTCTATTACGAGTTAATCCCACTTGATGCCATCGACAAATTTAGAGCCTTAGTATGATTTATAAAAGTAAATCCAAATTGGCCATCAAAGAAAATACAGGAACATAACATGTATAGGAAATGCTTTAATCTATGAGGACATGAAAAAAAGAAGAAGAATAAGATGATAATGATGATGAAGAAGCTTCAAGCTTTGTTACAAGTTAATCCTACCTCAGATCCTAACAAGTGTCTTATTAGATGCATCCATCTTATAATGATCGGAACCAAGGCGGAGGATCTTTTCTCCTGGAAAGACAATGAACTCATGTAATAATGCATGCAAGAAAACATGTTGTAGCAAATAATTAAGCCCATAAGCTATCACTTATATTCCTTTGTCTCCATATCTATTATAGCAAAACAATTGAGGCCCAATATCAAAAGCCAAAGCCACACAAGCTTGTTAAAATAGCCCAGTAATCCCTGCTCTAAATCTCTTTTTGCAGGAATATTCCTTTACCAAAACCCAACTAGCTAAATTGTTCAAACAATGATAGCTAGACAAGCTTTTAAAAAGGATAGCTGGATAGGGTTTGGGCCTACTCTCGACCCAGTTAGGCCAGATAGGCCATTCTGACCCATTCATAGTCCCAACTGTAATCCTCAGGTTCTGCATTTATTTGGAAGTTCTTAGAACCGCCAAAAGAAGTTGTTATAAAAATAGAACCACAAGGGATGTTGCTTATGCTGATGCTTTCACCTGGTCATAGATTAATACCATGGGCAGAGTTACCGGTGGAACAATTTCCTTCAACTGTATATGAAACTACAAAATCCACACCACTTTGCCCTCTCACTTTCTGCTCTGATGTTGTAAATGCATTATAGCTTTCTACAAAGCAGAATATAGGGCAAAATGAGTATAATAACATAACACTCTCAAGCTATTATGCAAATATGAATCGGCTGCCAACTAAAAATAAAGCAACAACTCTCAATTTAAACTCCCAAAGTGATAACTTAGTAAGACCCATCTCTGTTTGGTAAATTCTCTCAGAGTCAACATATAAATCCTTTATAGATGTAGACAATTCTCTCTAAAAGGTCATACACTCCTAATCACAACATTCTAAGAGCTTTATATCAACAATACAAATAACCCCTAGTGATGGCCCACCCCTAGTGATGGCCCACTCCGCCAAGGTCGCCCCCTTCGCACGTGCGGTGGCCTACTCCGTCAAGGTCGCCCCCTTCGCAGTCGCCCCCTCCAGGATTTGAACACGCGATGAGGGAGCTAGCTCTGATACCAAATGTTAAGCACCTAGCCAATACTACCCAAAAAGCCGGCCTGTTAGGAGCGGAAGACATAGGTACATAACCCAGGACCATAACACCTTCCGGCTTGACTTAAACCCTGATTATAAAGAAGCCGGAAGGGCCTTTTGGTTCGGATTCTAAGGCAACAAAGCTGCCCCTCTCCCAGAACCCTTTTTTCTCTTCTATTTTTCTCCCCAAATCACATATTTTTCATGGTATTAGAGTAGTAAAGCAAGTCTTGGTCAAGTTTCTTTCAATTTTGTGGATCTTCTCTCGATTTTTAGCAATCTCCTTGAAGGTGTTTCATTAATTTCTTGACTGGTAGGGTAAAAATTCCATTTTCCATTTTTTTACCTATTGGCTAATGATTACTGCTTCTATTTGATTGATTGTTGGGATTTAGAAGTGTTTGATGATCCCAATTTATGGAAATTTCTCAAATCTGCCTATGTCATCAACCCAATGCTTGCATCATCATCCATATAGTGTGCATCATCCTGGTTTCTTGCAATTAGGTCATTCTTTCATAAATTTATGGTCTGAATTGCTGGAATCGATCACTGTTTGTTCTAGATTGAGTGAATTGGAAGCTAAATTTCCCTAATTGAATTTGGTGTGGAACCCACTTGACTGTGCAAACATAGAATTTTGCGGAAAGTTTTTCGATTTGGATAATTGATGCTCTAGTGTAGGGGTAGCATTGAGTCGAGTTGAGTTGAGCTTGAACCTTCCTATGTTTGAGCTAAGCTTGATTCAAATATTTTGAACTTGAGCTCGAGCTAACGCTTGTCTCAAGCCTTAAATTGTAATCAAGCTCGAACTAACCAAGGGGGAGAGGCAGAGCTCGAGCACCAATTGATAACAACTTTGGAGTCCCCTTCAATGACCACCTTTCCACTGTTTAGATTTCAATGGAAGACAAAATCTACAAGAGCACTTAGTTTTATACAAACATGCCTGCAAATATTATCTTCATAGGAAGTATTTGATCTTCTATAAAGTCACAAACTAAATGTAGTTTCCATTAAAAAATGACACTCAAACATAACGGGCGTATCAACTGTTAAACCTACCACAATGTTAAATAATTAGCCTTACACGAGAAAATGTTAACAACCAGTATCCTATTGGCTATGAAACTTTATACTTAATAACAAAGATTGACTAGGACTGATTTTTGAAAACCTAGCACCACCTTGTGATGGGTTTAAACCCATTCCCACTATATTTTATTGAGGCATAATGAAATAATAAATAAATAGTCATCTTCTGCAGAAACATACAGAAAGATGTCCCAGAACCAATACAAATATATATGTGAAATTCACCCAAACCTCAAGTAAAATGAAATGCTCATTTTTCACCAAGTTGCCTCACATGATATAGAGGATCACTTACAGCACATGAAGGGAATGTAGAAAAATTCAAGCCAATATCACCTTTGGGAGAGAGAAAGAGAGAGAGAAGTCAAACCAACATCAAATGGGAGAATCCTCCAAATAAAATTTGAATTTAGATTAAAGAGAACGCAAACTAATGATTATACCCATCCAATTAGGTTTCCTTCCAGCTTCTGCACTTCATAAAAAAGATAAGACTTCTAGGTTATAAAGTAAAACCTAGAATTAATTCCTTCTATGAGAGTCTTTTCACCATTAAATTTCATCACCAACACACTGCACACAGCAAGGAATGTTTTCCTTCATAATCACTGCACCAGTGGTTTAAGTAACAGACTTCTCCATCCAATCTAAATGCCACAAGTTATTCCTGGTGATTACTCTCTTGGATATAATTTTCTTAAGTGATCACCTTGCTTAAGAAGTAGACCTAGATAAATGCCACCTTAAAGGGAAATAAAATATGGGACTCACATATGCAATAACATACAATATGGAAAAGAAAGCAATGAAATATCTATATAAATATATATATATATATATATAGAGAGAGAGAGAGAGAGAGAGAGCTATATAAGATGCAAAAATGTAAATGGCAAAGCAACTCCATGTAAAATAAAAGGCTTAGACTGTGTTCACTTCCCTGAATTTGGAATAACAAACAAGAGAATGCATATTGCCCCAAGCACCTCGTGCTAAAGATGACAATAATTTAATTAGGATTCTTCCATCAATTTCCCAACCAAATCAGTAACTCTTTCCCCTCACACAAGTCAAATAGTCCAACCATTCAATTCCAATTTTTCTCTTGCTTGTTTGGAGGAATAAGCTAGATCTTATAATAACCCCAGAGAGACTTCACCATGTTCAGGGCACAACAACACACTCTTAAGCATATCATAACGCTTTTGATGCATTTGCACCTTAAAATTATTCATCCTTGGACTAGCACCTTAAACTATTGAGACTTGGGTATCCAGAATTTAGTATATTTCCCTCCACAAGATCAATCAACAAAGCTCAACAGAGTCCCCACTCTGGCAACATTTTTCTTAGTGTTGAGCAAGAAACAAATAGAATGTATCTTGTAGGATCACAATCATCTTTTGATGATAATTCTACAATAATCTATAGTTGGGATAGTAGTTGGGCAGGCAGGTTTTGAAAAACCAACAATGACATCAACAACAACATGAAATGAATAGAATGTTTAAATCACCCCAATCAGATACCTTCAACAGCCTTATGACAAAACCAAACATCACAATAGCCATGGTTAATTTTACAACAGTTAGAAAATTTGGCCAACTGTATTACTTGCATGGTTGTCGATTGTTTAGTTGGACAAAATCTAACGGGACTGCAATGAGAATTAGTTTTTGAGAAGTGACTACTAATTTGCTGGCAGAATGCATGGTTTCACATGTTTAGGCAAATCATGTTGATATAACTCATGCTTAGGTGGATCATGTTGACATGACTTATTTATAAAAATAAAATTTGATTTTTTTACCTAGTAAAAATGTATTGCAAACATTTTGATTGGATTCAAAACCTTATAGATATGTAGTCTTATGGAAGTACTCCAATAAGATGTAAAGTTATCCAACCTGTAGACTAAAATAGTCAACTCTCCTTTCAGTTCAATAGATTTTTACAGCACAGACTACCCTCCACAGCTTCAAGAACAAAAAATCCTATACCCACCCCCAGGTAATGTTCATTTCTTTCCTTTTTACTAGATATCTAGCCAGCTTTGAAGTCATTGTGAAGCTAATGAAATTAATTCAAATTTAACAAAGCCAAGAAAATAATCTGCCATGTGGTGCATTATTTTGCATTAACAATACCTTCATTTTACATAAATAAAAACAAATCAATGACAAAGAGTCTCAAGGCATTGGTGCTCATTCACTGGATTTTGAATGCATTATCTTCTCATACTGTTATGGTCCCAGATCTGACACAAGGATTCGTAGGGAGGAAGAAGAGAAAGACGAAGATCAAGCCAAAAGGAAGCTTGAAAACCCTAGGGCTCGTCAAGGAGAACTCTATGCCTGTTTAACCTAAAATAAATGCTTGACTTTCTCATTACTCTTACCCCTTAAATAGGGTTCACCCTTACAAGGTTTAAGATAAAATATTACAAAAATACCCCTATAAATAAAATATTCCAAAAATGCCCCTATGGCATAAATTGAAATAAAATAAAGTAAATTAAAGAAAAAATTAAAATAATAATGTTATTATGTGCATAATATTCCACCCCTGGAAGAAAGAGCTTGTCCTTAAGATCGAAGGTAGGGTCTGCTTGCCCGTGCCGACATCGCCATTCGTTCTCAAGTATCAACTGTGGTATCTGTGTCAGACCTCTGGTTTGCAAAACTGGAGCATCCACCCAGAGAAGGATTTTTTTTTCTACGTCACTTGCTGTAGTATACCCCAAGATGAATAAACAACTGAATAACAAGTTGAACTATCACTTGCGCCACTGGGAACTTCTGCTTCGACATTAATAGCCATTGTAGAATCCAGCCCAACAGTGGCCACATTGGTAGGATGCAGCATGTCCCCAATAACCTCAGTCCTTGTACGCAGTCCATGTTCAGAAAATTTCCTAGCATACACAACGAAAAGATATCATCGTGGTCTACTACTTTGGCAAGATCCACCAATTCAAGGTTGCACCTTTGGTGAAACTACTCATCCATATCAAGAACATATGCAACACCCCCACGCATCCCTGCAGCAAAGTTTCTGCCAGTTTTCCCAAGTACTACTACAGTACCTCCTGGCATGTACTCCCAAGCATGATCTCCAACCCCTTCAACCACTACTTTAGACCCTGAGTTACGCACACAAACCCTCTCAGCAACAGGTCCATGAAAATACGCCTCCCCTCAAGGTGCTCCATATAGAGCAACATTACCGATGACTATATTTTCCTTTGAATCAAACTGACTCTTTCTGGGAGGATACACGACAATCTTCCCCCCAGATAATCCCTTTCTTACATAGTCATGGCTGTCCCCTTCTAGCTGAAGAGTGAACCCTGGACAGAGGAATGCACCCATGCTTTGTCCAGCACTGCCTGTCAACTTCACATGGATGTTATCTTTAGGTAGCCCATTTATATGGTATCTCTCCATCACTTCATGACTTAGCATTGTGCCAACAACATGATTCTTAGTGCGAATAGTCATATCTATGTATACTTGCAGGCCACTTTTCTAGGCAGGTGTGCATGAAGCTATAAATTTCTTATCCAAAGCCATGTCCAATCCATGGTCCTGTTTTTGTACACAATATTGAGCTGCAGAATATTTCGCAGTTTGTAGTTGTTGCTGGGGTGACCTTATCTTCACTGCAATAGCAGCCGCAATATGAGAGAGCATCATCATCTTGGGCTCAAGAGCTCCACTAATGGGACATGTAGTAATAACAAAAATTATTTGTGTTGCTGTCCTTGTCCGGTCAGAATTAGTTACATCCTGCAGAGGAGTATCGGATGTGTGCACAACAAAAGATAATCGTGCGACTGCTGAAACTATATTCTGAATAATCAGCACCGGTTGCAGTAATGGCACTGTTGGTAGCACTATTTTCTGCAGTGTCAAAACAGTGCCTTACAATCCAGCAATGAATTGGATTGTGCTGGAACAATTGGTAAAACTTCCATTCTTCCAATAAACATGGCGATGCTGCTGGTCTAAAGATGGACTTATAAGTTCTTTGTTTTCTATTTTTTTCGGTTGAGTCCATTTCTTCACTGTAATGGCAGCACCACACAACAATTTGTGGAAGAGCCCAAGTGCTGCAAAACCAGCAGCTTCCTCCTGTATCCTCTCCTTCCCAGCCCAACTTGCATTCATATTAATCAATCCATAGGATACAAAAACATTAGATTCAAACCCTTTCTTTATCGTGTAATTATGTATCAACCTGGCGAAGAAAAAATCAATGGGTGGGGCATAGATAGGAAGGACACTAGACACTATGAGAGGACACCTCACCTGCTATCTTGCCATCTCTTGAAAGACACCCAGTGCTTCCCCGACATTCCTGTTTTGGCAGAATCTGACTATCATGGCACGCCAAACAGCCACATTTCGACCGACCAATTCAGGAAATGATTGGAAGGTGATTATGGTGATGTACTCCTTGATCCCTTTCGGTGCAAACTTGGGACTGATGTGATATTTAGGCAACATTTCTTGAAAATACATTTGGCCTTCTGACATTAATCCTGGACGAACACAAGCACCTAAAAGATCCATAAAGGTAACTTCAGCGGTCCAACATTTCTTTTGAAGTAGTCTTGGCACCTGGGTTGGTGTTGGAACCTTGTCCCACCATTTTTGCTACTAAAGTGAGACCATTTGCAGGACATCCATGAATATAGTGTCCCAAAATCATGGCATTCCATGACATGACATTCAGATCTCTCCAACACATTCCAGAAATTTCAATAGAATATCCAGTAAAGGCATATGGTGCAAAGTCATATACACCTCGGTATAGAGAAAACCCAGGAAAGATTTCCATCACTAAACCCCAGTCTCTTGAGAAGCTTGTATCTTCAACAAAAAATGAAATAGAGAGCCTCCCAAGAGTCCTGATCCAAAGACCCACACGTAGCCAATAACTGAAGCAGATTTTACATATGAGAAAACATTCACAGCAAAAACCCAAATGCAATCTGCAATTTTTTATGAATGACGAAAAACACAAATTGGTTGTAGTCGTTCAAAGTGAAAATATTCAACCTGATTACGTTTTCATAAGCAGCAACATATCTGAAACACTCCAAAGGACGGCAGAGAAAGTCTCCAGTTATAAGAACTTTAGTTCGTTCACCACTATAAGCCCATTCAACACAACTTTTAGGAGCATGCACAACCTTAACATCCTGTGCGTGATTTGCCACAATTGCTTCACTAGGAAAACCACAAATGATGGAACCCAAAAAATTAAGTCCCACCTTTTAAATTTGACAATGAACATACCCACAGGTAATGTGCGTGTCAACAGTACAACAAAGCCCCCATAAAAAAATTCTCAAAAGTCCCCAAAAAATTATTTTTATGGATCCCGACATCCTCAGAAAAAATTCATTTCGAAATGCATACACCCAAGCCGGAACTCCATTAATTGGGCACTATTTCTCTGCTTCACGAGATAGAGATCCTGCGTCCCCAATTTTTTATCAGCTTTGTGTTGTGGTCTTTGACCATGGACCGAGTAAAGACACGGTGGGAGAGGTTTTCTGGAATTCCCGAGCCTGAATCTGGTTTCCGACTTGGCTCTGGATGACCTATGTTGATGGGTTAGGGTGAATCGGTGAAATAGAAGGTGGGAAAGGGGAAAACGATGGAGGAGAAGGGATATTAAGACTTGTTGAAGGGAGTCTTCACCTTGGGTTCCGGGGGAACACCAACCCTGGTTCCTCTGGGAGAACGCAAATCCCATCAATATTTCTTCTTGTCCTTCCATTCTTTCTTGATGGCCTAATAAGCAAGGCTCGAGCATAGAGTATCGGAATATTAGGGTGAATCGGTGAAATAGAAGGTGGGAAAGGGGAAAACGATGGAGGAGAAGGGATATTAAGACTTGTCGAAGGGAGTCTTCACCTTGGGTTCCAGGGGAACACCAACCCTGGTTCCTTTGGGAGAACGCAAATCCCATCAATATTTCTTCTTGTCCTTCCATTCTTTCTTGATGGCCTAATAAGCAAGGCTCGAGCATAGAGTATCGGAATATTACAAATCCTGCCTACTTGAAAATAATCAATTTAAAAGACATAACTAGCTAAGTTACTGAACTACTCCAGTGAGTCATTGGCTCGTCTGCATGGCCTCTGGACTACTCGTTGCTATGGAGTCTACAACGTCACTCCCCTCCTGGAGAATGAGCTTGCCTGTGAGCTCAAAGGTAGGGAAGGCGTGCCGAAATGGATCTACGGTATCCCACGTAGCCGGTTCTCCCCGCGAGCCGTAGGTTCCACCTGCAAGGAGGAAACAATTTTATTTATTTATTTATTTTTTCCGGAAATCCCTTTTACCTGGGTGCCGTTTCTGTAGTGTTTATCCCATCCAGTAGACCAGCCACAATGGCCTCATAAGCCTCTGCATGCAAGGAAGCCACCAACCGCCATGCCAAAAGTTCAGTGAGATCCTTTGTTGTAGGGACTCCAACCAGTAGCCCCTGTATTGGTTTATGCCAAGGTCTAGCCATGGTTTCATGTTGCCATTGTAATGCAATACAGCTGCTTGCTTTATCAATTCTGTATCAACCCAATAGTTGTAGCCCAATCCTGACAATGCCCATGAATTGTCTAATGCAGAAATCCGATTCTGAAATGCAAGCAAGTTCGCAGGCAAGGTTCCAGCACTCTTCAAATCCTTATCCTTGCCCTGTGGCTGTAGGTGCCTCGAGTAGGTTTCTGTGAGATTACTGTCTCTCCACCTTTCCAGATCGATCACATTTAGACCAGACATCCATGCACATGAGTTGCTGTGAAGAATATTCTGACCCAGAGAACTTCTAAGCTGACCAAGCCTCACCCTGCAGTACTCTACTGCCCCATTCACCTTTCCTTCCATATCAAGGCTCCACAAAGGCGACAAATCTCGTTTAAGAACAATATCATCACCCAAAACTACCACCCTTTGAAAATTTGGAAATATTTCGGGAAGGAAAACGTGTGTTGATCCAAATACAGACATATTCCGTTCTCGTCTGGATGGCAGCCGGATTGTCGGCACTTCGGATGGAAACATGGAGCTCGTCATGTACCAATGGATGAGATACAAAACCTTCCATATGTTTGAGGTTCGGGTCATCAATATTCAGGACATCAATGACCACATTTTGGTATTTGTGTCTGAAAAACCAGAGCTTCATTGCAAAATAGTTCTGCCCATCAGTGACCACATGAAAAACCTGGTTTACAGTCTCCTCTGCTGAGTGAGATCTGATGTATTCGACTGTCATCTCATTGACAAACAGTGGATAGTCATTGGCACAGTATCAACACCAAGTTGGTATAAGAAAGCACTCTGTTTCATGTGAAAATGAGCTTCATCCTCAGTTAGATCAAGTAACTGCCTAAATTTCTTATCCACATTGCTGGTGCATGCAATGTGGAAGATCAGAATCTGTTGTCGTTTCGCTGAGCATGCGCTCATATTCTTGAATGTTCATCTTCATTTCATGTGACAGCTTATCCTGTGTTGGAAGTTTAGCAATACTAGGATAATAAGCTCTCGCCACAAAAAGCTGATTCTTTAATTGCTTTACTTTAGAGTCCTGCATTCGTTCTGTATGCTCATCATGCCAAAGGCAGTAGCTACCAAATTCAAGTTGACATGAAGCTGCAGTTGCATCACTCTTGTCTTAGTCCAATTTGTCAAAAGGTGTATACCAGTGGTGTGCATTTGCCACTGTATTCAGAGGCATCAGTGCTAATATGAATGCAAGATAAGAAGTTATTGGAAGCGTAACTTCAGATGCTGAATGGGTATAATATCTCGTTGTGCACACTGTATTTATGTCATCAATAACTACAATGGACTGATGAAGAGCATCAGCCACCCTGAGAGCCGTTCTAGCACATTGTGGGGCATCACCGAGATGTTTCTGAAGCAACTCAATACCAACCTCACTCAGTCCAGTGGCAGATGTGGAATTAGCCAGTGCCTTTGGAAGTAAAGGTGGGCTAGTACCAGGCTGTCCAGAGAGGAGCACGTTCTGTGTAGGAGTAATTCGAATGACTGCTGTTTGCTGCTCGACGGGAGCCTGCTCAGTGGCAACAGTAGGCTCATGTTCCGCAATCTATGCAATTCAAGGCTAACTTCAGCCTTGCGCCCTTGGAACGTTACGTGGAGGCCGGCTAGCTCAAAAATCATGGTTAAAGTGGCGAAATCCCACAAAATCGGTTCCAACATGTGGAGCCATTTAATGCCGAGAACCATATCGAATTCTGCTAGAGAGGTAATAAGAAATTCGGCCTTGAACTGCTGACCTTCCATAACTTGGATGTTTGTCTCCATTAACCACTGACACTAAAGCGATTGGACGAGGCTGCACTTGAAGTTGTAACTGTTGGGCCGCCTTGAAGCTTATAAAATTATGGGTACTTCCTGAGTCAACCAGACTTAGGAGAGGTTAGTCATTAACGAGAGCACCGAGTTGCATGGTGTGGGTGGATTGGAGGCCAGTAATGGCATGGAGAGAAATTTCAGGTTCTTTTTCTTCCTCTACCTGCTCTGCGTGTATGGACTCGTCCTCCTCATGATCTTCCAATTCTAGCCAAAATAACTTTTGACATTGATGACCAAATGTATATTTTTCATCACAATTATAACACAACCCTCTGGATCTTCTGTCTTCCATTTCTGCTCTTGACATTTTTTTGATAAATGCTAGTGGAGGCTGACTAGTCTTGGTTGTTGTGGAAGTATTTGCAGGGGCACTGAAGCGCCATGTGCTGTTAGTAGCAGACCTGTTATTTTGCCAAGGCTTACGATTCTGAATTCTTTGTTTGACCAAGTTCATTGTTGGGGCTAAATTAGAGGGAGTGAGGAGCTCAACCTCTAACCGAAGGGACTTTAATAATCCAGCAGTAAATAAGCCCACCTGTTGATCCACCCGGACTATTTTACTGGATCTGGCCAATTTTTCTTGAAATGCCTGCTGGTATTGCTCTACGCTGCCGGTTTGATGCAACAAGGCTAGGCCTCCTAATGGATTGCTCTGAGCAGGTGGTCCAAACTGAATTGTGCATAAATCTTTAAATTCTTCCCAGTCTATGTCCGGATTTTCCATTTCGAGTTGGTGGCCCCATAGTTGCGCTTCATCAAGTTGTTGTCCCCATAGTTCAGCTGTTCTTTGATGAGAAAAAAATTTCTCACACCTATATAACCAAATTAAGGACTCCTCGAATTCCTTAAACAACGGAAAATCCAACTTTGTGTACCTCGGGATGGCCCCACCACCAGAACCCGAGCTCATGCCATTTACGGTCTGCTTTGTTCGACCCACAAAGTGGTCGCCCAGCATAGCCGCAAGGCTCCTCCTTCCTTCACTAGGAGTGAGGTTTCTTACCCCCATCAATTCGTCAAGTTTAGCAGAAATTTGTTGGATTTTGGCATTTACCTGAGACACTCTGCTTTCCATCAAAATCGCCAGACGTCCCTGTGTCTCTTCCTACCTGGATTGTATCATTTCCCTAACGGTAGATATCCAATCTTCATTGTCCGATGGATCTCCCAATTCGGTCTGCTTTGATACCAAGATGTTGTGGTCTTTGACCATGGACCGAGTAATGCGACGGTGGGAGAGGTTTTCTGGAATTCCCGAGCCCGAATCTGGTTTCTGACTTCGCTCTGGACAACCTATGTTGACTGGTTAGGGTGAATCAGTGAAATAGAAGTGGGAAATGGGAAAACAATGGAGGAGAAGGGAGATTACCTTGGGTTCCAGGGGAACACCGACCCGGTTCCTTTGGGAGAACGCAGATCCCGTGAATATTTCTTCTTGTCTTTCGTTTCCTTCTCGATGGCCTAATAAGCAAGACTCGAGCATAGAGTTTTGAAATATTACAAATCCTGCCCTCATGGGCTACCTACTTGAAAATAATCAATTTAAATGACATAACTAGCTATGTTACTGAACTACTCCACTGTGTCACTGACTCGTCTGCATCGCCTCTGGACTACTTGTTGCTATGGAGTCCACAACATCATGTGATGTTATGGTCTTGGGTTATGTACCTATGTCTTCCACTCCTGAGAGGCCGGTCTTTTGGGTAGTATTGGATAGGTACTTAACATTTGGTATCAGAGCTAGCACTACGTCACGAGATCGAATCCCGGAGGGGGTGATAGTGGAGGGACATACCTAGCGGAAGGGGCAACCAGAGTGTGCTTCCTGCACCAATGGGCCATCACTATATGTAGAAGGGGCGACTTGAGTGTGTTCCCGCATCATGGGCTGTTGCTAGAGTAGGCCGTCGCACGTGGGCCACTGTGGACGTTGGCTCTCGCGAGCATGGGTGTGATGTTATGGTCCTGGGTTATGTACCTTTGTCTTTCGCTCCAGAAAGGCTGGTCTTTTGGGTAGTATTGGCTAGGTACTTAACACGTTGTTGCTGCTCAACCCATTTGAGCCACCACAATGCCAGGAAAGACTCGTTTTGACCTAAAAATCAAGGGTGTTTCCAAAGCCTACCCCCAATTGCATTGAAGTTGGTTCCCCACTAGACTGCCGATAGCGAGATTGTGATGGAGAGTGAGAATCAAGAAGCCAAAGCCCACCAGATTTGTTTCCGTCGGCGCCTCCTCTTTTTTTGGTGACGAATAGCAGCCCTTTGTGGCTTCGCTGCTTGTATATTTTCCTCAATAGTGGAGGGACGACCAAACTGATTCGCCAAGATAGAGTCAGATCGGGATTTTTTTGTCTGCTATTCTGGAAGACATTCTACTGGCTATGACGAGTGATTTTTAAGGTCAAACCCAAATCAACCCTTACCGACGAGGTTTTGGCAGCATACCCCTTCGATTTCGAATTTCCATGGTCCTTACCGTCTTATTTTGGAAGTTTTGAGGATGATTTCGGATTTGGTGTTGACTTCGATTTCTGATGTGCAGGGTCCCTGTCGTCTGATTTCCATGATCGGGGAACTAATTTTGTCTGGCCCATCATTGGATTTCCCTGCTCAAAAATATTGGAATTTCCTGGTCCTTGGCCTTTTTGCCTGACTATGACAGCTTCTGCCTCTCGTTTAGTGCTTATTTTGTGCTCGAAGATGGTGAAATTTTCTGCAGCAGTGAGTTTCTCCCTTGCAGAACGTTCAATGGAAGCTTCATACCAAGTGGAAGATTCATAGAATGTGCGTATTTCTCCCAATTGTTTGCATACATTTTCCAATGATTCAAATGTGGCAATGTATTTTTCTTGGTATGAAGAATCACTCATTGTGTTCCCACTCTGATAACAGTTGTTATGGTCCCAGATTTGACACATGGATTAGTAGGAAGGAAGAAGAGAAATACGAAGATCAAGCCAATGGGAAGCATGAAAACCCTAGATCTCGTCAATGAGAACTCTAAACCTATTTAACCTAAAATCAATGCTTGACTTTCTCATTACTCTTACCCCTTAAATAGGGTTCACCCTTACAAGGTTTCAGATAAAATACTTCAAAAATACCCCTATAAATAAAATATTAAAAAATGCCCCTATGGCCTAAACTGAAATAAAATAAAGTAAATTAAAGAAAAAAATTAAAATAATAATTTTATTGCGTGCATAACACATACAACAAATAATTTCTAAAAAATTCTATAGCTGATAACTAGGAAAGCCATAGAGATAGATGCAAACTTCCATAAACAAACCTCAAAACCAAAAAACACACCACATGCTTCCCTGTTACTTAAGTGTGTATTGCCCACTTTCCAACATCCTCCCAAAATGGCTATGAACTATGTGTTTTTCTTTCCCTCTCTGATGAGAAGCTTCAATTCAAACAGATCACTAAAATCAGTTCCTTCGCTCGCCAAAGCAATAAAAAGTGACACATATGACGCATTATCTTCAATACTCTTACCATCTCGTTAGAATCACATATGAATGAACTTTGCATCGCTAACACTGATTTTATTACGATTTTCTCGAGCCCTGAGCCCTGAATCCCTGATTTACCAAACTCCAAAGGTTGCCACCTGTTGAATCCCTGATTTTCTAATCCAAAGCTTCGTTAAGTAATGAGCCGGCTCGCGAGCTTCTGAACCAAACCTGGGTTCACATGAGCTCAGCTCGTTTACTTAAAAGAGCCTGATTACGATCTCGAATTTGATTCAAGATCGCAATAATTCAAACCGAACCGAGCTGAACTCGAATTACTCACGAACCGGCTCTGTTCGATGCCACCACTATATACAAGGCTTGACTGAATGAAGTGTAAGGGTTGCTTGCTTTCTAGTACAAACAAAGCATCTTAAATAGGCTGATTATAAAATTAATAAGCACTTGAGCAAGGTATGCCCCACAAGCCACCATCGGGCCCAACATCCCTATCCTCTTGAGTACATCGTCCTAGTTCCTACCCCACCCCCTCTGGCAGCAGTAGCTTGGTCTGTGTGATCCATTCTCCAACACGAGCAAGTAGACCAAGACTCAGGCTGGCAAACAGTGGTTAACCGAACATCAAGACGAAGAATATGGGTGGCTGAGACTACTTCTTGTGTTTGAGTTCCGGTATTAGAAAACAACCACCTCTCTGACTGGTGTCCCTCTTGCATTTTAATTCCAGTATAAGAAAAAAACCACCTCTCTGCCAAGGATGCGCGAGCAATGTGGAGAAGGCATTCAGATTCTCTCCCGATCTGGGATGAAACAATCCTTCGTTTCCCTGCCCATCTTGGTGGTGGGATCATTAATCATCCTTCTCGACAAAGTCCTCACCGACAAGGCGGTTCGGAGCTTTGGGCACACTCTGTGAACCGGCGACCTTGCTTTCCATCTTCACACTCAGTACCACCGCGACACGCTGGAATGCACCATCACCCAAAGGCACGGAACTATGGTTATGGGCATAGTCTACTTGCAACAAAGCTCAAACCCTAATTTCGGATGGGCTGCTTTCTAGGTAAGTCTAATAAAAATCTCCACCCAAAAAAGCACTCCCTACCCTACTCATTGTTGGAATTATGGTTTCAAATATATTATTTATAAAATAAAATTACCATGATTTTAGAGCCGTGGAGCCCACTTCTAGATGCTTTGTCATTGGATGTTTAGTATAAGGAATAATGGCTAGCATATCCCCCTGTAGACGTAGAATAATTGGGTGGATTGACTTAATGGACACATCTCTTGGGAATAAGGAGATGTATCTCTCTTGAGGGGATGTATGTTCAACATGTAGCCAATACTACCCAAAAGACCGGCCTATTAGGAGTGGAAGACATAGGTACTTAACCCAGGACTATAACATCACACCCCACCTTCGCGAGCTGACGACGGCCCACTCTAGCAATGGCCCACTCTAGAGATGACCTACTCTAGCGACGGCCTACTATAGTGACGGCCGACTCAAGTCACCCCCTCCACTATAGCAACGACCCACTCTGGTTGCCCCCTCCAGGATTCAAACTTACGAAGTGGGAGCCCACTCTGATAACAAATGTTAAGCACCTAGCCAATACTACCCAAAAGACTGGGGTGTGATGTTATGGTCCTAGGTTAAGTACCTATGTCTTCCATGCCTGATAGGCCAGTCTTTTGGATAGTAATGGCTAGGTGCTTAACATTTGGTATCAGAGCAAGCTTCCACATCGCACGTTCGAATCCCGAAGGGGGCGACCTAGCGGAGGGGGCGACCTCGCGGAAGGGGTGACCAGAGTGGGCCGTCGCTATAGTGGAGGGGGCGACCTGAGTAGGCCATTTCTAGAGTAGGCTGTCACTAGAGTGGGCCGTCACTAGAGTGGGCCGCCATGGTTGTCGGCTATCGAAGGTGGGGTGAGATGTTTTGGTCTTGGTTTAAGTACCTATGTTTTTCGCTCATAACTTGCCGGTCTTTTGGGTAGTATTGGCTAGGTGCTTGACAGTGTACCTCTCCTTGAAGGATGTATCTCTCCTAAGGGGATGTATCCTTATGAATAGTCATTAGTGCCACACCCTTTGGAAATCTATAAATTCCTCCATGATCTTACATCTTACAAATGAGGCTAAGGCTATTTGCACACCCAGTCTGGCTGAACGGGAGCAAGCTTATCACTTGTAAATGAATTATCAAAGGTTATCTTATGCACTTCAAGTTTTATTTATATTCTTCAAGATGAAAGATATGCTCTCTTTATTCTTCTTGTTTCAATTCTATGATATATGTATGGCTCTCATGATAAGAAGAATTATGGAGGATTTAATATCTATTTCTATGATATTTATTTTATTATTATTAGACATCAAGTCATACAAATACAAGAGATATATGCCTCTGCTGGTATCATAGAGATAGATTCTAATTTTCCATATTTATTTTGGATTTTTTGGATTTTTTATTTGTGAATGAAAATAAGGTTAGTTTAGGCTTATTGTGTTCTGGCACAACAGGCGGGCCCGATGGTGTGGGCTTGCCAATGCGAGGGCTGCTATTTGGGCATGCCTGTTAACGCGCGGACTTGTGCGGTCTGGGTCTGTAATGACCCAGGACCATGAATGTGTTTTAAGAGTTATTTTTTCTCACCCATAATTTTATTTTTAATGGAATTTCCATGTTATTTGGAATTTATTTGGCTATTTGAGATCCAAGACTATAGGTATGAAGATTTATATGTTGATATTTTATAAATAGTTCATATCTAATTGGTTTAGTTGTTGGATAATTATTTATTTGCTATAATTTCTTGAAGTATTTATAATTTGTCTTATTGCATGCTTTGTTATATATTTATGTATTTTATGTGAAAATTAATTTAATTATATAATTTTAAAAATCCCAAAAGGGTAATGCGAGTTGTATAATTAGATTACAATATTGTAAATTAATTCATATGAATCCCCAAAGGGTAAGTATGAATTAATTTATTTGTTTGGGATATTGTTGTTTGTTTAATATGTGTGGAATGATTTGCCTAGTAACTCTCATGAATCTCCAAAGGGTAAGTGGGAGTACTAGGTGGCTGAGATGATTGTATAATTACGTATGTTCTCCCATATATTGAAATATTTTTTGGATGACAAGAACATCCAGTAGTGGACATAATTTTGCTGAGTCCCAAAGAAAAATGTAGTTGATGGGACTAATTATGTGAACTGGTCACAACGGGTTGACTTAATGCTACGAGGCTATAAGTTTGATAAGATTATCAAAGTGGATACTCCTTCTCTAAGACCTTCTCGAGTAAACTACCCCGATAATCTGGAACAGTATAAGAAGGACCCTTGAAAATTCAAGGAAGGGGATGATGCTAATGAAATTTCTAGGTCACATATTCTTGGGGCTCTAAGTGAGAATCTCTTGATGAATTATTTTCATTTTCCCACTACAAAAGAGATTCTCGACCAGATTGAGGCTAAATATGGTAAAAAGTCGTCTACTCACATCAATAACATATGGCAAAAGTTTACTCGTGCCAAATGTGTAGAAAATGTTGATGTGAGAACATATGTAAATGACATATTTTCCATGGCAGATGAGTTACAATATCATGGTAGACCAATAGATTAAGAAACTAAAGTGGTCACCATTATCAACTCTTTACCCAAATCTCTCAAATATATTCAAGATTTTTATTCTTTGTCCAAGACAAAGTGGACTATATTTTATTTGGTTAATATGATTGACCACCAATCCGATAGACTCAATCCAAGTATTGAGTTAGATAAACCTTCACCTAGCACAAACGTAATTTTGAAGCTGAAGAAGAAGAATTTTAAGAAGAAGGGAAAGAACTTTCGATTTCAAAACTTCAAGGACAAAAAGGTCAATCAACAAAGGGTTGAAGTACATGCAAATCAACATGTTTGCTTCTTCTGTAATAAGCCAGGATATATAAAGAAGTATTGTAGGGCTTTGAAAACCATGCAAGAAGGGCAACAGGAGAACACTAGTGAGTTCTTATCTCTTGAAACTTGTACAATTTATATCAAGCCTTTTAGTTGGTGGGCTGATTCTGGTGCAACTATTCATGTAGGGCTTCAAGGAGCTAAGAAAGATTGAAGAAAGAACAAACTTTATTTACAGAAATGATGAAAAGGCCATTGTGTAAGGCGTGGGAACTTACCGGCTAAAGCTTGTTGATAACAAGTTTTTTGATTTAGAAGATTGTCTTTATGCTCCTTCTTTGAGAAGAAGTCTATTATCTTTATCTTGTCTTGAGAAACTTGGATTTACATTTTACTTTGGAAGTGGAAAGTTTCTTATGTTACAAGATGATAAAGTTATTTTGAGAGGTTTTCGAAATTCTGGTCTATATCAATTGCAACTTAGTGGAAATATGGTGTTCAATGTTTCTACTTCTTCAGATATTAAAGAAAGTAAATTGTATTTGTGGTATTTATGACTAGGGCATATAAACAAGGATAGAATTACAAGACTTGTGACACAAGGATTATTGAAAAATCTTTTACATAATGATTTTCCTATTTGTGAGTGTAGTATATATGGGAAAATGACAAAGATACCCTTTCCATCCAAAGGCTCGAGAAGTTCTCATGTTTTGGATATTATTCATTCTGATATATGTGGACCTATGAATGTTAATACTTGTAATGGTCATTCTTATTTTAACACATTTATAGATGATTTCTCAAGATACGAAAGAGTATATTTACTGCATAGAAATAATGAGACCTAAGATTATTTCAAAACCTTCAAATTGGAGGTAGAAAATGCCACAGGAAGGAAGATCAAAACATTGCATAATGACGGAGGTAGAGAGTATTGTTTGGAGTTATTCTCTGAATTTTGTAAGTCAAACGGGATTATCCATATGTTTAGCATGCCTTATACACCTAAACAGAACGGTACTGCTAAAAGGAAAAATTGAACCTTTCTAAGGATCTATGATGACACTTGAAAATTTTCCAATATCCTTTTGGGGCAAAACACTATTGACAGCTAACTATATCTCAAATAGAGTGTTTTCAAAGTCAGTTGAGAAAACACCTTATGAAGTATGGTCAGGCAAAACTCCTAGTCTTAACCATTTTAAAGTATGGGGATGTGTTGCTGATGTTTTAAAACTTGATCCTAAGGACAAATTGAAGGCTAAGACTTGAAGATGTTTATTCGTTGGGTACTCTGAACATTCAAAAGGATATAGGTTATATGATCCCAAGGAGAAGGTGATTATTGAAAGTAGACATGTAAAATTCATTGAGGATAGATTTGATTGTGATGAAGATTTAGGTACGAAGTCTCACTTGGAAGAATATATTGAAATGTCTTCTTCTGAATCTCCTTCTAATATAGAGAATTCCACCCAAACGGATAGTCGAAGAGGGACTAGAGAAAGAAAATCTAGTAAACTCCTATCATCTTCAGATTTTTTTACCTATGCAGGAGAAACTTATGAAAGAACAAGGTTGAATGAAGACATTACTGATGCTGACACTTATGAGCAAACACTCTTTGATGTGGATTCTGACAAGTGGAAGTCGGCAATGGAAGAAGAGATGGACTCTATGTATAAAAATGAAGTTTGGAATCTTGTTGATCCTCCTACATCGGTTAAGCCCATTAAGTGCAAGTGAATGTTTTCAAGGAAGAGAAATGTTAAAAGTAAAGTTGAAAGATTCATAGCTCGTCTTGTTGCCAAGGGTTTTACTCAACAATACGGGATTGATTATGATGAAACATTCTCTCCTGTTGCACGAATACAGTCTATTCGAGCTCTCCTGGCATTGGTTACATATTATGACTATGAGTTTTTCCAAATGGATGTTAAAACCGCTTTTCTAAATGGAAATTTGGATGAGGAGATTTATATGGAACAACCACGTGGATTTGTTAGACCTGGGACTGAAGCAAAAGTATGTAAGTTGGACAAGTCTATTTACGGTTTGAAACAACCCTCACTATTATGGAATATCAAGTTCAATGAAGCAATTACAGCGTATGGTTTTACTCAAAATCCAGAAGATCACTTTGTTTATATCAAAATAGTGGGAGATTGCATTGTTTTTCCTACTTTATGCGTAGATGATATTTTATTAGCTGAGAATGATATTCAGTTACTCCACGGAATAAAGACATGGTTGTTTCAGAAATTTGATATGAAAGACCCTGGGGAAGCTTCTTATATTCTTGGCATTAAAATTCTACAGGATAGAGCCTTGAAAAAATTGAGTTTGTCTTAAGAGAAGTATATCGACACTCTTCTGGATCGGTTTCACATGTCCAACTGTATACAAGGTAAAGTACCTTATGATAGCACTAAAAACATGAGTTAGGTGGATTGTCATTCTCACCTCAAAGATAAGTTGGATGAATCTAAGTATCCATACGCTTCTACTGTGGGGAGTTTTATGTATGCTCTTATATGTACAAGACCTGATCTTACTTATGTTGTTGGGGTTCTTAGCCGGTTTCAGGCTAATCCAGGTTTCACTCACTGGGAAGGGGTTAAATGGGCAATGTGCTATCTAAAACGAACAAAGTCATATGCTTTGACTTATCAAGTGGAGAAGTTGGAATTGATTGGTTATTCTGACTCAGATTATCAAGGATGTATTGATACCCACAAGTCTACTTCTGGTTTTATCTATATGTTTGGCAGAGGTGCCATTTCTTGGAAAAGAAAGAAGCAAGAATGTGTCACGCAATCAACCATGGAGGTGGAATATGTGACTATGAACTTAGCTACATGGGAGGCTGTCTATCTTCACAAATTCTTGCGAAACCTTCTAGTGGTCGATTGTGTGGATCGACCTATTCCTCACTTTTGTGATAATGCATCTGCTATTGCTATCACAAAAGATCTGAAGTGTCACTCCAAGGCTAAACATATCGAAGGGAAATACCACTACATACAAGACATGCTAGGAAGGAGGAAGTTGTTATTTATAAGATATTTTCTCCTGACTACTTAGCTTATCCACTAACCAAGTGTCTTCCCGTGACCGGTTTCACTTTCCATGTAGGGAACATGGGTTTGATTTGTTTATAATTGATGAGACCAAGTGGGAGAACATTGTTTTGTGTGCATTATGGTCTCAATGATTTGTCATACTATGTCATGACATTGTAATTTATATTCCATGGAATGGCCATTTTGAAAGAATGCATATGCTTTTGTGTGATAATATGAGTACTCAACGTATGCCTTGAGATTCTACTTCCCTATTAGGTATGCACTTGTACGTGTATATGTGAGGGTCTCAATAGGGAATGACGGTTGAGTCTCTAAATTGTCCAGGCCAATGGGACTGCATAGGCACAATTTCCTTTATGGCTAATACTCATGTTGGTGTAGAGCTTTACCCTGAGCTCCTTAGGTATTGAGTATGCTATGGACGGTGAGATGCCTTGATGTCCAACTTTTCTATTAGGTATATACTTTGTATATACGGAAGAGTGTCAATAGGAAGGTAGGGTTGGATGTCTAAATTATTCAAGCCTATGGTATTGATTAGGCACAATTACCTTAGTGGCTAATACTTGAACTGGTATAGAGCTTTACCCTGAGTTCAGGTCTGAGTATGCTATGAATGGAGACCGCTGAACTGGCAATTTTGGCAAGTATGGATTTGGTTTATTCCCCAGCCTTGGATATCTAAGATATAAATTGTGTAGGGTCGGGTTAACTACACATGTATATTAAAGTGTTTAAGGTAATGCCTATGGTCATGGTATGGTTTTATGTGTCAAGATTGATTTTTCATGGTTTTTCGAAAATCGGAATTTGAAATGGATTTGAAACCAAGTGGGAGTTTGTTGAAATTATGGTTTCAAATATATTATTTATAAAATAAAATTACCATGATTTTAGAGGTGTGGGGCCCACTTCTAGATGCTTTCTCATTGGATGTTCAGTACAGGGAATAATGACCAGTACATTCCCCTATAGAGGCAGATTAATTGGGTGCATTGACTTAATGGACACATCCCTTGGAAATAAGGAGATGTATCTCTCTTGAGGGGATGTATCTCTCCTTGAAGGATGTATCTCTCCTAAGGGGATGTATCCTTATGAATAGTCATTAGTGCCACACCCTTTGGAAATCTATAAATTCCTCCATTGTCTTACAAATGAGGCTAAGGCTATTTGCACACCCAGTCTGGCTGAACGGGAGCAAGCTTATCACTTGTAAACGAATTATCAAAGGTTATCTTGTGCACTTCAAGATTTATTTATATTCTTCAAGATGAAAGTATGCTCTCTTTATTCTTCTTATTTCAATTCTATGATATATGTATGGCTCTCATGATAAGAAAATTATGGAGGATTTAATATCTATTTCTATGATGTTTATTTTATTATTATTAGACATCAAGTCTAACACTCATCCTCCCACCACCGTTGCAAAGGCCACCATCCTCCCACCCCCCACCTCACAAACACCACCTACCAGAAATTCCTTCCCGAGCCCAAAACCCTCACAAATTATCCCTAACCCTGTTGAGCTTGTGTTCCCACCCCCGCCTCCCCTGTTGATCCGCCACTCAACTAGCCATATAACCCTCACTCTCCCAAATCAGGCTCTAGCTGATGGAATCAGTCGGCTCTCTGTTGCCACGGTGGTCACTGCCAGATCCACTTGTTCGTCAAAAACCCTACTCGCGATTTGGCTTAACAACCGCTTCCCGCAATTTAACCCTCCTGCCATCGATCACATCTTGGATCATCACTGGTTTATCTTCAAATCCATTGAAGATAGGCAAAGAGTTAAAACTCATTTGGAGTGAAAAGGGATCCCCCTTGAAGCGGATGGTCGACAGGGCCCTGAAACTTACTAATTCCCTGGTAGGACAATGGCTTGTTGCTCGGGGTATTCCCGCCGAGCTTCGGTGTTGGCACACCACAGCCAGTGTTGCTAGCATATTCGGAAAAATCATCTAGACAAAAGAACAGCAAGAGCATCCCCACCAGGAAATGTTTTTCCTCTGGCCAAAAGCTCCAGTAAGTGACCTCCACCGTATCAAAATTATTTGGACTTTATACCAAATTACCCATTTTTAAAATGTTATTTCAATAAATGACATCACTTTAAACTTCTTTTGAAAAATACCCAACTTTGGTCTATTGTATATGTGTGCAATCAAAGGTGACATGTAATCTTTGACGGATTACGTATTGCTACATCAGTAGCACTGCATGAGTAGATAGACACATCGACTACCACTATTACGATCCCGAATCTGCCACGGTTTATTGTAGGGAACCCATGTGGAATCGTAGGAAGGCATGGAGAGGAAGAAGAAGATCAAGCCAAAGGGAAGCTTGAAAACCCTAGAACTCGTAAGGAGAGCTTCAAGCCTGTTTAACCTAAAATTAACCTAAAACTAATGTTTGTATTTCTCATTACTCTTGCCCCTTAAATAGGGTTCACCCTTACAGGGTTTAAGATTAAATATTAAAAAAATACCCTATAAATAAAATATTCCAAAAATACCCCTATGGCTTAAAATTGAATAAAATAAAATAAATCAAAGAAAAAAATTAAAACAATAATGTTATTGTGTGCATAACAGCCACATCAGGATTCCGACCCGTCAGTAGCCAAATAAGATGTGTAAAAAAATTCAATAATTTCTTTAAAATTAAGTTTATGATTACACTTTTTATTACCTTATATTTAAAATAATAAATTATAATAAATAATAAATAATAATTAAAAAATAACTCTTACCTATTTAACACAATTTACTATCAATTAAAAATACATCAAATTCTATATTAGAGTTTAAAAAATAAAAAATAAAATAAGTATACTACTTAATTAAAAATCTCACTAACATATTATTGATTTAAAATATTTATAAATAGAAAAAGTCTTACACTTACCCATTTATTATCGATTTAAAATATTTATAAATTAAAAAATTAAAAAAAAGTTATTTTAAAGTTTAAAATTTTGATTTATCTGTACAAAATAATAAATTATAAAAAAATTAATTAATTAAAAATCTTACAGCACCTTTTATTATTGATTTAAAATATTTATTAACTGAAAAATAAGAATTTTTTTATTTAGATTTTAAAAATAAATATATTGGTACAGTTTTTATTATCTTATATTTAAAATAATAAGTTATTAAAAAATCTTACCCTTAACTATTTAACACCTTTTTTTTAATCTATTTAAAAAAATTAATTTTTTTGAAAAATTTTAGTTTTGTGTTTAAAAATCAAATTTATCAGTACATTTTTTAAAATTTATCTATATTTTTTAATTACCTTATATTTAAAATATTAAAAATAAAATAAATAAAATAATTATTTAAAAAATCATAGTCTTACTTATTTGTCACATTTTATTATCAATTTAAAATATTTTTTATTAAAACAATGATTAAAAATTTTACTTTAGTGTGTAAAAATCAAATTTCTAGATAGAAATTTTGTTACTTTATTATATTAATTAATTAAAATCTTACTCTTATCTATTTAATACTTTTTATTATCAATTTAAAATATTTATTAATTGAAAATGTTTTGTTAATTAAAAAATTATTTTAGGGTTTAAAAATCAAATTTATCAGTATACATTTTATTATCTTATATTTAAAAAAATAAGCGAGGATGAATGTAAATGGAAGTCATATATGAATAAATAATTTTACATCAAAATGTCAAATAACATAAAAATTCATGTTTTCTTCCTCTTCCTTCTGACAAGGACTTTGTAGTCAAATAACTATAATTATTGGTCTGACTTCTAGTTTATGTATCTTGACCTGAATTAGTGCTCTTGCTACTTAGGTCTAACATCCTCACGAATTACTAAACGCCCATCAGAATCTATCTCCAGATCATTATCCACATCCAGTTTTTGCTTGAGTGCTCTGATGACCCAAGGGCTGCTCTTGTCTTTTGTCGGTCTAGGAGGTCAAGTGAGTCATTTTCCAATTGATCGGAAATGTCTTATGTCAAACTCTTACTTACTGGACAGGTTCTATAAACGAATCTGGAGGACCCATCCGAGCTTTTGATTGAATATTTCCAGATGGGAGATCAAATCTTGAACCTATATGAAAGGAGGAAAAAGAAACCTTAACGCATTCAACTAAGTACTATATATGTTGAAATGAAACAAAAAATCCAAAGGAAACGATATTGGCCAAGAGACATATATAACTGATCAAACCTATTGGCTGTAGAGATCAAATACAGTGAAATCAAATAAAATCACCGAATACACCTGGTAGAGCCTCATATGACTTCGCAGTCACTAAGAACCGTACCTCGTTAGTGATGGGGGTCGGATTTTGTTGGCTAATGGATACCCCTGTAGGCGACTCAGCCTAGTTTGAACTAGACACAACCCACCCTCCGTTACCCAACCTACTCTTAACCATACTCTCTACCCATCCCTAAGGACACATGGAAACTCAATAAAACATAGACAAAAAAAAACTATGTGGTGGTTATTTATTACACCTGAATCTCCTCACCACATGGCAAAATCATTCCATAGCACTTCAAAATTATTTAACAATATTTAAAAATTAATTGAACTAATTCTATAGCAGATGACTAGTCCTAATAATTCAAACACACACCTAAGTCCAAATTCACCAAACACCCGTGGTAGAGCCCCATATGACTTCATAGTCACTACAAATTGTACCTCGTCAGTGATGGGGGTCGGGTTTCATTGGCTAATGGACGCCCCTACAAGCGACTCAGAACTGGACACAACGCACCCTCCATTACCCAACCTACTCTTAATCAGACTCTCTACCCATCCCTAGGGACACATGGAAACTCAATAAAACATAGACAAAACAAATACCAAGTGATGGTTATTTTAACACCCGAATCTCCTCACCACATGGAAAAATCATTCCATAGCACTTCAAAATTATTCAGCGACATTCTAAAATATTTAAAAATTAATCAAACTAATTCTATAGCAGATGACTAGTCCTAACAATGTAAAAACACACTTAAGTCCAAATTCATCGAACACCCCTGGTAGAGCCCCATATGACTTCGCAGTCACTTTGAATTGTACCTCGTCATTGATGGGGGTCAGGTTTCGTCGGCTAATGGACACCCCTGTAGGCGACTCAGCCTAGGTTGAACTGGACACAACCCACCCTCGATTACTCAACCTACTCTTAATCAGACTCTCTACCCATCCCTGGGGACACATGGAAAATCAATAAAACATAGACAGAGAAAGTACCATGTGGTAGTTATTTATAACACATGAATCTCCTCACCACATAGAAAAATCATTCCATAGCACTTAAAAATTATTCAACAATATTCTACAACATTTAAAAATTAATCGAACTAATTCTATAGCAGATGACTAGTCCTAACAATGCAAAAACATACCTAAGTCCAAATTCACCAAACACCCCTGGTAGAGCCCCATATGACTTTGCAATCACTACGAACTGTACCATGTTAGTGATGGGGGTCGGGTTTCGTTGACTAATGGATGCATGTGCAGGCGACTCAGCCTAGTTTGACTAGATTCAACCCACTCTCTATTACCAACCCACTCTTAATCAGACTTTGTACCCATCCTTGTAACTAGGGCAAACACAAGAAAACATAAAAAAAACAAAAAAAACCCATGTGGTGGATATTTATAACACCCAAATCTCCTCACCACATGGCATGATCATTCCATGACACTTCAAATTTATTTAACAACAACTAGCAACTAAAAATCCTGCAAATCTTATCTCCTCTGCAAGTTTATAAATCAGAAAATTAAACTAAATTAATCTAAAATTAAACTAGCAACTTCAAAAAATACAACATTCAATGGCACAGGAATCCATAAACTAAATTACAAAAAATTAATAAATACGGAGAGGGAAATTCAATCAAGTTTCAATTAAACTTTACAATAATTTTAATATATCTGCAATTGACAAAAAAATCATTAACATAAAATCAGAAATAAAACAGTAAAGCACTAAAAAATTAATATAGTAATTAAACACCTAAATTCAAATAAATATTATAATTAAACCTAGAAATTAGATTCAATTAACAAAAGCCCTAAAAAATCACCCTACTAAATCGGATTATGAAATTCAAATTCGGATTTGGAGGGTTAGTAGGGCTTCGGTTTTGAGAGAAGGGGCGACGAGAGATTGAAATGATAGGGTATTAAGAGAGGGGGCACTAAGAGATATTATAGGGTTCGGTTTTGAAAGAGGGGTGGATAGGAGATGAAATGATAGGCTTCGGTTTTGAGAAAGGGGCGGTGAGAGCATGAACAAAGGGGAACAGAGAAAAAGAGTGAGAAATGTCGCTGAGAAGAAGTCTGGGTTGAGAAGAAGAGAGGGCGGTTGAGAAGGGGGCATCGAGGGTGAGGGCAAAGTTTCGAGTCAAATTAGACTCCAACCAGAGCCACTCCCAAATCCGAGTCCACTCAGTCACATATTCCAAGACTTAATTCAAATTTTGAATCTGAAATCCCAAATCCCTCAATTATCTCAGCCCATCACCCTGTCTACCCCACTCAGTCTCTCACCTGCCCTGCCCATACCATTTTTCAAACTGCCCGCCCCCTCGATTGCCCTGCTCACTTGCTTGAACACCCCCTACCTACGTCCTCGATTTCAGCCTTGCTCGTACATCTCCCTACTGCATTGATCATCACCCGCACCCCCCTTTAAAATCACGCCTACTCCATCCACCGTCACTCCCCAATCCCATTGCCATCTAGAACTGCCGCCGAGGGTCTAGATTCCTGCCTCCTCTACCTATCCTAATTTGGATGAACCATGGTTGTCGTCGCATCAGTAGCTCTTAGTAACCTTCCGCGAACTAACCCATTAGGGGAAAGAAATTTCCATGACCCGCGATGCCTCAACAAGCCTACCAAGCTCTGCCAAGGCATCTGGAGCAGGGTGCTCATAGTTCGACAGACTGGGCAGCAAGCACAAAGTTGGGTAGAGATGGGAAGCTCATCACGTAGATAGGAGGTTATGGACTTAACCAAACCCTCCCTCATAAGTCATATTTATAAGTATGAAAACTACCAATATTAAAAGCATACCCTTCACCCTAATAAGAGTGAAGAAGAGACATGAAATTTAAACTAATTACATTAGTGCCACCCAAATTACATCATATATTCCAACACTCCCCCTCAAGCTGGGAGGCAATGGCAGTGATCCCAGTTTGACCAAATAACATATATGTAGTAATAAGCTCCTCCATCATGATTTCCTAACCTGAGCACCGACTCTCAAAGGTAGAAATGGGTGATAAGTGGGTAATGCCTTTCATTTACAAGATGGCGATAAAAGACCCACGAGTATATATACAAGAAGCCTGGATAGACTTAAAATACCCATATAAATCAAAGGTACCAACCAATGCAATGTTTTAACAGGGTTGGCCAATAAGGGTAAGTAAGAGTCAAATAAAGGATGGTAGAAGAAAGATTGCCAAAGGGTAATGGGTAATGGAAAATAAAATGCCGAGGGCACTATTTGCTTTATTTTTCTATGAAATTCAAAATCTACTTAAGAGGAACCAATGCCGACAACAGTTAGTAAATAATGAACCCAAGGCAAACCACCAAGGAGTTCTTCTTCAGAAATAAAGTCTCAATCAAAGAGACACAATAGCAATAGGGGAAATGGTTCAATGCCCAAATAACATGCACCACATGTGCAGTTGTATAGTACCTAATAACCGGTAAATAATAGAAGTCATTAAGGGTAATAAGGATACATGAAATAGTCTGCATCGAGTTCATCAGTAAATAAGGAAGTTGCACCAAATAGTATGTTGGAACCGAGTAATAATCTAAGATAGTAATCCAGTTAGAGATAGAGAACCAAGTTGAACTTAGTAAGTTATCTGGCCAATATAGCCGATTCACAGGAAAAATAAGTATAAACCTTGTGACCCAGACCCGTATAATAGAGGCAAAAAATAAGTGGCGGTAGAACAAGAGCAAGTGTTCCTCGGGTCAACAGAATTGTCTCTAGGTCAACCTGGTGGTCCTATGCTGAATTTGTGCATGATTAAAACATTAGCTACTTTGGGGAATTAAATCCCAAACTATACCTTCGTCTTCTTTCCCACGACGATTTTGAATAGAGTGGGACAACTTCATCGTCTCCAAATCTGGATAAGGAAAGGCCAGAAAACCCGGGGAAGTAGCAGAAATCTTCCTAAAAATAGAATAGTGGAAATCTTCCAGCAAATCTCCAGAAATATTAACACAACAATGAAGATTGCAGGAATTTCCGAAACATCAGAGAGATAGCAATTTTTACGAAAATCATATGGTGATGAAAATAAACTTTCGAAGATAGATGGCAGTTGTCAAAATTAGATTTCTTGAGTGAGATTACAAAGATAGAAGAGAATCTTGGAGAAGCAGTAGCGTTCAGAAATCAATCAGCCAAATTTCTCAGCCAAGTCTAGCAAGTTTCGAATGCAGTATTGTGATTAAGCTAAATTAGATGTAATCCACCAGCTGGCTTGGAAGATAATGATACCAATAGCGCTCAGAGATAATACAGGTAGAGACAGTCCCAGATGATCAGTGCTGCTATTAGAACAGTTGGCAATGCAGCCGTTGTAGAGAACTGATGAATTTAGGATCCCTTTTCCATGATCACAAACAAGAGAAAGAAGAAACAAAAGAGAGAAAAGGGAAGGAAAGCTCTTGGGTAGAGAGAAGAAAACAATAAAAGAGAAGAGGAGGTTGCACCAAGCAAGAGAGTGAAAGAGAGAACCAACTTGGGATTGAATGTGTGACTTGATTAATTCTAAATTAAAATACCTCTATTTATAGTAGAGGAGGAGGTAGAGTCCTTACACAAATTGTCATTCAATCCTAATTACATTCCAACTCTAACTCTTCAATATAAGTAAGTCTATTCAAACAATACTACTAGAAGACTTACTTGAGTAGAACTAGGAGTCCTTCATTATTCTCATGAATATAATGGATAAGCCAGCTCATAGCCTTATCCTTGTGGGCCCCTCATGATCTCCTAGTGCACCTTGATAAGAGTGCCAACTCGTGAGATCTTTGTGGGTCCCACTTGATCTTCAAGTCTTCTAAATCAATTCAGCTTGTGCTTCTTGCATCCTTAACTCGTGCTTGTGTTGGGTGATGATTCTTCTTGGTGTCCCACGTCCTCTAGGACTCTTCTTGATGACCTAGTCCTCATGGTGGGTCCCACCAACTCGAACACCATGGTGGGGTCCCACATTGTAACGCTCCCCTTCAAGCTAGGGGTGAGAAGACATCATAAACGCCCAGCTTGCTTCATATATTAGACATAATCTTGTGAGTGACTGGTTTGGTGAGAATGTCTGTTGTTGGAAGATAAGCTCAAGCCCACACGACCAAGGAAGGCCCACATATCTAAGATTATTATAAGATGGGCCACATGACTAAGGAAGGCAGTAGGACCCACAATGATTACCATGATCTGGCATCCTTATCACATCACTTGGAAGATCAAGAAGGACTCACAAAAGTATCTTAGCTTATGGTCACGTCAAAGAAGATTTTTAGTTTGAGTTATGTTTGTCTTTTATCCATGTTGAGTTATTTAATTATGTTAGGACTTATCTTTAAGTGTTAGAGTTTGGGTGTAATTGGGACAAGGGTAGTTTTATTGTAATTGGACTCTACTACCTTCCTCTATTATAAATAGAGGTTCATGTACTCTGATTACAACAAGTTATTGATTTCAATGAAGTATTTCACTTTTCCATAAATTCAACATCTGCAACTTGATTTGTGATGATATGTGCTTCAGGGATAGGAGACCAGTTTGAAAATTTTCTCATGTAAAGTGACAATCTACCTCAATGTGCTTTGTCCTTTCATGGAAGACTGGATTCGATGTAATATGTATTGTTGGTTGATTATCACAGTATAGATCCATTGGAGCTTCTTTATAGAATCCCAATTCAGTGAGAAGAGATCTTATCCATTAGAGTTCACTTACAGTGTGTGTCGTTGCTCTGTATTCTGCTTCTCCACTTGATCGTGCTACTACATTTTGTTTTTTGCTTTTCTACGTAACCAGATTTCCTCCAACCATCATGTAAAATCCCGAAGTAGATTTTCTATCATCTGGGGATCCAGCCTAGTCTGCATCCGAGAATCCCTTAATGTTGAAGTGACCATGTTTTTTATAGAGGAGCCCCTTTCCAGGAGCTCCTTCCAGATAACGTAGTGTCCTCTCAAGTGCTTGCCAATGACTAAGTTGTGGCTTGTCTATGTATTGACTTACCACACTTACTACATATGAAATTTCTGGCCTCGTTACACCCAGGTAAATAAGTCGTCCCACTAACCTTTGGTATTTGCCAATTTCTACATCTTCACCAGTGCCTCTACATAATTTTGTATTTGCATCCATAGGAGTGTCTACCGGTTTGCATACCATCATACCTGTTTCTTCTGGTAGATCAAGGGCATATTTTCTTTGGGAAAGAAAAATCCCATATCTAGATTGTAAGACCTCAATACCCAAAAAATATTTCAGTAATCCAAGATCCTTCGACTTGAATTCAGTACATATTCTTTCTTTTATTTTCTAAATGCCCTCAGAATCACTCCCAGTTAAAATAATATCATCAACATAAATAGCTAGAATCACCTTACCTTGTGTTGTGTTCTCAACAAATACTGAGTGATCTGCAGAGCATTTGTAAAAACCTGCCCATATGATGCTTTTACTAAATTTCTCAAACCATGCCCGTGGGGACTGCTTTAGTCCATATAGAGATGTTTTAAGGCGACATACGGACTCCCCC
The DNA here is from genome assembly GCF_029961685.1 of Aristolochia californica. Lineage (NCBI taxonomy): Eukaryota > Viridiplantae > Streptophyta > Magnoliopsida > Piperales > Aristolochiaceae > Aristolochia > Aristolochia californica. The sequence goes on from NW_027181992.1 coordinate 23,241,527, forward strand.
TCAACCACATATCCAAGTGGTTGTTGAATATAAATCTCTTCTTTGATATCACCATTGAGAAATGCATTTTTAACATCCAATTGATATATTGGCCATGATGAATTAGTTGCCAAGGATAATAATATACGTACCAAGGTTATTTTTTCCACTAGAGAGAATGTCTCATCATAATCAATGTCGTAGCATTGAGTGTAACCTTTTGCAACCAGTCGTGCAATAGTCCCATCTGGATTATGTTTTACTGTATCAACCCACTTACAACTAACGGGATTTTTATCTGTAAGTAGAGGAACCAGTGACCATGTGTGATTAGCATTGAGTGCCTTCATTTCTTCATCCATTGCTGCCTTCCACCCTGGATGTTGTAGAGCCTCCTGATATGACTGTGTAATAGATATGGAGGAAATAGAATAAAGAAACTGACAACATAATGGTGAGAGGCGATGATGAGACACAAAATTGGAAATAGGATGAGAAGTAGAAGGTTGAGTTCATGATCGGGGTTCTTTTCTTATAGCAATAGGATGAGTATCAAATTGAGGACCAAAAATGACTGGTGATGAAGGACTTACCTTTGGTGGATTCGACAACTCGGTAGGTGTGGTATCGGCCACTGTCTTTGGGGGCTGAACAATCTCTGTATCACAAGGCACAACCGATTGAGGAGAACTAGGTACTGATCACATACCAGGTGGAGAGCTATCAGAATAATATGAGGATTTTTCAAAGAATGTTACATCCTTGGACACAAATAAGCAATGCAAAGGAGGACTATAACAAACATAACCCTTTTGTGTGCGAGAGTATCCAAAAAAATACATTTGATAGATTTAGGGTCAAGTTTGCTGTTGGTAATGTATTATGAACACAACATTCACAATCGAAGACTTTCAATGGCAATGCAAACGGATCATCATGTGGTAATAGTTTAGAGTAGGGGGATTTATTCCCAAGAATGGTAGACAATAGACGATTTATAAGAAAACACACTGTAAGGACAGCATGGGGCCAGTAAAAGTATGGAACTTTCATGGCATATAATAGACCTCGAGCTACCTCAAGAATATGACGATTTTTTCATTTGGCTACACCATTTTGTTGAGAAGTGTAGCCACATGATGTCTGATGAATAATGCCATTCTCTTGACAAAATTAGTCAAGGTCTTTTGAAATATACTCTTTGGCATTATGAGTCCGGAGAATTTTTATCTTCTGACCAAATTGAGTGAGTACCATCACATAAAAAGATTTAAAAATAGATGGTATCTCAGAACGCTCCTTAAAAATAAAAAACCAAGTTGTGCGAATGAAATCATCAATAAAAGTTATAAAATATTTGGCTTGAGAAATATTAAAGACACTCAAAGGCCCCCAAACATCAGTATAAATCAACAAAAAAGGAATGTCACTTTTGACTTCTGGACGAGGAGAGTATGTACTCCTTTGATGTTTAATTAATTGGCACACCTCACAACTGAATTCTGCCTTGATCTTAAGAGACGGAAACATATGATGAAGAGACTGTATGGAAGGATGTCCCAACCGATTGTGCCATAATCGTGTCTCATTCTCAGTAGTAGACACCATATTGATCTTTGGCACTTCCAAGTAGTAGAGCCCACCTTGTTCATGGCCTCCACCAATCACCTGCTTCGTTATATGATCCTGAAAAACACTTGAAATAGGTGAGAAGGTAACCGAACAATTACAATATTTTGTCAGCTAACTCACAGAGAGTAAGTTTAAAGGAAAAGAAGGAACAAAAAGAATATTAGTGAGCGAAAGTGATGGGGTGACAGAAGTGAAACCTTTTCCTTGGACATTGGTTTGAGAACCATCAGCTATGGTAACAAACTTGTGTGAAAGACTCGGAGATAAAGAATGTAATAAAGTTTTGTTACCTGTAATATGCTCGAAGGCTCTAGAATCAATTATCCAGGATGAAGATGAGGAAAATAGCATTCCTGAAGCAATAGTGGCAGAGGGACTAGGAGAAGACCCCAGCATGGTCTTCATTTTCTGAAATAGTTCATACTCTTCATCAGTAATAATCTTCTGTCCAGCTGATGTTGTGGGATGGTCTTCTTGTGCATCAGTAATAAGGGCTTGATTAGCCCTTGTAGATTCTGACTTGTCATTAGCCTTATAGCATATTTCTTTATAGTGGCCATATTAGCCACAATAAGTGCATGCCCTATAATGACATTGATCTATAGTATGGCCAGGAAATTTGCAATGAGTACACTTAATATCATCTGTTCTGCCAGCACTATTCCTTCCAGCTCTTCCTCTGCCTCCACTATAACCTCTTCCTCGGCCTCGGTCGCGGTCAGAGGATGATCCTCTATGATCAGAATATAGAGCGGATGACACATCAATAGAGGAGGAAGAAGTGTCTGGAATATGAAGTAATGTTACACACACATCATCAAACTTTGGGACAGCAGAAGCACTCAATAGTTGACTCTTGGCAATCTCAAGATGAGGTTTAACATTTACAAGACAAATAGCAGTAATTAAGGCCTCCTTTTGTTTATCTCTGATAGAAATATCAGTGGTGGAGGGCTGAGCTAACTTCCACTCTTGAAGAAAGCCTCTAAACCGTGCCAAGTACTCATGAATATTTTCTCCTTGTTTAGTATTCAACATTCTCTGGAGAATATCATAGGGTCTATGCAGTGTAACAGGGCATAGATATAGTTTCGTACATGTCTCCAAAATTTGTTTAGTAGTGTCAAGATAAATAAAATTACTAGAGACTTGTTCTTCCATGATATTTATTAGCCAACCAATTACCAAAGTATCATGCTTTTGCCATTTCATATAAAAAATATCATCTTCATCAACAAGTGCTCCTCGGGTAGTGAGCTGGCCAAGTAGGTCTTTGGTTATGATAAACCTCCTAACCGAGGTGGAGCAACTCAAAAAATTTGATACCCCACGTAAGGGTATGGTGGTGATTCTCAGTATATCACCTTTTATATTCATATTATCATCAGCCTTTATAGGCTCTTCTTCAAGAAACTTGAAATAGTATCACCAAGTAGTACTTCTTCAATCAACTCATTATATGTAAATATGGCATCAATGCTAAATTATAATTTAAAAAAAAAAAACACTCATAAGAGGCTAAATATTAATCTTCTATATCATTGAACTCTTATCCCTTGAAAAAAATTCAATAATCTAAGTATGGACTGGTCTCGGCAAACAGAATTTCCAAACCGATAAAACTGTTTTGATAGCTCCTTGTAGATAGAGAGGCATGCATATCCATAACATAATAAGATGAAAGAATTCACATATTCATCCTTGAATCATCATATAAATTAGAGAACCAGTAGCATAAATTTTTTTTTTTGAACACTTATCTCTCAGCTAGTGTTCTTCCTTCATAGAAGAGCCTTCTTTGAGTGGTGTTGATCATCACTTCTCTAGTCCATTCTTTTGTCGAGGGATCCGAAATATGTTGCTCTGATACCATGCTGAATTTAGGATCCCTTTTCCATGATCACGAACAAGAGAAAGAAGAAAATAAAAAGAGAAAATAAAAGGAAAGCTCTTGGGTACAGAGAAGAAAACAATAAAAGAGAAGAGGAGGTTGCGCCAAGCAAGAGAGTGAGAGAGAGAACCAACTCGGGATTGAATGTGTGACTAGATTAATTCTGAATTAAAATACCTCTATTTATAGTAGAGGAGGAGGTAGAGTCCTTATAAAAATTGTCATTCAATCCTAATTACATTCCAACTCTAACTCTTCAATATAAGTAAGTCTATTCAAACTATACTACTAGAAGAATAACTTGAGTAGAACTAGGAGTCCTTCATTATTCACGTGAATATAATGGATAAGCCAGCTCATAGCCTTATCCTTGTGGGCCCCTCATGATCTCCCAATGCACCTTGATATGAGTGCCAACTCATTATTCTAAATCAATTCAGCTTGTGCTTCTTGCTTCCTTAACTCGTGATTGCTTTGGGTGAGGACTCTTCTTGGTGTCCCATGTCCTCTAGGACTCTTCTTGATGACCTACGTCTTCATGGTGGGTCCCACCAGCTCTAGCACCATGGTGGGTCCCACATTGTTACAAGAACAAAAGTAGATAACATGTAACATGTAACTCGGAATAGATAGCTATTTTATCAAATAAATAGAGTTGTTTATGATTCTGTATTCTGATACGGATCCAGTAGATAACAACTAATGATCATCAGAAGGTAACATACTCTGCTATTCATGAAATCAAAGAGCTTCCTTTCAGAAACAAATATGCTACTATTTACATCCTTGCATGAGGAGATGAATACCAATGTCATCACGATGATAACAACAAGATAAGCACCGCACAATTATAATAGCAAGATAAAGTTAAGCCTGTTGCAGGATTCAGGTATAGCCACCCGAATTAATCAAGCTTGCATGTCTATTCCTTGCTTGAAAAATCTAGCAGAAAAAAATGGGAGCATCAAATGACAGAGAAATCGTGCAGTCTTATCAATACCAGAGAGAAAGGACAGAGAAATGCCAAGTTTGTCATCCTGTTGAATCCAAGTTTAGGATCCCGGCCATGATCTCTCCATAAATTTCAAAATATCAACTCCATTAGTTAAAAAAGGATGCCATTCACATACTAACTGGGAAAGTAGGTGTGCACTTTGAAGAATGAGATATTCCTAGAATCAGTGCTAACCGCACTAATTTGGTGTATTATTTATAGTGTACTTGCTTACATGCCACAGTAACATTGTTGCTAGAAAACACCCCATCTCATGTTGCACTCTTTGCAAGTATATAGTCTCTTTCATTGAATGGGTGGGTCTTATTTTTTCATCATACAAGGAGGTTGTGTGCCTCTCCCTTTTCTTTCTGGATGTTCTTCGCTATAAAGTTCATCGAGACTTAGATCATAGCTTAGTAAAGCTGATAAAAATTGCCATTAAGAAAAAAATTGCCTTTCTTATCAATGATGTAAAGCTGATAAAATGAAAGAGAAGGGTTTCATGGAGGTTCTTTTAACTAGATTTTGGATAATTTGGAGTTGCTTCTTATTCTGTCTATCTAATTCATTCATGTTTTTAACAAATTTTGTTAAATGGTACTAATTAACCTTACTTACTTTCCCCAGGTTGTTGATCGTCCATACCTTATTATCTATTCTAAAATTGCATATATGAATACTGCTAAGTCCAATGTTCTACAAGCACAGGATTGTGGGATTTTCCATGAGGAAACAGAGGATCCAGTGGTGAGAAAAATCATGATGTGACATTTTATTACTCTTGCTTCTGTGCAAGAACAAGATTGTCAAAGTTATCAGCTCTTCTCTTTTGACCAACTTGGTTCTTCATGTGAGCATTGTTTCTATAAGGCCTGTTTAATGGAATACTCAACAGGCTTAGGACAAGTTGCTTGTCCTTAGAGTACAAAACCTCTTTAACTATTGATTTCATTGCAAAGAAGAGTCCAAAACAGGGTTCTTTGACCGTTAAGGGTTTTAAACGTTCAAGTATCCTAAAAAAATTTATCTTGAAGATTTTCATACTAGAACAAAATTGAAGCTCTGGTAACTATTGTATCTTGAAAGCTATTTCTCCAAGTATTTTAGTGGACATTTTCTTTGGTCCTTCGACTCTAGTCTCTCAATTTTTTTGTTTCAATTAATAAATTTCTTCTCATCAATCATATAATGTTAAGTTTTGTGCAGAGGAAGGAGATCAAATTCATGGTTCAAACTGATGATTTTGCTAGAGGAAGTGTTCAGCCAGTTCACTTCATTCATGGATTTGATTAACTATTCCATTCAAAAGATTCAAGTTGTTGTTGATGTTATGATATGGTCCCAATAGTGGACCGAGTCAGGCAAAGACACCATGGCTGAGTCAATTACTTTGACTGAGTTAGTTATGTAGTTATTTAGTTTAATTTCAAGTTAAATACTAAGGAGGGGAAAATTGTAATTTTCACTTGTGGACATGATCCCTATTGAAGGGACAACATGGAATGAAAGGGACAAGTCTAATTTCAACCAAAACACAGGATCGATGTTCTCCTCAACGAACCCTAGGATCGACGTTCTCAAAAAAAAAACCTAAGGTTCAGGTCTTCCTTCAAAGAGCTTGATTATCCCTCTCCTCCACTCACATCCATCGTTCTTCAATCCATCTTCTCTCCATTCCTTCGTTTTCCATGCGAATCGCCGTTGTGAAACATGGGACCATATCATCTTGGTACTAGAGCAGGTTCACAATTAGCTACTCTTCATTCCGAGATGAAATAGTTGCAGCAATGATGCCAGTAACGGCAGCACTTTGCACAAAGTTAACTGCAACAATCCAGGATGAGATGTGTGCCATGCGCATAAAAATAATCTCTGAAGCAAAGGATATACTTCAGGCTTACAGTGAAAAGTCTGAGGGAGGGGCCAAAATCGAAACTCGTCGGAATAGGGATACAGAGAGGAAGATCACAGTTTTGGAAGAAGACGGTGTTCAACCTCAAATCTTGGCAGAGCGGGCCCAAGTGGGTTTGCCTGTTTCAATTCGACTAGATGTCTCCTGCACCAACACTGTTGTTGTGGTTTCCCAGTAGCAAAAGCTTCTTAAGGTCAGCATTAGTGGCGACAATAGTGCTGGGAAGGGCTCGTCGTTAAATCGACGGGGAGTGTCCATATATTCGAACAGGAAAGCCCAAAAATCCATAGACTTCAATTTTGAAATGGAAATGGTGGTTGTGGCGGAAGATGAGATTCCAGAGAAACTAAAGTTTTGAGTTGGAATCATTGGTGGCAGTGATGCTCCTTCTGCTGCTGGGCTCCCTTTCGACAAACTCAGAAAAGAAATTGCATCCAACGAGGCTGAGGTTTAGAACAAAATTAATTTTGGGGCAAAGCTGGTTGAGGGTGGAACTCCTCATGCTCTTCTCCATGAAACCCAGACAAGAAGGCCACTACGGCATTGGGTTCGATTGCTTTTGATTCATGAAATGCCAATCACGAACAGCAATGTTAATTCTGTGGATAAAAGTTTTGTTCCAAGACCAACAGATTTCGGTCTCGCCTAGCTGTTGGTCCCTGCTATGGCCGACAAGTTGGTGGCAACAACAAACACTGATGGATCCCAGGTGCAGGAGCTGCACAAGACGAAGCAACAAGATGCACGAACTAGGGAACTGGTAGCAAAATTCCTCAATGTATGGCATCACCACCTTCCTCTGCCCTGCGTGTACTAATTCTTGAAGTGCCTACTCTGTTTTGGAATGATATTGAGGTAGACACCGCTCCGACGAATCTTTGTCTCTCTCCGTCCAAAGTTGTGAAACAGAAGATGAGTTCATTGTGCCAGATGGGTCATATTGATATAGTCAACAAAATTATGGAATTAGCAACTGCTGGTGGGGCAATTTTAACGTGTGGGAGTAGGAACCATAAGGTTCAGCCAAAGCAAAAAGATATGCAGTCTTGTGATCGTGGGTGGTCAACATTTGTGAGTGATCTAAAGTTCAAGGAGGTTGCAACTAGTTGTGGGATCGATGTAGCTTGCAAGATGTATGTCAAAATGCTAAGAACAATTAAGACCAGAGCTGGGTGCAGGGTTCTTGAGCAGCATTCATGATGTGCTGCCTTTGAACACCCATTGTGTTTGCAATATGATGAGAGGTACTTTGTTCTGGATTGGATGGGGCAGTAAATACTCTTCAGCATAAAGGCTATCTAATTTCAGATCCTTCACAAGCTGCTATAAACTCATGGAATTACATTGCAAATGAAATGAAGGAGTTGTTTATCTACATCAAGGGAACCCCTATATTGTAAGGCTCAAGATTGCTGCTCACTCAAATTCCTATACCGTAACAACCACATGGTTTGGGTTCTCTCGCATTTGGCAGGGTAGTAATAAAATAATTGACATAGTCGACCTTGTTCTTCCAAATTTTCATGCATCTTAGGCAGTTTGGATTCGGATTCCCTAGCCAGTAAAAGCAGTAGTAGAGCCTCAATTTCAGTTGTTTCGTGCTGGCCAGCATGTTGCTTCTCATGCTCTTATTAATGCCTTACTTTGGACTAGGGTTCAGCGTGTGCAAATTCCCATACCACTCATTTTGTTCCACAAAGATTGTTGTTGTATGATAGCCATCCTGGAGGCATTGGTCTTTCAACACCGGTTTTAGCAATTTTTGGGGCACTCTTGGCAGCAGCATTGGAACATGTGACATTGAAGCTGAGAGATCTTACTGGCCGCCCAATAGTGGGCCGAATCAGGCAGAGACACCATGGCTGAGTCAATTACTCTGACTGAGTCAGTTATGTAGTCATTTAGTTTAATTTCAAGTTAAATACCAAGGAGGGGAAAAATTGTAATTTTCACTTGTGGACATGATCGCTATTTAAGGGACAACATCGAATGAAAGGGACAAGTCTAATTTCAATCAAAACATAGGATCAGCGTTCTCCTCAAAGAACCCTAAGATCAACGTTCTCCGAAAACGAACCCAAGGTTTAGTTCTCCCTTCGAAGAGACTAATTATCCCTCTCCTCCACTCATGTCCATCGTTCTTCAATCCATCTTCTCTACATTCCTTCATTTTCCCTACAAATCGTTGTTGTGACACCTAGGACCATATCATGTTACTTCTCATGGTTTCATATATATGTTGTTTGCATTAGTACATTGACTTATGAGCTTGAAAGCTAGTGGCATGACCCTGAATTAATGTGAGCAATTTAGCTACTGATGTCTATCCTATTAATGTTACCGCTCCACAAATGTGCCCCCTTATTGTTTTATAACATTTGAATTTGTCATAAGTTCATTTTAGTGATGTTGTTGTAATTTGGAGTTGATAACAAGCCTTCTTAAAGGACCCTTGGTGGAATTCAGTAGTGGAGCAACAAGCTGAAGATCGAATTCACAGAATAGGACAGTATAAGTCAATGAGGTTATGTCTAGCCTTTTTGTTTTATTAGTGCTCATCCTTCTCTTCAGGTAGCATTTTCATTCTTGTTGTGGGTCCTTAGGACGGTGAGGTTTGTGATTGAAATCACAATTCTAAGGTTGCAGGAAAAGAAACAACTAGTCTTTGAAGGGTAAACTGAAGATATTTCTTTTGAGTAAATATGGCTAGAATGGATTTTGATGTCCTGCCATTCACTAGGACTGTTGGTGGCTCTATCGAGGCTCTGGGCAAGTTAACAGAATCTTCTGTATATAGATAGAATTAAGACATGTGTTGTATGAAATACCAGAATGGTCCTAATTATATTTGACAAAACTATCCAAGATGATTCTTTATGTTAGCAATGTCTTATAATCATCACTTGAGGGAACAATATCATCTATAAAGACAATAAGAATATTACATCCAGTTACCCTTCTAAGAATAAACATTGGCTTATTAGAGCTACTCAGTTTGAAGATAAACTTGTTTAAGTCTCTACCATTCGACTTCTTCAACTAATCCACATGGATTAATGTCAACCAACCCATATCTTAAGCTTGTTAAGTTGTGGAGCCTAATTAACACCTTACCCTATGGCGAGGGTCCACCTTGATATATTGACTGTTGTATCATTAAGGGTAGTGTGGGGATTTCACACTTGTAATCTAGTTGCTCTAATTTTCTCTTTATATATAGGGGCACCGTACTTAGGGTTTTATCACCGTGACAAGTATTATCATCATCGAAAAGGAACTGGAGTTGTAGCCCGAGAGTGGTTAGAGAAAACACCTGTAAGTGTGTGCGATTTCTCTTGTAAACTATTTCATCTTTATAGTGGATTACTGCAGTAGCTAAAAATAGGACAATCTCACCTAGAGGCGAACCTGTATAAATCTTGTTGTTATTTTTAGTTTCTTGCTTTTCCTTCTTCTGCAATTATTATTATTGCCCTCATTAGTTTGGAATTAGGGCGTCTAATTCCTAACAAGTGGTATCAGAGCTTTGGTTTGTGATTGAGAGCAATGGTTGTGTTACGGTCCCGGGTCTTGGATCGAGTAACACAGCGTGGAACTTGAGATTGCAACACTCAAAATTAAAGCTCACTTCACGTCAAGGGTCTGTATGTGAGTATTTCTCTAGACCAGTGCTCGGCCAGGAGGAAAACTCTTCTTTTGATGGTCCTAACGAGTTGCTGTGAAAGGTAGGATACCCCACAGCAATGCTGAGCCTGCTAGAGCAAGCTGATCTTTTTTCTTGATCACGGCAAAGAGGGTTTGGCCCTCTTTGTTGTTGTTCTAGCTAAGATTGCAACCTCTTCTTTGCTGTTGTAATCAGCTCCCACGTTGCTCTAGGACTGCTCAAGGTCTGAGGATGAAGATCCTCACTTTTCTGCTCGATAAGGGAGGAGTTGAGGCCTCTCTTGCTGCTGCTCCTACCGAGAAGGAGGAAAGACCTTCTCTTTGGGCTAGAAAAGGGACAAGAAGCTCCCCTTCTTACTTGGGATGCTGGTGATGGAAGATGGATGAAGATGGATGACAATGGAGGGAGAAGGATATGTTGGATTTTTGGAGTAAACCCTAAACTTGAGATCAAGAGGTGATTTCAGCCTGTTTACACTAGGTTATTCTAAAATCTCAAAGCTTACTTCATTCATTCATTCTTTCCCTTTAAATAGACCATGTCATGGAGTTTTAGGGTTAGGGTTACAATAATTCCCATAGTGCCCCTACATATAAAAGTAATTAGAAATAACTCCTAATTAAAACAATATAAGAAATAAATCCTACTCAAAGTAATTTAAGAAATAAATCTTATTGAGTGAGTTGTTGTTGCCTCCTTCGTTGTGTGACTCGGTGTGCTATTAATTCCACAACATCTGCCTCCCCATGGAGAAAGAGCCTGTCCTCAAGGTCAAAAGTTGGGTAGACTTGTTTGAAGATGTCCACACATTCCCATGTTGCAGCATCGGGGTCAGTGTCCGTCCACTGAACAAGAATCACCCCATGGTCATTGGTCAGTTACGTGCGTAACACCGCAGCTAGGTTAACAATAATCTTGCCATCATTAACTGGTGGTAGGAATGGAGTGGATGTAGGTTGTGCCCTGGAATGTGGCTTCAAAAGAGAGACATGAAACACATCATGAATTTTGGCTATGTCCGGTAATTTGAGCTAATAGGCGACTGGTCCCATGCGTCGAAGAATGGGAAATGGCCCAAAAAATCTGGGAGAGTGCTTATGACGTGGAGGTCCCACAAGAGACTGATGATGATAGGGCTGGAGCCATAGCCACACATACTCCCCAGCCTCAAAAGATACCTCATGGTGGCCTTTGTCATAGACATCCTTCATTCGAGCTTGGGCACGTCGTAGTCGTTCTGTGATATTCTGTAGCAGTAGACCCCGGTCCATGAGTGCTTGATCAATCGCGTCCACGTGGGTGGACCCTGGGTTGTACGAGAGAAGCCGAGGTGCATCCCGGCCATATATACCCGAAAAGGGGTGGATTGCAAGGCAGAGTGGACCAAAGTGTTGTAACATTATTCGGCCCACGGAAGCCATTGAACCCATTGCCGCTGATGATCACCCACCAAGCACCATAGATACATCTCGATGGTGCGGTTCACCACCTCTGTCTGCCCGTCTGTCTGTGGATGATAGGCGGAGGAGAACTTCAATTTAGTCCCACTCAAGTGAAAAAGGTGGTAGGAATGGAGTGGATGTAGGCTGCGCCCCGGAATGTGGCTTCGAAAGAGAGACATGAAACACATCATGAAGTTTGGCTGTGTACGATAATTTGAGTTGATAAGCGACTGGTCCCACGTCGATGAATGGGGAACGGCCCAAAAAATCTGGGAGAGAGCTTATGTCATGGAGGTCCTACAAGAGACTGCTAACGGTAGGGCTGGAGTCATAGCCACACATAATCCCCAACCTCAAAAGAGACCTCACGGTGGCCTTTGTCATAGACATCCTTCATCCGAACTTGGGCCCATCGTAGCTGTTCTGTGATATTTTGTAGCAGAAGATCCCGGTCTATGAGTGCCTAATCAATCGTGTCCACGCGGGTGGACCTTGGGTTGTACGAGAGAAGGTGAGGTGGATCCCGACCATATAGAACCCGAAAAGGAGTGGATTGCAAGGCAGAGTGGAACGAAGTGTTGTAACAGTATTCGGCCCACAGAAGCCATTGAACCCACTGCCACGGACGATCACCCACCAGGCACCATAGATACATCTCGATGGTGTGGTTTTCCACCTCTATTTGCCCGTCTTTCTGTGGATGATAGGTGGAGGAGAACTTCAATTTAGTTCCACTCAAGCGAAAGAGTTCCTGCTAAAAGGTGCTCATGAAAACTGCATCTCTGCCAGTCACAATGGATTCTAGAAAGCCATGTAAGCAGACTATCTGGTCCAGGAAAGTCTGAGCAACCCGTGTTGCTGTATAAGGATGAGCCAGTGGTATAAAATGTCTGTACTTGGAGAATCTATCAACCATCACAAAAAGTACAGATTTGCTGGAGGACAGGGGTAGACCTTCCACAAAATCCATCGAAATGTTAGCCCAAACCTGCGTAGGAAGGGCCAGAGGCTGGAGAAGACCGGCTGGACTCAAGTGCTCGGCTTTGTTGCACTGGCAGACTTGACAGTCGCCCACATAAGTCGTAATAGAGGGCTTCATGGCTTGCCAGTAAAAATCAGCTCAAATTCTATGCAAGGTCTTCTGTGTCCCCTCGTGTGTACTGTCATGGTAGGCCAAGAGAATAGCTGGAATCAACTCGGACTCAGGTGGAAGAAAAAGCCACTGCTTGTAATAAATAAGTGAATCCTGGATGGACCACTTCGATTTCATTGTCCCTTCCGAAATCTTCTGATGCAGTTCCTACAGTGCAGGGTCAGTGGCATGTGCATATCTCACCAATTACAAGATGAAAAATCTAGGCTGGTTGATTGAATAGACTGATTGTTCATCCTCAAAATACCGGGACAAGGCGTCTACCACCTTATTCAATCTCCCCATACGATATTCCATCGAGAAGTCAAACACCAACAACTTACTGATCCAGTGCTCCTATGGGGACGTCATCAAATGTTGTTTCAGTAAGAATTTAAGGCTATAGTGATCTGTGTGTATGAAAAAAGCCCAGCCACATAGATAAGGCCTCCAATGTTGGACCGCTTTGGCCAACCCAATCAATTTGTGCTCATAGGCTGCCAGCTTGTGTTGGTAGACTGCCAACTGTCTGCTAAAATATGCAATAGGATGGCCCAGCTGCTGTAAAACGGCCCCAATGCCCATGCCCGAAGCGCCGAACTCGACCACAAATAATTCATCAAAGTTTGGAAGCTGTAATATTGGTGAGGATGCGAGAGTAGATTTTAGTATCGTAAACGACTGGGTGGCCTCCTCATTCAAAATAAAGGAATTTTTCTTGAGCAGGCTGGTCAATGGTGTTGGTACCGGCCCATAGTTCTGAATGCATTTGCTATAGTAGCCCGCAAGACCCAAAAAACCCAGTAATGCAGAAGTAGATTGTGGCTTCGTCCACTCATGAATGACTCAGATCTTCTCTAGATCCACCGTAACCCCTCATGTGAGATAATGTGTCCCAGATAAGCCACATGTGAAGTCACAAAAGAACACTTGGAATGTTTTAAATAGAGCCGATGTGCTCGTAACAAGTCGAAAACAATCCTCAAGTGTGCCAAGTGCTCCTCAACCGACTTGCTATATATAAGAATATCATCGAAAAACACAAGAAAAAATTTTCGAAGATAGGGGCTAAATACCTTGTTCATCAAAGCTTGAAAAGTGGAGGGTGCATTGGATAACCCGAACAACATGACGACGAACTCAAAGTGGCCATGATATGTGCGGAACGCCGTCTTCTCGATATCAGAGGGGTGCATCCGGACCTGATGGTATCCCGAATGGAGGTCGAGTTTAGTGAATAACCACGATCCATGTAATTCATCCAGGAGCTCATCCACTACCGGAATCGAAAACTTGTCTTTCATTATTTGAACGTTCAACTCCCGATAATCCATGTAGAATCTCCATATCCCATCATGTTCCATCACAAGTAAGATGGGTGAAGAGAACGGTGAGCGACTAGGATGAATAAGACCATGTTTTGACATCTCCTGGCACTGACGCTCTATCTTGTCCTTCTGAAGGTGTGGGTAATGGTATTGTCACACGACCACTACCTCAGATCCTGGTTTCAGACAGATCATGTGGTCACAATGCCTCAGAGGAGGCAATCCCGAAGGTTCCTAGAAGAGGTCAGAGAACTCCTCAACCCAACCATCACTAGTACTGTCAGGTTGTTCCTGTGTCTATAAAGTGTGCATGCGGTGGGCCTTGTCCACTTGACAACCCTATAAAAGCACCTGACTCCTGGCCAAATCAAAGCTCATGGTTAAAGCCGAAAAGTCCCACAGAATGGGCCCCAACGTTTGTAACCATTTAATGCCTAATACCATGTCAAATCCAGCCATGGGAATAACAAAAAATTCAGCATTAAACGAAGTAGAGCCAATGGAAAAAGTTACCGCCTTACTAATCCCATAGCTAGGGACCTTCTTGCCATTGGCCACTGAGACGGTGGCTGTCAGATGAGGGTTTATCTAGAGCTGGAGGTGTTGTGCGGCTGTCACTCAAAAAATTGTGTTTACTTCCCGAGTCAACTAGTCCCACAAATTCTCGGTCGATGACATGAGCTCGGACTTGCATTATGTTCGGCGATTTCTGCACAGTTATAGCATGCAAGGATATCTTCGGTGGTTCCTCCTCGAGAATATCCTCTGGCTCCTCTGGATCCTTAGAATCTGCCACCTCAAGCCAAAACAATCATTTACATTGGTGCCCCACCCGATACTGCTCATCGCAGTTATAACATAGATTTTTGGACTGCCGTTATGCCATCTCCGCACTCGTTAATTTTTTGATAAAGCTCGGTAGTGGATTACCAGGGCGGGGATCGGCTACCTGAGTCGTACTCGGAGCGTGTCTGGAGGATGGTGCTGCTGGAGATGATCCCTGAGATGAAGTATAGCAGCGCCCTTGCCACGTGGAGGAAGTGTTCCATTCACCTGATTAACCCGACTTACATTGCTGCAACTGTTGTCGTTGTTCCATTGCTCGGGCCATATTCATTTCATGAGCTAAATCCTTAGGCATAACGAGTTCCACCTCTAGCCGTAAATACTCATTGAGACCTGTTGTAAATAGGGAGACCTGTTGGTCAACCAATACCCTCTCACCAGCACGAGCCAACTTTTCTTGGAACAATTTTTTATATTGTTCCACAGAACCAGTTTGTCGCAATAGGACTAACTCCCCTAGGGGGTTGCTGTTGGTGGGAGGGCCAAATCTAACTGTGCATAGATTTTTAAATTCTCCCCAATTCATCCTTGGTCTCTCTTTTTCTACTTGAGTAACCCATAACATGGCTTCATCTGTCATATGGAAAGAGGCTAGTTGCACCTTATCCCATTCAGTAATCCCTTGGTTTAAAAAAAAAATTCACATCTATGCAACCAAATTAAGGGATCAATTGAACCATTGAAAGAGGTAAACTCTAATTTGGTGTACCTTGGAACTGTGCCTCCATGCTGGGGTCCTTGGACAGCAGTGCACCCAGGCCACTGCTCCCCTCTTCTGTGATATGGTTGATCAACCTCTCTCGCCTCTGGACTCTAACGTCTCTCGACCTTCAGCTCAGTTAGCATGCTGATGACTCGGCTCATCTCTTCTTCCAAACCACAACCTTCCCCAACACTGGTTGTGCTATTTCAAGGTTATCTTCTATCTTTTGTATCCTGATTTGGATTTCTTCATTGCTGTGAGGATCCCCCATGTTACCCTGCTCTGATACCTTGTTGTTATGGTCCCAGGTCATGGATCGAGTAACACGGCGTGGAACTTGAGACTCCAGCACTCAGAATTAAAGCTCACTTCATGTGAAGGGTTTGTATGTGAGTCTTTCTCTTGACCAGTGATCGTCCAGGAGGAAAGCTCCTCTTTTGATGGTCCTAATGAGTTGCTGTGAAAGGTAGGATACCCCACAGCAATGCTGAGCTTGCTAGAGTAAGCTGCTCTCTTTTCTTGATCACGGCAAAAGAGGTTTTGCCCCTCTTTTTTGCTGCTCTAGCTAAGATTGCAACCTTCTTTCTGAATTAACTTGAAACACGAGTTTGGAATAGATTATTACCTCTTCTTTGCTGCTGTGATCAGCTCCCACATTGCACCAGGACTGCTCAAGGTCTGAGGATGAAGATCCTCACTTTTCTGCTTGATAAGGGAGGAGTTGAGGCCTCTCTTGCTGCTGCTACCGAGAAGGAGGAAAGACCTTCTCTTTGGGCTCAGAAAAGGGGCAGGAAGCTCCCCTTCTTACTTGGGATGCTGGTGATGGAAGATGGATGAAGATGGATGACAACGGAGGGTGAAGGATATGTTGGATTTTTGGAGTAAACCTTAAACTCGAGGTCAAGAGGTGATCTCAGGTTGTTTACACTAGGTTATTCTAAAATCTCAAAGTTTACTTCATTCATTCATTCTTTCCCATTAAATAGATCACGTCATGGAGTTTTAGGGTTAGGGTTACAATAATTCCCATAATGACCCTACATATAAAAGTAATTAGAAATAATTCCTACTTAAAACAATATAAGAAATAAATTCTACTCAAAGTAATATAAGAAATAAATCCTACTAAAAGTAGAATAAGAAATAAATTCTATTGAGTGAGTTGTTGTTGCCTCCTTCATTGTGTGACTCGGTGTGCTATTGAGTCCATAACAGGTTGATAGAGAAGGATCAACACTTGGAATCAGCAAGTTTGATGGTATGGATTTTGAGTTCTGGAGGATGCAGAGCGAAGATTATCTGTACATAAAAAAGTTGCATGCACCATTTCTAGATATGAAACTAGAAAGTATGAAAATGATGAATGAAATCTCCTCGATAGACATGTGTTGAGAGTAGTTCCTTTAACACTGTCGAATAACGTTGCTCACAATGTGGCGCTGAAGAAAACCACAACGGGATGATGAAAAATCAGTCCAACATGTATGAGAAGCCTTCTGCAAATAATAAGGTACATCTCCTGAAAAAACTCTTCGATTTAAGGATGACTAAAAATACATCAGTAGCATCACATTTGAATGAGTTTGGCATGATTGTCAATCAATTGACATCCGTTCAAATTAAATTTGATGATGAGGTTTTTGCTTTAATTTTTTGGTGTCTCAACCAAATTGTTGGGAACCTATGAGGGCTACGGTTAGCAACTCTGTAGGCAATGGGAAGTTGATCTTTAATGATATTTGGGATACCATTCTTGTGGAGAAAGTTCGTAGAAAAGGACTCCAGAGAATCGTCGACATCTAATTCTGCCCTAAGTGTCGATACTAGGGGTAGGAACTTCGAGAGTAATTCCAACAAGGGCAATGGTAGAGGAAAGTCAAGGAATGGAAGAAACAAGTCCAAATTCAAATGGAATGTGGAGTAGTAGAATTGTGGCAAGTCAGGTCACATAAAGAGAAATTTTAGAGCACCAAAGAAGGATGAAAAGAAAAATGATGTTGTAAATGTGGTGGCTGAAGAACTACAAGATGTTTTACTCTTGTCGGTTGATAGCCCTATTGACTCTTGGGTGTTAGATTTAGGAGCTTCTTTTCACACCACCGCACATCATGAGATCATGGAGAAGTATGTTGCTAGAGATCACTGGAAGGTGTAGCTTGTTGATGGAGAACCTTTGGATATTGTCGGTATTGGTAATGTCAATTTGAGGATGTCAAATGGGACAATGTGGAAAATTCACAAGGTGACACATGTGCCAAAACTGATGTGTAATCTAATGTCAGTAGGGCAACTTGATGATGTAGGTCATAATATAACTTTTAATGGTGCTACCTGGAATGTCACTAAGGGAGGCATAGTTGTTGCACGAGGAGTACAAATTGGTACTTTTTACATCACTTCCAGTTGTAGAGATACAGTTGCAGTTGCTGATGTTGCTACTAATTCTTACTTGTGACATTATAGGCTCGATCACATGAGTGAGAAGGGAACGAAAGTGTTGTAGACCAAAGGGAAGCTACCAAGGTTGAAAACTATAAATAACTGGTTATGTGAAGGTTGTATTTTCAGCAAGTAGAATAGGGTTAGCTTTTCTAAGGCTGGAAAGGAGAAAAAGACAGCAAAATTGGAGTTGGTTAACATAGATGTGTGGGGGCCTTCAACTTTTATTTCCCTTGGTGGTTCCAATTACTATGTGATATTTATTGACGATGCAAGCAGAAAGGTAAGAGTTTATTTCCTAAAAAAAAAATTTGATGTCTTTGATACCTTCAAGGGATGGAGAGCAATGGTTGAGAATGAGACCAATTTGAAGGTGTAGTGTTTGTAGTCAGATAACGAGGAGAATACATAGATGATGATTTCAAGCGGTATGGTGTTGATAATGGCATCAAGATGAAGAAGACCATTCCTGCAAAACCTCAATAGAACGGTGTGGCTAAGAGGATGAACAAAACATTGATTGAGCATGCAAGGAGCATGATATTATATGCAGGAGTGCCAAAGATGTTCTAGTTTGAGCCTATTAGCATCATTGGCTATTTGATCAATAGAGGTTCCTCAACGCCATTGGATTACAGAATACCAGAAGAGATCTCTTTCTTGAATGTTTTTGGTTGTGTTTCTTAAATTCATATTGATTCTACTATTTGAAATAAACTTGATGCTAAATCTAAGATATGTTTCTTTATTGTCTATGGTGATACCGAGTTTGGTTATTGCTTCTGGGATGATCATATTTGTTAGGTTATAAGGATCAAGGACGTGATCTTCAATGAACGTGCCATGTATAAAGACAGGTTGATAATAGAGTCTGAGACCTCAAGTGATGAAGCCAAGAATTCTGGAGTGATTCAGTTGAGAGATCTTCCAGTTATTGAGATGGAGAATATTGCTCTGGAAGACCAGAAAAATATATCCCCAAAAGTAAATCAGGACATTCCTTTGATTGAACTCAGAAGACCTGCTAGAACTAGCAACCCACCACAAAGGTACTCCCCTGCACTGAATTATATTTTGTTGACTGATAAATGTGAACTAGCGAGTTATGAGGAGTCCAAACTGGGTTTCTTTCAAATTGATTTAGTTCCTCTTGCGTTGCCATTTATCCTGAAATCATCCTTTTCGGCTCCGGCAATGCATTTGGGGCCTAATTGAGAAAAGAAGACACTATTTGCCATATCTTCATGAGTTGTCCTTCTAGTTGAAATTTTCTTTTGGTTCACCAATGATTTGGTCTAAAGGGTGATAAACCATGAACCTATAGTTCTTTGACTCAGTAGGAGGTTTGTCTTGGTTAATTGTGTCTTTTGGGTTCTCTTCAAGATTTTGGTCTTGAGGTTGGGAACCTGTTGATGGATCAAGAGAGGCTTCCTCTTCATCATTGGAAATTGGAGTTGGTGTTGTACTTGATCAGTTACTTGATGGATCTGACTCATCAAATACAACATATACATACTCCATGACTCTCAAAGATATTTGGTTATAAAATCTAAAAGTTTTGCTATGAGATGAATAAACTAGGAATATTCCTATATCGGCCACATAGTCAAACTTCCCTAATTTCGCTTTTGATTCTCTTAAGATGTATCCTTTGCATCCAAAGGTTCTAAAGTAGTTTGTATTGGGAATGGTGCCCGTATACAAATCATATGGATTTTGTTGTGAATGGGCATGATACTTGCATAATTTACAATGTAGCAAGCTATATTTACATCTTTAGCCCAAAATTTATGAGGCAAGTCATATGCATTTAAAATAATTATTGCCATTTCAATTAGTTGGAAGAAGAAATAAAGTTCAAAATGCTTGCCCGACACCGGGCATAGTCAATTCCACACCCGACTTGATAACCTTATGTTTGGATTTTGAGTTTCACCTCGCGGTTTGGGGATGAGGTAGAAAAGAAAACCCACTGGGTTTCAAGTCAGGGATAGGTTTACCAAAACCCAACCCAAGGGGATGATATGGATATTTAAAAAAAGTTAGGGGCAAGTGAAGGATAGGTCGGATTTACGGGGATGGGTCAAGTTTTTTGAAACCCAAACCCAACAAGACCTATGAGAACTCCTAGCCCCTAGAAGCCGTTGTTGCATATTTTCATTGAACTGGTTGTGATTGTAGAGTTATATCTATCAAGATCCATTTGTCACCCCAGTTCTTTGAACTAATATGGGTTTTGATTAGGAATGCTTACGTTCTAGCACTAGAATAGAGAGTCTTCGTATCTATGAAAAGGTCTTGAGATATGGGGAAACTTGTGTCTGCAGGTGCCAGGGAAGAGGGGTTCTTAAGAAGGTGAGGCAGGTGTAGTGATTGGAGTTGAAGATAGTGTGAGAAGAGAGGAGAAGGGTTGCAGAAGAGGTTTTATTTGAGGTGGGACCAGACTGAAAGGAGGGCACCGATGGTGTACTCCGTCTCCTGATTGGACACCTTGAAGATTATCTTGATGAGGAGTGGAACCGTGAGGGCATGGGCTTTGAATGTCGAGCGATTGTTGGGGACCCAACATAGGAGCTCAATGGTGGCAAGAGAACTCAGTGTCACACTTTTTAAAGTCCGTGTGGTGGTTGACGGGAGGGCTAGTGGCCCTCGTGGCTATGGCCTTGCTTCGGTTGGGTTTCTAGGTTGTTCTTTTTGCTTTGGCGGGTTGCACCGGCTATGAAATACAATAGTCACAGAGGCGGGTTACTGTGGTTGGCCAAGGAAGGAGGTGGGTGGTGGTGAAGGGGGAAAGGGAGTGAATGGATGAGGATGAGGGCTCAAAGAAATATTTTTCCAGGGGGAGTAGCTTCCTGCCTCTTCTAACGAAGAATTCCCTAGGAGATATTCTTTTGCTGGATATGATGAGAATTCATACTTTCAACTCTGTTGGAAAGATCACTGGTCCTAAGTCTTTCACAACACATTGCTAAAAAAAATTTGAGTTGTGAGAACAAAAATGCAAAATCTGATATATATTTGCTTCTTCCCTTATTTAACTTTGTTTTCCATTATGTTACACTACTGCGTGTGAGAACAATGGGAAGAGAGATGATGATTGGAGGTCTTCAATCAAGCATCTTTGATTTATTTTAATAAATGCGAGGTCAAGGGAGAATCTAAGGAATCCTAAAATGAGTGTTCAAGAGTAAGATCTTGGTAGAAATTTGAGTAGTAAAAAAGAGAGGAAGAAGAGGAAGCAGCAAGAGAGAAAGAAGAGATAAGGTTTTACCTTGTGGCAATGGCGAATAAGGTGATAATGGTTTTGATCAAGGGGGTCTTTGATTGATAGACGAGAGAAGGGTGATGGTAAAAAATGTTCTTCGATGAAGCAAAGCGTTAGAAGTGTCAATGGATCTAGTTATTATCCAAATTCTATCCAGGATCCGAAAATTTCAGTTTTGTCATATCAGATTTGGATATTAATAATTTATTTGATGTAATTTTGGAATGGAATCAAAATTTAGTGATTCAGATTTTGTAAATATTCGGATTTGAAGGGGTACACCTTTTTTGCCAAAGATTTCCTATGCTGTCATGTTTTCAAAATTTAAACTTTCTACTTTACTTTCAATTTAAGAGCATTTGAGTGTAACATTTGTCAAGCCCATTAATTATCTTCTGCCCCATTAATTCTGTTTATGGTTACCCTCATTTGGTGTGAAGTTGGTCTCCATGATAGCCTTGTCCCCCCTCCCCGCTCAATATAGTCTCTTTCTCTTCTCTGGCATCTCCAACTCTCCTTTCTTGTAAGCTCTCACAACGTCTCTCTTGTTCCCTCTCTCTCAAAGCTTCTCTCTCACATCTGCCCTCTGGACCTCTCTCTTTGTCTTTCTTCTTTTCTCACTCCCTCTTCTCTATCAACCTATTTTTGTTTTCTTTTTTCTTCTCCTCCTTGTTTTTGTATTAGAGGTTTACTTCGTTGATTAAGCTGTGTTTTTTCATGTTTTAAGAGTTCCTTGAGAGACCCAATCTTCATTTCCTTAGATGCACAATGTGGAGTGAGGGAACTTGATTAGTATGCAATGCAAGGAAAGAAATAGAAAGAATAATGAATTTTTCAAGGCTAAGCCTTTCTCATTCACTCTAAAGCACTTTTGAGAAGTTTTTCAAGTTTGAGAATAAATTCTCAAAGGTTTTGAAAATAAATGCTCATTAGCTTCTCTATGTATGGTTTGGTGGGGTATTTATAACTTCTCAAAGATAAACTAGTCATTTATTGCCTATTTACAAAAACCAGACTATTGATTGATCAATCACTTAAAGTGATTGATCAATCAATTGATCATAACGATTCTTTTTGTGTTAGGATGTGACTAATCAATCAATATGTTATCGCTGGTCCTAAAAAGTTAAGTTGATCAATCATTCCCAAGGGATTATCGATCAATCAGAATTCCTTTTGGATGTGCAATACAAGTATGATCGATCGGTGAACTTCCTATGATCGATCATGTTTTAAGTCCTTGAGTGGCAAGATTGCATGATATGGCCGTATTCTGGATGATTGATCAATCAACTAAAGTTGATTGATCATGCTTTTAAAGCCCTGGCCAGCACACTTAAGGCTAATCGATCATTCCAGTTCCAATTTCTCAAAACTCGAACACAACCTCGATCCCTAATCCAGAGATCAAAAACCGAAAAAACTCAAAACATCAAAGCTCAACCCCAACCTGATCACCATCCCAGCAACCCTGACCCCCATGCTCTTGTAACCCAACTTAAACTTAACCCATCCTCGGACCGTTCCTATAAACTAGGCCCATTAACACATTCATATGAGTAACATCTATAATAAGAATAGATCTACTTCAGGGTTCCACTTCGGGGCAAAGAAAGATGGTTGGAGGAAGGAATACAAAATGACCACAGTCTATAGCATATTATTAGAAGTCATTCTCATATGTTGCTTGATTTTCTTAAAAAAATATAAATAGAGAAAAAGCATTCAGTCTCAAAAAAAAAATAACAAATTCCAAAAATTGAGATACCTAAATGGGAAACAGAAGAGTACATGTATTGAATGTCTTAATAGCTTAAATAAAAAACAAATATAGAGTCCTGCACAAATAATAGAGAAATAAAGGCATGATTCTTCAAGTAATGAAAATTCAAGAAACAATGAAATAAAAAATGAGGAACATAAACAAAACTTACCTAATGGAAGTGGAGATAGACAAACTCAACTAATAAACCATAAAAAATATAAGAGAATCATACAAAATAACAAAGAAGTAAAATAATCTTTCTCAAAGTATTGAAAATCAAAGAAGTAAAGAAATCTAAATGAGGAACTGAGACAAAACTTACTCGATGGAAATAGAGACCCAAGAACCTGTGTAGAAGAAAAATAAAAATCTTCCAGAGATGCATAGTCTAAAAATCATAAAAATAGAGAAATCCAAATGAGGAATAGAGATGAAACCAAGAAACATGGAAGGAGAGAGCAACAAACAAAAATCAATCTTTGCAAATAGAACAATAATTGAACAATTGAAGAAAAAATTGTATTTAACATTTAACATATTTCGGGAGTTGTGTATCACTACTTAAAAGCAATTGAAGAAAAACCAAACGGTCTTTGTATTTCAAGCATAACAGGAAAACATACAAAGATAAGAGGAACAATTGTCTTTATCCTACCATTTAAGTTTTTCAATAGACGAATAAACACCAGTAAACCAAATAACGTCATTTGAAATATGAACGAAGGGAAGGAGAGAGGCCAAACAAAGGGAGACAAGGAGAGGTAGACACCTACAAATCGCCGAAGGGAAGAAGCACTCGTTGGAGGGAAGGGGTTTTCTCGCGCTCGTCGGAGGGGAGGCGCTTTTGTCGACAACGGTTTCTCTCGCTCGTTAGAAGGAATGAGGATGAAATAGGGAAATGGGGATGGATGAAATGTCGGAGATCCCAAATGACCCCAACATAATTTCCTCCCTGTTGAATTTAGGATCCCTTTTCCAATATTCGGAGCAAGAGAAAGAAGAAAGAAAAAGAAGAAAAGGCATGAAGAGATCTCGGGTAGAGAGAAGAAAAAAGAAAAGAGAAAAAGATGTATGCGCTGAGCAAAGAGAGAGGGAGATATTAACTCAAGAAGGAGATGTGTAACTTGATTAATTCTGAATTACAACACCTCTATTTATAGTAGAGGAAGAGAGAAGAAGAGAGAGTCCTTATACTATTAGCCTTTCAATCTCCTAATTACATTCTAACTCTAACTCTCTAAGATAAGTCTATTCAAAAGAATCTACTAGATGACTAATATGAGTTGAACAAGAACTCTTTCTTCAATCACGTGAATATAAGGGAGGAGGCCAGCTCGTGGCCTTATCCTTGTGGGTCCCTCATGATCTTCCAGCTGATCTTGATAACTCATTTAAGCTTGTGCTTCTTAACTCCTTAACTCATGCTAGCTTGGGTGAGGACACTTCTTGGTGTCCCACGTCCTCATAGTGGGTCCCACCAGCTCGAGTGCCATGGTGGGTCCCACATTGTAACACTCCCCTTCTAGCTGGGGGGTGAGAAGACATCATAAATGCCCAACTTGCTGCATATGGTAGACATAATCTTGTGAGTGACCAGCTTGTTAAGAATATCTGCCACTTGATTTTGTGATGATATATGCATTAGAGATAAGAATCTTGCTTGGAACTTTTCTCGTATAAAATGGAAGTCCACTTTAATTTTCTTTGTTCTTTCATGAAAGACTGGATTCGTTGTAATGTGTATTGTTGCTTGATTATCACAGTATAGATCTATCATAGTTTTTTTGTAGAATCCCAATTCAGTGAGAAGAGATCTTATCCATAGGAGTTCACTAACAGTGTGTGCCATGGCTCTGTATTCTACTCCAGCACTACACCGTGCTACTACATTTTGCTTCTTCCCTTTACATGTAACCAAATTTCCTCCAACCATCGTACAAAATCTCAAAGTAGATTTTCTATCATCCGGGGATTCAGCCCAGTCAGCATCTGAGAATACTTTGATGTCGAAGTGACCATGGTTTTTATAGAGAAACCCTCTTCCTGGAGCTCCTTTCAGATATCGTAATATCCTTTCCAGTGCTTGCCAATGACTAAGTTGTGGTTTGTGCATGTATTGACTTGCCACAGTTACTGCATATTGTAGAATTTAGGATATCATGAAAGAAACTTTTGATCAGCGAGGAAGAAGAAGAAGAAGAAGAGAGAAGGAGAGGAGAAGAAGAAGAACGTGGAAGGAGAGAGTTTGAATTAAGGGAGAAGAGGTTCACATCAAAGAGGAAATGAGGGATGGACAAATTTGTTGGAAGAGAGGAGAGTGCTTCAATGCTCTACCTCTTAGCCAATGCCTTTATTTATAGTCTTTACAATTCCCTTAGGGCTACAACTTGATGAAATAAAAGACATAAAAAGAACACATATTTACACCTCTATGCCATCATTAAGTGAAGTATCATATTTCACACATATGCAACTCCTTTGACGTGTGAGTTTCTTGCCTTGAGCTTGTGGGCTTGAGCCCATCTTCCAACACTCCCCCTCAAGTTGGAGGAGAAAAAACATTATAAATACCCACCTTGCCACATATAAACGATAGGATTTTAGATGTAAGGGTTTAGTCAGAATATCAACTACTTGCTCTTGAGATGACACATGTTTGAGAGAGATTATTTCTGCTTGAAACTTCTCCTGTATAAAATGACAATCCACCTAAATATGTTTAGTTCTTTTATGAAAAACTGGATTTGAAGTAATATGAATGGCTGCTTGATTATCACAATGCAGACACATGGACCCTTTTTTATAAAACCCTAATTCGGTAAGAAGGGTCCTAACCCAAAAGAAGTATTCTGCCTCGACGCTAGATCTTGCAACCACATCTTGCTTCTAACTTTTCCATGTAACCAAGTTTCCTCCAACCAGAGTACAATATCTTGATGTAGATATTCTATCATCAAGTGATCTAGCCCAATCTGCATCTAAGAAGCCTTCTATGTTGAAGTGCCCATATTTTTTATACATAGATCCTCTTCCTGGAGCTCCTTTTAGATATCGTAATATTCTCTCTAAAGCCTGCCAGTGGGTAATTTGTGGGTTGTTCATGAATTGACTTGCCATACTTACAACATATGATATGTCTAGCCTACTTACCTTGAGATAAATCAGTTTTCCCATGAGTCTTTGATATTTTCCAATATCAATATCTTCTTCATTTGTGGCACATAACATTTGTATCCATTGGTGTATCGACTGGTTGACAACCATTCATTCCTATTTCTTCAAGGAGATCCAAGATATATTTCCTCTGAGACAATATTATCCCATGTTTGGATTGAAGAACTTCTATACCTAAAAAATATTTAAGCATACCAAGATCTTTAGTCTTGAATTCCTGACATATCATCGTCTTCACCTCTTGTATGCTCAGAGCACCATCATCGGTTAAGATAATATCATCAACATATATGGCCAATAATATTTTCCCTTTGATAGTATCTTTATAATATACGAATTGATCAACCGAGCACCGATGAAAACCAAACCGTAGAAGTGTTTGACTAAATTTATCAAACCAAGCCCGAGGGGTCTGCTTAAGCCCATATAAGGATTTTTTTTAACCAGCATACTGACTCCCCCTCAACCACATAACCAGGTGGTTGAACCATTTAAATTTCCTCACTTATATCACTATTTAAAAAGACATTTTTAACTTCCAATTGATAGACGGGCCATGATGAGTTAGCAGCAATAGATAAGATGATGCGTATCAAATTCAATTTTACAATAGGAGAGAAGTTCTCCGCATAATCTATCCCATAGCATTGAGTATAGCCCTTAACAACGAGTCGAGCTTTAAGACGAGCAACCGATCCATCCAGATTATGTTTTACCAAAAAAACCCATCTACAACCAACCTGTCTTTCACCTTTTGGGAGTGATTTTAAGGACCAGGTTTGATTTTCATATAAGGCGTGCATTTCTTCCTCCATAGTAGCCTTCCATCCTATATGCCTCAGAGCCTCTTGATACGACTGTGGAATGGAAGTAGAAGAAAGAGACGCAAGGAACTGAAAACACTCGGAAGACAAGCGATGGTGAGACATAAAATTGGAGATAGGATGTGAAGTAGTACAAGAACAACGTTCCTTTCTTAAAGCAAAAGGCCGAATATCAAATTCAGGCCCATACATAGGAGAAGAAGGACTTAGCTCTGGTGGATCCGACAACTCCACAGGTGAAGGTACGGCCGGTGCATCAGAGGTTGGGTTAACTTCAAGATTGAAAGGCACAAGCAGATAAGGAGTGGTAGAAGGAAAAGTCCATCCTGGAGGAGCATCATGGGAGGAGTAGAAGGATGTGTCCTCAAAGAAAGTCACATCCCAAGAGACAAGTATCCTCCAAAGGGTAAGATTGTAATAGACATAACTTTTCTGGGTGCGAGAGTACCCCAAAAAACTGCACCTCATAGACCGAGGATCAAGTTTATTTTTATGTGGGTATGTAACATGAACAAAACAAGTACATCCAAACACTTTCGAAGGAAGAGAAAAAGGATCTTCACCATTAAATAACACAGAGTAAGGAGTTTTATGATAAAGAACTAATAAGAAAGCAAGCCGTAAGTATAGGATGAGGCCAATAGAAATAGGATACCTTCATGGAGTAGAGGAGGCCTCGAGCAACTTCAAGAAGATGACGATTCTTCCTTTCGGCAACACCAATTTTATAGGGGTATAGGCACATGATGTTTGATGAATAAGCCCATTACTCTCACAAAAATGGTTTGAATTCATTATACATGTATTCCTTAGCATTATCAGATCTAAGGATTTGAATTTTCTTCCCAAATTTTGTCAAGACCATAACATGAAAATTTTTAAACAAAGGAAGAATTTCTGAATGCTCTTTAAATAGATATAACCTAGTCACTTAGGTAAAATCATCAACAAACATGACAAAATATTTAACTTGGGAAATATTTGGGACACATAAAGGTCCCCATACATCAGAATGTATTAGATCAAAAGGAGCAGTACTTGTAGTTGTAAGACGAGGAGAATATTTACTCCTAATATGTTTACTTAATTGACAAAACTCACAACTGAATTAGAAAGTTCTTTTAAGGACGAAAGCAAAGAATGAAGTGAAGGGGTAGACGATGACCAAGCCGGTTGTGCCAAAGTTAAGCCTCAGATGTAGTGGATGATAATGCAGCTTAGTGAGATCTTGAAATACACAAGAAGACAGTGAGAAGGTGATAGACCAATTAAATTGTTTGGTTAATTGACTAACCGAGAGCAAATTTAAAGGAAATTGAGGGACAAACAAAACATCTTGAAGGGGAATAGATGAGGTAAGAGAGGAGGAACCTTTGCCAAGGACCTTGATTTGGGTACCATTAGCAATAGTAACAAATTTTTGAGGACGACAAGGAGATAAGGACTGCAACAAGTGTTTGTTACCTGATAGATGTTCGGAGGCCCTAGAGTCGAAGATCCAAGAGGAAGAGGAAGAAGAGGAAGAAAGCATACATGAGGCAATAGTAGATGATGGGGGAATAGAGGATTCCATGACGCAATATTAGATGATGGGGGAATATCAGTGGAGTACGGTTGACCTATTTTCCATTCTTGGAGAAAGCCCTGAAACCAAGCCAAAAATTCGTGAATATTATCTTCATGTTTTGTATGCAGTATATTATGTAAGACATCATATAATTTTTTTAATGAGGTAGTACTTGAGTAAAACTTCGTACAAGTGTCCCATATGTCCTTTGCGGTTTCCAAGTGAACCACATTGTTGGCCACATGCTCTTCCATGCTATTGATGAGCCAACTTATCACTATGTTATCATTTTTAACCCACTTGTGGTAGGTCTCATCTTCTTCATCAATCGGAGGAGGAAATTCAATAACGTGGCTTAAGAGGTCACGAGTAATAAGAACCCTCCAGACCGATTGTGACCAGCTCATGTAATTGGAGAGACCTCTTAGTGGAATCATAGTAATATGGAGTATATCAATCTTATTACTGTTGTGTCCACTCTCCATGATGAGGCAAGTCAAATGTGGAGGTCAAGGGAAGGGGCCTACTTCAAATAATAATTACTCAATGTGATTTGAAGAACCCATGGACCAAATCAGTCACCAAAAAAGAGAACAAGAAACCACTTTCCTTCACGACAGCATGCACCAAATTATCAACAAATTTGTGCCTTTAGCAAGTGAGAATAAAATCCAGCGATCACTCAATTCCTCTTGTATTCTTAAAAACAAAGGTAAAGATAGATGCAACCGATTAGGACTTAATCCAAAATCCAACACAAACCGAGAGAGAAAAAAAATATTTAGAGACGATTTAAAGGCAAATCAAGATACTTGGAAGAAATTTATCTTCAGCTCATGGGATACTTCAACGTAAAAAAAATTCAATTGTTGAAGTTCAAAAGAAACCACAAAGGGTAAATGACTGCTGGAATTTCACCAAACATATAATGGGCATCCAACAACATAACACAAACCCATGAGCAATATTAAGTAGGAGAAGTTATAGCAACATGTGCTGAATTCTGCCTCAAATGAGATTGATCCAAGTTACATAAAGGTAATTGAATCTCAACCATCAATCTTAATAAGACACAAACAGCAAATGATCTTGATCACGCTTGCAATTGATTTACAAGAAGATCAAAATTATAACATCAATTTAGTCATAAAAATAAATCTTCACAACATATAAAGATTTATTTTGACTTGATGTGATTCAAAGTTCAAGAAGTAGAAAAACAGTAAAGAGGAGTATGTATATAAGGAAAGGAAACAAAATGTAAATAAGAAGACAATGAACTTATCTCTTCATGACTAAACTCCTTCTTTTACAACTTCTTGAACAGTAATAACTTCATCAATAGGGATCCTAAACTCCTTGCACTGATACCATGTAGAATTTAAGATCTCATGAAAGGAACTTTAGATCAATGAAAAAGAAGAAGAAGAAGAAGAGAGAAGGAGAGGAGAAGAAGAAGGACGCGGAAGGAGAGAGTTTGGATTAAGGAAGAAGAGGTTTGCGTCAAAGAGAAAATGAGGGTTGGAGGAATTTGTGGAAAGAGAGGAGAGTGCTTCAATGCTCTACCTCTTAGCCATTGCCTTTATTTATAATCTTTATAATGCACTTAGGGCTACGAATTGATGAAATAAAAGACATAAAAAGAACACATATCTACTGTTATGGTCTTGCGTTAAGTACCTATGCCTTCCGTTCCTAAAAGACCGGCCTGTTAGGAGCAGAAGACATAGGTACTTAGCCCAAGACCATAACAATACACCCACCTTCACGAGGTTAGCCAATGCTTAAATTTTAAGCACCTAGCCAATACTATCCAAAAGACCAGCCTGTTAGGAGCGGAAGGCATAGGTACTGCCCAAGACCATAACAATACACCCACCTTCACAAACCGACGACCACTGCGGTCCACTCTAGTGGCAGCCACACTCTAGCGATGGCCCACTCTAGCGACGACCCACTCTAGTTTTTGCAAGGTCGCCCCCTCCGCTCAGGACTCTTTAAGAGCCGCGGGGATTCGAACTCGCGACGTAGTGCCTGTTCTGATACCAAATGTTAAGCACCTAGCCAATACTACCCAAAAGACTAGCCTGTTAAGAGCGGAAGGCATAGGTACTTAGCCCGGTACCATAACATTTACACCTCTATGCCATCTTTAAGTGAAGTATCATATTTCACACATATGAAACTCCTTTGACGTGTGAGTTTCTGGCCTTGAGCTTGTGGGCTTGAGCCCATCTTCCAACACATATGAAATATTTGGCCTTGTTACACACAGGTAAATAAGTCTTCTCACTAGTCTTTGATATTTCCTAATATCTACATCTTCTCCAGTGCCTCCACATAATTTTGTATTTGACTCCATAGGAGTGTCTACTGACTTGCACACCATCATTCCTATCTCCACTAGTAGATCAAGGGCATACTTCCTTTGGGATAATACAATCCCATGTCTGGATTGTAATACTTCAATATCCAAAAAATATTTGAGTAGTCCAAAATCCTTGGTCTTGAATTCAGCACAATTTTTTTCCTTTGTTTTCTAGATGCCCTCGGAATCACTACCAGTTAAAATGATATCATCAACATATACAGCCATAATCACTTTACCTCTCGATGTATTTTCAGTAAATACTGAGTGATCTCCGGAGCATCTATAAAAGCTGGCCTGTAAGAGGTCTTGACTAAATTTCTCAAACCATGCCCAAGGGGACTGCTTTAAACCATATAAATATTTTTCAGGCAGCATACTGACTCCCCCTCAACCACATACCCAGGTGGTTGTTGCATATAATTTTTTTCTTTAATATCACCATTAAGAAATGCATTTTTCACATCAAGTTGATATATCGGCAATGATGAATTGGCTGCCAGAGATAATAATATACGTACCGAGTTCATTTTTTCCACTGGAGAGAAGGTTTCTTCATAATCAATTCCATAACACTGAGTATAACCTATGGCAACCATTCGAGTCTTCGGTCGTTAAATTGACCCATTTGGATTATGTTTAACAGTATAAACCCACTTGCAACCAACAGGTTTTTTATCTATTGGAAGAGGAACCAGTGACTGTGTATGATTGTCATTAAGTGTCTTCATTTCTTCATCCATTGTTGTCTTCCACCTTGGATGTTGTAGAGCCTCCTAATAGGACTGTGGAATAGATATAGAGGAAATAGAAGAAAAAACTGGCTACATAACGGGCAACAACTCTTTCTCACGGGTGCTGCAATTTCCCGAAATCAATGGCTTCGGGTTGGCAAGAGTGAGTGGCCGGAGGTAGAGACGACGCCGGCGACGAAGGTTGGAAGCCGACGGACGGAGGTAACGTCCTGCGAAGAACGAAACAGAGCTGACGTTCTCTAACCGGCTCTCTCAAGTCTTGGTTGGAGTCGGAATAGCTCAGAGACTGGTCAGAAATATGTAATAGACGCCGAAGGATATTCGGAAAGCGGAAGTGGCACCGGAGAAGCCCTCTCGGATCAGTTCTCGGCCTGGCGAGCGACGACTGTCGAACTCACCTCGACGGAGACTCTCTCGAGCTCTCCTCGGGTTTGTTCTCGGTTGCTGGATGGCAGTGGACGACGGTGGCGCTGCAAAAGACAGTGGCCCGGCGAACGACGGTGGGGAACTCCTCTCGGATCCTCCCCTGTTTCCGGTCCCAGCTCCTCTGTTTTGGTCTCTGTTTTCTCTTGACGCTGTCCTCCCTCTCATTCGATGCCCTCCTTCCCTTTAATACCTTCTTCTTTATTTTAAAACAATTTGACCTAAAAATCACCTCCATTTCACTAAGGGCATTTTGGTAAATATCTCCTTCTTCACCAAAATTCTCCTGAAATTCCATAACTGAATCTATAAAAAGTATTTCAGGAAGAAATAAACCTTAAAAACAATGAAATAAAATTCAAGAGAGAAAAATATGCAATATCGACAGTGATTAATGCCAAATTCAATAAATGCTCATTTCATTTGAAAACCAATAAATAACCACCTATAACACAATTATAAAGGTTATTCTATTATAATTAACCTAGTTCTCATGTCAGAATATGGCATCTATCAAGAGGCGATGATGAGACACATAATTTGAAATGGTATGAGAAGTAGAAGGTCTGCTGCATAATCTAGGTTCTTTCCTTATAGGAAAAGGATGAGTATCATATTGAGGGAAAAAAATAACCAGAGATGAAGGACTTACCTCTATTGGATCTATTAAGTCTGTAGTGTCGGCTACTTGCTCTGGGGGTTGAATGATCTCTGTATCACGAGGCACAACTGGTCGAGGGGAACCTGGTACTGAGGACAAACCAGACGGAGCACTCTCAGAATAAAATGAGGTGTCTTCAAAAAATGTTACATCCCTGGACACAAATAAACGTTGAAGAGTGGGACTATAACAAACATAACCCTTTTGTGTACGAGAGTATCCCAAGAAGATACACTTGATAGATTTAGGATCAAGTTTGTTGTGTCTAGGAAATGAATTATGAACAAAACATTGACATCCAAAGATTTGCGAAGGTAGTGAAAACAGATCATCATTTGGTAATAATCTAGAGTAAGGAGATTTATTACCAAGAACGGAAGATGGTAGACGATTTATAAAAAAACAAGCCACAAGTACTGCATGAGGCCAATAAAAGTATGAAACTTTCATGGCATATAATAAACATTGAGCTACCTCAAGAATATGATGATTTTTCCTTTCAGCTACACTATTTTGTTGAGGAGTGTAGACAGAAGATATGCCTGGGATCTAACACAAGAAGGAAGAAGATGAAGGTGAAGAATCGTTGTGAGGTTTTGAGCCTTTGAAGGGAGCTCAATCCTGGACCTCAAAAGGTAGAATCCGACCTTGGACCTCGAAAGGGAGAATCCGACCTTGCTAACAACTAATTGGACTAATGCTTCCCTATTACTTAGCCGGACCTCCCTATAAAAGGATTAGGGAATGCATACACACAGAGGCCTAAATCGAAGGCGACAAGTCTTGAGGAAATTACATAAAAACCCTTCTAATACATAAACTAGAAAATGCATTAATTAAACCCTGCTATGGGGTCCATAACATCACTTCCCTCCTAGATAATGAGCTTGCCCTCAAGCTCAAAGGTAGATCTGCTGGCCCGTGCTGACGTCCCCATCCATGCACAAGTGTCAACCATAGTATCAAATTCAGCCCGCTGGACTACAAAAGTAGAGCAACCAAGCAAAAGAGCAAAATAATTTTTTATTTTTTTTGGATTATGAAATGTTCTTGTCAAACAAAACCTTGAGGCATGTCAGGAACCTCATCACAACAAATCTCTCTTATGTCAGTACCATGCAATGCAGCTGGTCCAAAACCAAGTGACTCAGCATCACTAGTATGTAACATGTCTGTGGAGACCGGGTGATCATCCTTATACTCGTCACTATGTTTAGTCACCTGGGCAGACTCCTTGTGTTGTCCCCAACGGCTATGTGCTTCATGATGGTTGCTGAGAGAAAAGCCAGGTGGTTCACTGGGCTCACCACCAGAACACGAAAATTCTTCGTGTGAGGAGAAACTGTAAGAGATCCATGACAGTCTGTCTCATCAGACTGTTGATTGTTGGGCAACAATAAGTCTTCAGCTGGTTCCTTCCCCTTTGAGTTTGATAATTGGTTGTAAATAGATTCAACTGCCTCTACAATTTCATTTTTCAGGCCATCACTTGATCTAATAACAACCCACAGAACCTAGGGAGGGTGGTGGTCTTGACCATCCCAAGGAAAACCTGCTGTTGATGCAGCTTTTCTGACAGTACCACTGTCAAAGTGAATCAGGACATTTATATCAGCGTAGTCTTCGACATGTCGTATGGTAGCTTCCAACGGTTCTTCTTTTGGTGCTGTAGAAAATTGTCAAGCCTGATCTGTTGTCAAAACTTCAACCCTTGAGTTCACCTCAATAATAGAGCAAACCAACAAACCTTCACCATAGGCAACAACGTCAGTGCATTCAAACTTATGAAAAAAAATTGCCAAATTCAATTTCAGGTTCTGCTGCAGGGTTGACATCTTGTACAAAAATAGACTTTATTTCTGCTATCTCAACTAAGGCACTTCTAATAGTAGAAACATGAAGCATTGATTCCGCATGTTCCGCATACCCAAGAGTAGGTTGAGCTCGACTGCATACTTCTGCATGCTTCCCAATTGGCATCAGCATGTCACACTGAGGCCCACGCTGATCATTGCTATGGGTCAACAACGCATACTTTACCCGGTCGTCTGGGTGGGGCACTGCTGCTGTCCAGTCAAGGTTCACATAAACCATAGCCCCACTGGCAATAGCCTGCTGTGCAGAATCAAGAAATCTATCACCATACTTTGCAGAACCAAGAATTGACAAATTTAAATGACTATCCTGTGAATCTCCTATCATAGCAGGGCGGTTAGAACTACCAGTTATGAGAGCATATAGACCATGCAACACATTTATCAAGTTCACTGTAAAAACCTTGTGTGAAGTAGTTAGACCAAACTCAGAAACCAATTCGTTCCGCTGCTCATCATCTGTGTTGTTAATCAGGGTCTGCCAGCACAGGTTCACCCATTGGAACTTCGCTACAGTTGCCTTAAAAATGAATGAAATAGAAACGTTTGTCTTACATCCATTAGTCTCCATTCCCTGAAACTCCATGAATGAAACAGACACGCCATTGCTGAGTGCCTCCCCAACATCATAATTCGTCCACAAAAAAATGGCAGCATAAAAAAATATGAAACATGTCCTTCCACCACGCGTGCAGCAGAAATTGGAAGAGGCTCATTGCTGTTGTGCTCAGCTGTAGAAAAAAACAAACATCCAAAAAAATTATTTCGTGGCTGAGCAGCATACATGGGATCCAAAGCAGATTGACTATTACTGCAGGAAGAACGAAAAGAACAAACGCACTGGTTTTATTCCCATCAACCGTAATAAAAATTTTCACCCATCGCATTTTCTATACCGTTGCCAGAAAACCCAAAAAGTTTCCATCACGTATTGCATACAGGAAAACCCGAATTCCAGCAAAATTGTTCTGTTGCTCTGCTGAACGGAACAGAAACACACCGACCTTAATTTGAGGGCAGCATTGCTGCTGCTCCGGGCTTGGGAGCCCCATCAACTGCCTGGAAGAACCGAATTGAGCATAAAATAGATGATGTTTCAAAAGCTTACCCCCAATTGCGTGGAAGAGGGTTCCCCACTGGATTTTTGAGAGCGAGATTGGGACTGAGAGTGAGAATCCCAAAGCCAAAGCCCACCTAAGTTGTTTCCGACGGCGCTTCCACTGTGTCTGGTGGACTCTTGAGTCTACCGGTGCTTGTAGATTTTCCGAGACCGAGGAGGAAGGGCCGAACTGATTTGCCATGACCGAGTCAGATCAGAATGCTTCCATCTGCTGTGCGGGAAGATTTACTGCTGGCCGTGAGAATGGGATTTGGGAGGTTGAACCCAAATCAGCTTGTATCGACGAGATTTGGGCAGAAATTCTTCCGATTTCCCAAAATCTGGGTCCCCGCCATTAGATGTCGGGAGTTCAAAAAGTTGTTCCAAGACTGCGAGCTTTCACATAGGAGGTGTCTGTTGTTCGGGAAGACCTATGGCGTCTAGTGAGAAAGGGTTTGACGGCAAACCCCTTTCCGTGCTCGCCGACGAAGGTTGTGCGGAGGATCCTTCCAATTTTGAACATTGTTGAGTCCCCAATTTATGACGTCGCCACCGCTGGAGATACAGAGTGGCCACTGATTTTTTACGTCACCCGCCCGTCCGAGACAGAGCCAAGTGCTTCCTTGCAAAAAAAAATTTATGTAAACCGGAGAGTTAGAGCCAATTGCTTCCTTGCAAATTTATTTTTTATGTAAGCTGCACTCTATTCCCGCATCCTTTCCCTTCTTTCCACTTCATTGCCAATCCACTGTGCACTATCTATTGCCTTTTCTCTGTGCGTCAACATCCATTCTTCTAGGGATATTTCTCTATGCATCACCATCCATTCTTCTTGGCTCATTGTGTTACCACTTTGATACCAGTTGATATGCACATGATCTAACATAGGAAGGAAGAAGATGAAGGTGAAGAATCATTGTGAGGTTTTGAGCCTTCAAAGGGAGCTCAACCCTGGACCTCAAAAGGGAGAATCCGACCTTGGACCTCGAAAGGGAGAATCTGACCTTGCTAACAACTACTTGGATTAATGCTTCCCTATTACTCAGCCCGACCTCCCTAAAAAAGGATTAGGGAACGCATACACACAGAGGTCTAAACCGAAGGCCACAAGTCTTAAGGAAATTACATAAAAACCCTTCTAATACATAAATTGGAAATTGGGGTCCATAACAACGGATGATGTTAAATGGATAATGCCAATTTCTTGACAAAAAGAGTCAAGGTCTTTGAAAACATATTCTTTGGCATTATCAGACCGCAGAATTTTTATTTTTTGACCTAATTTTAAGAGAAGGAAACATATAATAAAGAGACTGTGCAGATAGATGTCCCAACCAATTGTCCCATAATCGTGTCTCATTTTCAGTAGTGGAAACCATATTCCTTTTTGGCACGTTCAAGTAGTAAAGCCCCTTGTTTATGGCCTCCACCAATCACCTACTTCGTTATAAGATCCTAAAAGACATGAAGTGGGTGAGAAGGTAAACAGAGCAATTTAAATATTTGGCAAGCTGACTAACAGATAATAGATTCAAAGGGAAAGTAGGAACGAAAAGAATATCATTGAGCAGAAGTGATTGTGTGACAAAAGTGGAACCTTTCCCTTGGAATTTGGTTTGAGAACCATCAGCTATGGTAACAAACTTGTGTGAAAGACTCGGAGATAGAAAATTTAATAAAATTTTGTTACTTGTAAGATGCTTGAAGGCTCCCGAGTCAATTATCCAGGATGAAGATGAGGCATATAGCATACCTGAAGTGGTAGTGGCAACAGTAGTTGTGGAGGAACTAGGAGAAGAATCCAGCATTGTCTTCATTTTCTGAAATAGCTCATACTCTTCATCAGTAAAAAATTTCTATGCTACTGATTTTGTGGGATGTTCTTCTTTTGTATCACTTACAAAGGCTTGATTAGCCCTTGTGAATTCTAACTGTCCATTGGCTTTATAGCATATTTCTTTATAATGGCCATATTGTTTATAGTAACTGCATGCCTTGGAATCCTTGTAATAGCATTGGTCTATAGTGTGGCCAAATGTTTTACAATGAGTACATTCGTTCCCATCTATTCAGCAAGCACCAGTCCTTCCACCTCCTCTACCTCGGCCTCGGCCACTGCCAGATGATGATCCTCTATGATCGGAATACATAGCGGATGATACTTCAGAAGTGGAGGAAGAAGTGTTTGGAATATGAAGTAGTGTTCCACATACATCATCAAACTTGGGGACAATAGAAGTACTCAAAAGTTGACTCTTGGCAATCTCAAGATAGGGTTTAACATTTGCAAGGCAAATAGCAGTAATTAAGGCTTCCTTCTACTTTTCTTGGATAGAAATATATGTGGTTGATGGCTGAACTAACTTCCACTCTTGAAGAAAGGCTCTAAAGTGGGCCAAGTACTCATGAATATTTTCTCCTTGTTTAGTATTCAACATTCTTTGTAGAACGTCATATGGTCTATATAGAGTATCCAAGCAAGAGTATAGTTTAGCACATGTCTCCCAAATTTATTTAGCAGTGTCAAGATGAATGACATTGTTGGAGACATGTTCTTCCATGCTATTGATTAGCCAACTAATCACCAAAGTATCATTTTTCAACCATTTATTATAAAACATATCATCTTCATCAATAGGTGGTCCTCGGGTGGTGAGGTGACCAAGTAGGTCTTTTGTTATAAGGAACCTCTGAACCAATATAGACCAACTCATAAAATTTGATACCACAAGTAAGGGTATGATGGTAATTTTTAGTATATCACTTTTGATATTCATATTCTCTTCAGCATGACTGGCCCTTCTTAAAAAAATTCTAATAATAACACCAATTAGTACTCTTCAAACAACTCAATGTATGGGAAATTTTAACATTGATGCTAAATTATTATTCTGATTTTTTTCCTCTAATACCACTCATAAGAGACTCAATAAAAATCTTCTATATCAGAGGACTTGTTATGGCCCCTAGTCATGGATCGAGTAACTTGGCGTAGGATTTGTGAATCCAGCACTGTAATAGAGAAGTTGCTCTCGATAAGGAAGGAGAAAGAGCCTTTCTTGGTCATTATCTCGGATAGGAGGAAATCAGCCTCCTTTGTGAGTCTATGCTACTGTTTTGGGTAAGGGCAGAGAGCCCTTACTGCTGCTTATTGGACAGGGAGGAAAAGACTCCCCTTTTGGTCACGGAAAAGAGGGTTTGGAACCCTCTTGGCTACTGCTCGTGTTAGTGGCTGAAAAACCTCTAACTTGGATAACCTTTGGATCAAGGGTTAGGGTTTCTAGACCTTCTTCTTGCTGGCCTTGAGGCTGAGATGACTAATACTGGTGTTGCTCATGACAAGAGGATTGAGAGACCTCAACCATGGCTCAAAAAGGAGGGTAGAGTCCCTCTCTTGCTGCTGGTGATGGAAGGGAGGCTGAAGCCTCTGTTAGAACTCGGAAAAGGGACAACAACTCCCCTCTCTTCTTTGGTATTGATCAATGGAAAACAAAAATCAAATAGGAGAGAAAGATATTCAGATTCTAGAGGGTACTTGGACCTAGAGCTCATCAAGGAGACCTCCAAACCCTAGAGATAGTCATTGAGAACTCCAAACCCCGTTTAACCTAATTAAGGACTTGCCCTTTTTATCATTACCTTTCCCTCTAAGTAGACTTGACGTCCCCCATAGTTTTAGGTTAAATATTACAATTCTGCCCCTATGACAATTTAACTTAAATAATGCATAAAACGAATTTAAAACAATATGGAAAGATGTTAGGTGCTTTGACCATGGACCGAGTAACCCTACGGGAGGGGAGGTCTTTGTCCAGCTCTGGTTTAGCACCGGGGGAACGTGATGTCCCTGGTCGACCTATGATGCCCAATTTCTGAGTGAAGAATCAGAAACTGAGAGGGACCGCGAAGAAGAATCAAGGGGAAATAGGGATAACTCGGCTCTAAGGGAGTCCAAAACCTGGGTTCCTTGGAGGAGGAGAACACCGACCCTGCTATGGATAAAATCATTCTTGCCCTTTTAATTTCCTGAACTCTAAAGCCATTCACGATACTGGCCAAAGAGTCATTTTACATCTTTTACAAACCTACACTGAGGAAATAAATTGACATCACGCACACAGAATTATATCACATACACGCACACAAAATTACATATATGTGATCACACTAACCTTTTGGCCTGCACGCTAATACAAAATTATATCCATTAGCTCACGTCTGAATTAAAATTGACTTCTGAATTCTATACATCTGACCCTGTTGAGCTTTCAGTTCCAACTCAACCGCATCACCTTTGGATGACTCGTCCTGCTATGGTGTCCCTAACATCACTCCCCTGCAGTAGAAAGAGCTTGTCTTCAAGCTCGAAGTGAGGGTAAGCATGCTGGAAAACATCTAGATCGTCCTAAGTGGCTTCGGAGGCATCTGTGTGGGTCCACTGGACTAGGACCTCTCTGCGCTCGTCATGCTGCCTCGCACTCAATATTTTACCAGGCGTGAGAGAAACCTTACCATCTTCAATCGGTGGCAATGCTGGAATAGATGGAGGGTGGGGCCCTTGTGTGGATTGAGTAAGGAGACTTGAAAAACATTATGGGGTTTGGACTATGCAATGGAATTCTGGCGGTAAGGGTGGAGGTGGAGCCATACTAAGTCATCCGGACTGTACTGCACATCGCGGTGTCCTTGATCATTATAGTGTTTCATGCGGGCTTGAGCGGGCCGGAGGTGTTGTGTAGTAGCTTTCAAAAAAATTTCAGGAGTGAGAAGGGCTACCACAACCAATAGAACTGATTTGCCTGAAGCTTTTGGAAGCGCTTCAATAAAATCCATGGAAAGGTTTGCCATACCT
Organism: Aristolochia californica; assembly: GCF_029961685.1. Lineage (NCBI taxonomy): Eukaryota > Viridiplantae > Streptophyta > Magnoliopsida > Piperales > Aristolochiaceae > Aristolochia > Aristolochia californica. Next base: position 23,282,119 of record NW_027181992.1, read on the forward strand.
GAGTGGGAAGATGGAGTGGGTGCAAGGCGCCGGCTGGATTCAAATGCTGAGCTTGGTTCTGTTGACACACCAAGCAATGAGCCACATATTGTGCAATGGTGGATGTCATCCCTGGCCAATAAAAATCATCCCGAAGGCGCTGGAGTGGTTTCTACAGTCCCTCGTGTGTGTTGTCATGATAAGATGAGACGGCAACAACGATCAATGGAGAAGTGGATGACAAGTATATACGCTGTTTATAGAGAATAAGGTGGTCTTGAACCCGCCCATTTTTCTGATTTGGTGCCCGCAGCAATCTGGTGGGACAGTTTCTGTGATTCTGGTTGGTGCTGGTTAGCCTCCCGGAAGGAATCGAGTAAAAGCGGAGTAGGGTCACTGATAGCAGCCAGCTTTAGTTGTTCTTTCGTGTGCCGAGAGAGTGCATCAGTGGCTTTGTTCAAAGTACCAGCTTTATGTTCTACTTGAAAATCAAAGCCCATTAATTTGCTCAACCATCCAGCCTTCAAACTGATCCTATGGTCACAATGACGCAGTGCGGGTAGAGAAACCGGTTCCTGAAAGAGGTCCTTGAAGTTCTCAAGCAAACTGTCGAACTTGCTGTCTGTTGTTGTATGCTGTTGCAGCTTGTGTAATTGGACTGGCCCTTCACATGTACGGACCTGGAAGGTGACCTTTTTGTGGTCAAAGCTGAAGGTCATCGTCAAGGCTGAAAAGTCCCACAAAGTGGGCTCCAAAGTTTGGAGCCACTTAATTCCCAAGACCATGTTGAACCCTGCCAACGGGAGTATAAAAATTCTACGGAGAAGTACTGATCATCAATCACAAACACGACCTTGCTGACCCCATAGCTGGGCACTTGTTCCCGATTTGCAACAGATACGGAAGCTACTGGTCGTGGTTGAATTTGGAGCTGTAAATATTTGGCCGCCGTGAAACTCAAAAAATTGTGAGTGCTGCCGAAGTCCACCAAACCGAGGAGGGGTTGCTGATTGACTAAGGCAGAAACTTGCTTTGTGGTTGTGGACTGAAGCCCAGTGATGGCATGTAAGGAAATGGCAGGCTCTTCGACCTCCAGTTGTTCCATTTCAAAGTGTGCTTCTTCTGCCTTAGTGTCGAGTTCTAACCAGAATAATTTTGGACACTGGTCCCCAAATGTATACTGCTCATCGCAGTTATAACACCACCCTTTCGCCCTACGTGCTTCCATTTCAGACTGGTTTAATTTGCGGACAAAGGTTGGAGTGGCTGGAGCAGATTGAGGGGCTGTAGACGTAGGGGCAGCAGCACCCTGGGGGGGCCTAGGGAGCAGCATTAGTTCTCCATGGCTGCTCAACATTAGTTCTCCATGGCTGTGTTGTGCTAGGTACTAGTGAGCTAGTCTTTGCCCCAGGCCAGACTGGCCGTCTTTTCTGACATGTCTGTTTGGCTTCCAATGCGCGTGCCAAATTCATTGCTCGGAACAGATCTGTGGGCCCAAGGAGTTCCACTTCTAGACGAAGAGACTCAGTGAGGCCGGTTGTGAATAAGCTAACTTGCTGGTCTACCCGTACCACCTTGCTAGCTTGTAACAATTTCTCTTGGAATTGTTGTTGGTACTGGGCTACACTACCAGTTTTGTGTAACAGTACTAAATCGCCCAATAGATTGTTGTGAGCCGGTGGTCCAAACTGTATGGTGCACAATTCCTTAAATTCTTCCCACTCTATGTCAGGATGTTCCAATTCAAATTGATATCCCCACATTTGCGCTTCATCGAGCATATGGAATGCGGCCAACCCAACCTTGTCTTGCTAAGCCATTCGTTGATTGGAAAAAAAAAATTCACAACAATATAACCACAGAAAAGGGTCGTCTGCCCCATAAAAAACTGGAAAACCTAGTTTGGTGTACCTTGGAATGGTGCCATTGTTCTGACCAGTGTCTGGATGTCCCCCATTTGGACTGAAACGTCCCCCGCTCAGAAATGTTTTTTCCCCTTCTCTCGGAGTGCTTGTGCAGCCTGAGAGTCTGTCATAGACTCGATTTGTAATTTCTTTGACTTTCTGAGAGACTTGTTGAGAGACCGTCTGAGAGATTCGACTATCCATGAGGGCTGCTAAGCGACCCTCTATTTCTTCTTGTTTGGTGTTAACCATTTCCATGAATCTTGTTTACAACACTTCCTGGTTTGAAGTCTCCCCCATAATCACCTGCTCTGATACCAACGTGTTAGGTGCTCTGACCATGGACTGAGTAACATGGGTTCCTTGGAGGAGGAGAACACCGACCCTGCTATGGATAAAATCATTCTTGCCCTTTTCATTTCCTGAACTCCTCTTAAGCCATTCACGATACTGGCCAAAGAGTCATTTTACATCTTTTGCAAACCTGCCCTTCATTGGCTTACATGCTAACTTAGGAAATAAATTGACATCACACACAGAGAATTATATCACATACACGCACACAACATTACGTATATGTGCTCACGCTAACCTTTTGGCCTACACGCTAATACAAAATTGCATCCATATGCTCACATCTGAATTAAAATAGACTTCTGAATTCTATACATTTGACCCTGCTGAGCTTTCAGTTCCAACTCAGTGCGCCTCCGTTGTATGACTTGGTTAGCTATTGAGTTCTCAACATCTGCCTCCCCTTGGAGAAAGAGCTTGTCCTCAAGCTCGTAAGCTGGGTAGACCTGTTTGAAGGTGTCCAACTATTCCTATGTCAATGTGTCAGGTTTTGTAGCTGTCCATTAGACTAGAATCTCCCATTGGTAATTGACCAAACGGGCGTGTAACACCACGGCCGGTGAAAGAATGACGTGTCCGTTGTCCACTGGAGGAAGGAATGGATTGGATGTGGGTGGTGATCCCGTATATGGTTTCAAGAGGGATACATGAAGCACATGATGCAACTTGGCCATGGCTGGAAGTTGTAGTTGATAGGTCAATGGTCCCATGCATCAAATAATGGAGAAAGTCCCAAAGTACTTGGGTGAGAGCTTATGGCATGGTGGTCCAGCAATGGACTGTTGGTGGTACGATTGTAGGCATAACCAAACGTTGTCCCCTACCTCGTACGCGATGTCTCAGTGTCCCTTGTCATAGACATCTTTCATGCAAATCTGAGCTCGCCGTAGGTGTTCTGCAATATTTTGTAATACCTGGTCGCATTCCTTGAGTGCCTGATCAATGGCGGTCATGCGGGTAGACCCTGGAGTATATGAGAGTAGCCGAGGGGGATCTCTGCCATAAAGAACCCTGGAAGGAGTGGATTGCAAGGCGTAGTGGAATGAAGTGTTGTAATAGTAATCAGCCTACGGTAGCCACTAAACCCAATGTTTCGGAGGATCACCCTCAAGGCACCTGAGATACATTTCGACGGTGCGGTTAACTACCTCAGTTTGGCCATCTGTCTGGGAATGATATGAGGAGGAAAATTTCAACTTCGTGCCGCTCAGACGAAAAGTTCCTGCAAAAAAAGTGATGGTAAATACCACATCCTGATAACTGACAATAGATTTTGGAATGCCATGTAAGTGGACAATATGCTCAAGGAAGGTATGTGCCACTATGGATGAGCCATAGGAATAAAATGTGCATAGTTGGAGAACCGATCGACCACCACAAATAAAACTGATTTTTCAGCTGACTGTGGAAGACCCTCGATGAAGTCCAACAAAATATCGGCCCATACCTGTGTAGGGAGGGTGAGAGGTTGTAGAAGACTTGTTGGACTTAAGTGGTCGGTTTTTGGCATTGACATACTTGACATGCGGAGACATATGTAGCTATGGTGGTCTTCATGGCTTGCCAATAAAAATCTGCTCGAATGCGCTACAAAGTTTTCTGGATGACTTCATGTATGCTGTCATGGTAGGCAGAGAGGATGGCCTGAATTAACTCGGAAGTGTGGGTAAGATAAATTTGTTGTGTGTAGAAAATAAGGGAATCCTAGATGGACCACTTATAATCGATTGTCCTATTTGTAATTTTTCTGTGTAGCTCCTGTAGGATAGGAAGAGTGGCATGGGCTTCTCTCACCAAGTCTAGAATGAGAAAACGAGGTTGGTTTTCGCATATATGAGCTTTTAGTGTTCAAAACTTCGTGATAAGGCATTCGGTACTTTGTTTAATCTTCCCGAATGGTACTTAACTAAAAAATAAAATCCCATCAACTTACTAATCCAGTGCTACTGTGGCAAAGTCGTGAGGCATTGTTCAAGTAAGAATTTAAGGCTATAATGATCAGTATTGATGAGAAATGCACGGCCCCATATGTAAGGACGCTAGTGTTGGACAACCTTGGACAACCTGATTAATTCTCTTTCATACGCTGCCAATTTGTGATGATGAGCTGCCAACTTCCTATTGAAATATACAATGGGGTGTGATTGCTATTGTAAGACAGCCCCAATGCCCCCACCAGACACATCACACTCAACCACAAATAAGTCCTCAAAATTGGGAAGTTGTAGGACTGAGGTGGAGACGAGAGCTCGTTTGAGGGCCTCAAAGGACTGTGTGGCCTCCTCATTCCAATTAAAGGAATTCTTCTTGAGGAGACTGGTCAATGGTGCTACCACGGGACCATAATTCTGAATGAATTCGCAGTAGTATCCGGCTAGGCCCAAAAATCCTCTCAAAGCTGAGCAAGACTAGGGTTGTGGCCAATCATGAATTACCTAAATCTTGTCGAGATCAACAGTGATCCCCGCATGTGATAAAATATGGCCGAGATATGCGACATGTGGTGCCGCAAATGAGCATTTGGATTTCTTCAAATAAAGCTGATGGGCTCGTAATAATTCAAAAACTATCCGTAAATGCACTAAATGCTCTTCCCCAGACTTGTTGTATATGTGTATATCTTGAAAAAAAAGTACGGATTTCCAAAGATAGTTGCTAAATACCTCATTCATCAGTGTTTGAAAAGTGGATGGTGCCTTTGATAATCCAAATGGCATGACCACAAACTCAAAATGACTGATGTGTGTAGAAGGCTGTCTTCTTGATGTTGGAGGGGTGCATACGAAGCTGATGATATCCAAAGCGTAAATCTAATTTAGTGAAGACCCACGACCCATGTAATTCATCCAGGATCTCCTCCACTACCGGAATAGGAAATTTATCCTTCACTGTCTGAGCATTTAACTCCTTATAATCGATACAAAATCTCCTTGTGCCATCATGTTTCTTCACGAGCAAGACGGGTGAAGAGAAAGAGGATCGGCTGTTGTGAATAAGACCCTACTGTAACACAGCCTGACACTGTTGCTCGATTTCATCCTTTTGTAGTAGGGGATATCGGTACGATCGAACTACCACCACATCAGAACCTGCTTTTAAAAAAATCCTATGGTCACTGTGTCTCAAGGGAGGCAAGCCAGAAGGCTCATGGAAGAGGTCTGAGAACTCATCGAGACGTTTTTTGATAGTGCTGTCCGGTTGGTCTTGTGTGTGAATGGTATGAAGGTGGTGGGGTTTGTCCACCTGACTGCCCTGTAATAGCACTTGGCGTCCGCTCAAGACAAAGCTCATAGTTAAAGTAGAGAAGTCCCACAGTATGGGTCCAAATGATTGTAACCATTTAATGCCTAACACTATATCAAATCTTGCCAAATGTATGACAAAAAATTCTAAATGAAATAAAGTCGTACCAATTTAAAATTTTACTGTTTTGTTGATCCCATTGCTAAGGACTTTCTCCCCATTAGCCACAGAAACTGTGGTTGTTGGGTGTTGATGGCTTTGTAACTGAAGATGCTGAGCTGGTGTCAAGTTAAGAAAAATTGTGTATACTTCCTGAATCCACTAGTCCCACAAGTTCCTCGTCAAGGACTCGAGCTCTGACTTGCATAGTGTTGGTAGATTTCTGTCCAGTAATGGCATGCAGAGAGATGGCAGGTGGTTCCTCCTCATTAAGATCATCACTAGTTTCAGTATCCTCTATTTCATCCACGTCGACCCAGAACAATCTTTTACATTGGTGGCCTACCCTGTATGGTTAATTACAGTTGTAGCATAGATTATTGGATCTTCATTCCGCCATCTTAGAACTAGTTAACTTTTTGATATATTGAGGACGGGTTACTAGAGCGTGTGTCGGCTACCAGAGTAGGAATTATATTATTTCTAGTTGGTGGTAATGCAGAATGTGGCACTTGAGGAGAAGTATTTCGTCGCCCTTGCCAATTAGAGGAAGTGTTCCATTCCCCTTGCCAAATTGGCCTATGATGCTGAAGTCGTTGCCTTTGTTCCATTGCTCGAGCTAAAGTCATTGCCCGATGTTGATTTTCAGGACTCCATGAATTTAGCTCATGGATAAAAAGGGAAAGAAACCCATTGGGAGAAAATAGGAAGAAGAAGGGTTATGGAATTGATTATTCCTTACCCCTCCCCTGAAGCTCTATTTATATATTTATGAACTATAATATTACAAGTATTTAGTTCGGCCAGATGACAGAGACCAAAATATATAAGACTATTTATCTTCTGAAAATTATATTTTATGAAGAGAAGTTATCCTTGGATTAAATTTATTTAATTCTAATTTCATAAAGAAAAAATTTCATGTCAATCTGATCTATATTGAAAGATGTATTCGAATCGGAAGAATCAAAGGTCATGCTAGTATTCTGTTACATTGAAAATCCGAATTTATGCCCAATGTTTTGTGTGACTTTTTGAGTTGAAATTTCAGAAAAATATCTCACTTATCCCTGGTTTGAGGGCTTATTTGTATATCTCTGTTATTTGGGCTTATTGGTACATCTATGATATTTGGTTCAAGCTGGGATCATTGCCATTACCTCGCAGCTTGAGGGGGAGAAGTAGAAGAAGTACAAGAAAGAGGTATTCTATTTCATATGTTGTGAATAAGTTTATGTGACCAAAATATTCAAGAAAAGGGGAGCACAAAAGATGAAGCTTGTACATCTAAGAAGAAATTTTTATATCGGATTATTTCATGGGTTCTTTTACAAAGTTTATTATTTGGTTCATGTTATATGTGTTGGAAGATGGCCGTGTTATATTCAGCTGCAACTATTATGTTTCTTTGGGGACATTATTATTGAATAAGAGGTGGCCTCATGTCGTCATTTATTTTACCCCATCAAAAAGATCAAAATTTTTTGTGGTTGGGAGTCCACGACGGAGGAACTTCATCCCCGTCAAAAAGATGAAAATTATTTGTGGTTGAGAGTCCATGACGGAGGAACTTCATCCCCGTCAAAAAGATGAAAATTATTTGTGGTTGGAAGTCCATGACGGAGGAACTTATGATTACATCTATGTTATCCCCCACCCCCTCATAACGGCTTTTATGTCTCCTACCACTAGAGAGTCGTTGTCTTGTGGAGGGACACGGTGGTGGACACTTCAGAGCAATGCTGAGAGACACTACCGATAGCAGTGGAGTGTGCCTTACATCCAACATTAAGACTGGAGCTTGAAGCAATGGCTTACCAGCTAGGAGTGATTTTCACTCTCACTTATAATGCCGCAGGGCCTCATGGAAGGACGCAACAGCGTGAGGGGGAATGTTGGAAGATGAAGGCATATTGGAAGATGTGCCATTTTATAAAAAAATATTTTATACATCATTTGCAGCAAGCTGGGAGTTCATGTTGTTCTCTCACCCCCAGCTTGAGGGGGAGTGTTGGAAGATAAGATCAAGCCCAAACGACCAAGGAAGGCCCACATATGTAAGATTATTATAAGATGGGCCACATGACCAAGGAAGGCCCACAAGATGGGCCCAAGCCCATAAGAAGTAGGACCCACAATGATTACCAAGAGTTGGCATCCTTATCACACCATTTGGAAGATCAAGGACTCACAAAAGTATCTTTATCTTAGGGTCACGACCAAGAAGAGTTTTAGTTTAAGTTATATTTGTCTTTTATCAATATTGAGTTACCTAATTATGTTAGACTTACCTTAAGTGTTAGAGTTTGGGTGTAATTGGGACAAGGGTAGTTTTATTTTAACTGGACTATACTACCTTCCTCTATTATAAATAGAGGTTCATGTACTCTGATTACAACAAGATATTGATGTCAATGAAGTATTTCACTTTTCCATAAATTCAACATAAGTCACCATTGAGGAGAATATGAGATTTCTTACTTTGAGCACTCTTCTACTCAACAAGGTATAAACCATACCATTTTTGGCTCCTCGAACTCAGCAAAATGGTGTTGTTGAGAGAAAGAATAGGACACTAATTGAAATGGAAATAACGATTTTACATGTATATAACTTGCCTCATAAATTTTGTGCTGAAGCAATAAATACAACTTGCTACATTGTAAGCTGTGAGTTGTGAGCAAAAGTTTGAAGTTGGTTCTGAATGGAAAAGTGATGAGCCAAATCATTGTAAGAGAGACACCGGGTTTCCTCATTTGCGTCTAGGGTAGCAAGTTGGTTGAGGAGAGAGCTCTTTTCATCAATCTACTGAGACCAGTGCCCCAAGGACCAGGATTTGAGGTGCTGCTTGAAAGCCTTGAGCTTTTGAGGGCGGTGCCAGCCACAAGGCCCATGAACATCAAAGTCATTCCAGCCATTTGAAACCATTGTGGAAAGATAATGTGATTGAGCCACGAGTTGACAATGTTGATTTTCATGACTCCATGAATTTAGCTCATGGAGAAAAGGGAAAGAAACCTATTGGGAGAAAACAGGAGGAAGAAGGGTTACGGAATTATTCTAACCCTCCCCCTGAAGCTCTATTTATAGATTTATGAAACTACTATATTACAATAATACCCTTGAACTTAGGGTTTAGGGTTTTAACCCTACAACTTTACCTTAATTACATCATGCCATCTCTATGAGATTATCCTTTATTTACAATCCTGCCATCAATGTATGTAGGCCTATGGGCCTTCTCCTTGATCTATAGGCCTTGAGCCCGTCTTTTATATATCTTAGATGCATGGGTCTTCGTTGATCTTATGGACTTGGGCCCATCATCTAATACACTTGGATATGTGAGCCCTCCTTGGTCATGTGGGCTTGGGCCCTGTCTTCCAACACTCCCCATCAAGCTGGGATTGAGATAATAGTATGAACTCCCAGCTTGCTGTAAATGATGTATAAAATCTTTTTTGTATAATATGCCTTCATCTTCCAATACTCCCCCTCATGCCGGTGCTCTCATTCATGAGGCCCAGCTAGTATAATATCAGTGAGAGTAAATCACTCCTAACTGCTAAGACATTGCTATGAAGTGTCCACCTCCACCACCGTATTCCTCCATAGGACAACGACTCTCAAGGAGTAGAGTAATATATGATATTAATGGTGGGGAGAGGGGGGGGGGTTAGTGACATAAAAATAACAATAAGTTCCTCTGTCATATACTTCCAACCAAAAAAATGTGATAATTTTTAAGGGGATGAAGTTCCTCCATCATGGATTTCCAACCACAAAAATTTTGATATTTTTTATGTGGATAAAGTTCCTCTGTCATGGACTCCCAACCACAAAATTTGATATTTTTGATGGGGATGAAGTCCCGCCGTCATGGACGCCCAACCACAAATAAATTTCATATTTTTGACGGGGATAAAGTTCCTCCATCATGGACTCCCAACCAAATAAAATTTGATGTTTTTATGGGGTTGACAATAAATAATGGTATGAGGCTACCTCTTCTTCAATAATAATGTCTCATCAAAAGAGGCACAATAGCAACAACTTAAATGGGCTTGGCTTGGGCCCACTTAACACGACCCAAAATAATCCTTGTAATATCACCCATGAAATAATCCAATGCCAGCCGAACAGAGGGACAACAGCTCGGACGAACGAAAATGCTATCTCCGTAGACAAGCATAAAAAATTGTTCAAGCAACAGGGTCATCTTCCCCATGCGGCTCTGAACAAAGCGGTAGTCGTCATCCCCACTTCCGAACAGAGTGGAAAACCAGAGATGGCAATGCTGGCGCTGGACAAAAAACTTATCTTGAGGAGTTCCCGAAAGTAGCAGAGAAGATATCTCCCAGAGAATCAGCCATAAATCTTCCCTAACAGAGCAAATATATTATCGGCAAGGCAGGAATGCTCGGCAACTTCCTCGCCATGAGAAGTCATCAACTTTGGCACAAATAATGTCTCTAGCAGATAGACCAGGCTGGATGAAACAAAGTTAATGGAAACCTCTTCTGTTAATGGAGTAGTAGAATCGGTAGTAGCCGAGGCGGTGATGGGGAGGCTTCAACTGAGGATGGTAAGCCGGATGGGTCAGTGGACGAAAATAAAATAAAATGGCAGAAGATGATCTCGGTAGACTTGTCTTCTCTGTCAACGCAACGGGATAACTTGGATTAAAAATAGTAACTGAAGTAGAAAAATATAGCTCGCTCGGTTTCCAGAATCAATAACGGAGCAGGAGACTGACTCGTCATCCAGAAGTGGCAACACAATGGTGCTGGTGATTGATGTGTCGAGCGGATAACCAAGAAAAATATCTTTCCAAATAAAGGAAGATTGGATATATCTTTAGCAGGACTATAATATCCTCTACACCAACACTGTGTATGACAAAGTACGGGCTAAAAATCAGATTGAGCTTTTCTTGTAGAGGCCGCTGATAAAACATATAAAAGGGCACATAGAAAAAGGTAAAGAGAAAAAATTGGACTTCTAAAAATAAACCATAGCTATGAGTCCTGAAAAATCAATGATCTGATAACATGTTGATTTTCAAGACTCTATGATTTAGGTCATGGAGAAAAGACATTGACAGAAAACAAGAGGAATAAAAGGTTATGGACTTGATCCAAACCCTCCCCCATAAGGTATATTTATAGGTATCAAAACTTCCAATATTACAAGTATACCCTTCACCCTAATAAGAGTCAAGAAGAGACAAGAAATGTAAACTAATTTTATCAGTGCTACCCTAATTACATCATATATTCCAACAAATAATAACCGTAGAAGAAGACAAAAGTAAGCACGAGAACAACAACAATATTTATAAAGGTTCACCTCAAGGTGAGACTTACATGTGTTTTTTATCTATAACCTCTCTCAGCCGCAACTAATGTTCCTCAGATGATGATCATCGTCAAGGTGATCAAACCCTAACAATGGTGCCCCCATAAATAAAGAGAAAATTAGGGCAACCAGATTACAAGGGTGAAATCTCAAAACTACCCTTATTGACACATCAGTCAATATATCATGGACCAGCCCAGGGGCTCCCCGCCCCTCTTCCAACCCCCATGATGAACTTATCGAGTTGGTCAATTCGCGTACAGACTCAGCGTAATGCGTTAATTAGGCTTCACAACTTAACAATCTCCCACTTGGAGACTAATCCATCATCAATATCTCCTCTATAGTGGCAACAACTTCTCAATCCTCAAAGAGAAGTCCAACTAAATTTGCACACAACAACATTTTATCAAACGTAACAGTCTTTGTCAAAATATAAGCCCGATTCTGACTTCCTTGAATTTTCTCAAGTGCTAAGACACCTCCCTCATGAGCGGATCTAATGAAGTGATAATGCACCTATATGTGCTTTGTCACAATACAATACATTCTTCCCATGCTTGACACCTAATTCTTCCCAAAAAGACTTAAATCATACCATCACTTTGCCAGCATCGATCATGATGACATATTCCACCTTGGTAGTGGAAAGAGAAACTATCTTATGCAACTTATAGACCCAACTAACTATTGTACCACCCAATGTGTATATGTATCCAATGGTAGTCTGTTATGGTCACTAGCCATGGATCTAGTAACTCGGCGAGGTAATTATGAAGCCAGCACTGTATTAGGGTTCTTGGTCTTGGTAATGAAGAAAAGAACCTCCTTTCCTTACCTGTTCTCGGTAGGATTGAAAAGGAGTTTCCTTTCCTTAGTCTTCTACGAAAATAAAAAACCTCTCTTGCTGTTCCCGGCCAGGAAAGGCTAAACCCTTTTTTCTGCTCACGTCTAAGAGGGTAGAGACCCTCTAGAAAGGTTGCTGCCACCCACGTAGGATAGATTAGGACTTCCAAACCCTCCCTTACTCACTTAGAGGCTAAAGCTGCCTCTTTTAGAGGTGCTGCTCGATTAGGGTCTCGAGACTTCCCTTTTCTTGCTCGGATTGTAGGAAAATTATTCCCTCTTGCTGCTGTAAACATAGAAGAGGCTAAAGCCCCTCCTTGTACTTGGAAAATAGTAACTCAAGTCCCTCTCCCTTATCTTGGATAATCTCAATGTAAAGCAGAATTCAAAGAGAGAAGAAACAAAACTCAAATCAAGAGAACCATACCTGGAGCTCGTCAAGGAGACCTCCCAACCCTAGACCTCGTCAAGGAGAACTCCAAACCCTATTTAACCTAAATCAATACTTTCCTTTTCTCTATTTCTCTACCCTCTAAATAGGGTTTGATGTCATAAGTGTTTTAGGGCTAAAAATGACAATTATGCCATTGTGTCCTTGCTCATTACATAATTAATAAAAAAATACTTAAAAAATATAAAATATAAAATTTAAAAATAATAAACTCAATGAGTCATTGTCTCCTCCTTTGGGTGATTCGGTGTGCTATTGAGCCCTCAATATACTCTTCCTGCCATCAATGTCACCAACCATGTCAGCATCTATATACCCCTGAAATTCGAAACTTAAGGCAGAGTTTGTCATGCCTCTCAAATACCTGAGAATCCACTTAACTGATTCCCAATGTTGTTTACCTGAATTACTCATATATTTTCTCACAACTCCCACTACATGAACTATGTCTGGTCTAGTGCACACCATGGCATACATGGGACTGCCAATAGCAGAAGCATAAGGCACATTGGCCATGTAGACTCACTTCTTCTCTGTAGAAGGTGACTGCTCCTTTGATAGCCTAAAGTGACTAGTGTTGGAAGATGGGCTCAAGCCCACAAACTCAAAACAAGAAGCCCACACGTCAAAGGAGTGGCATTGTGTAAAATATGGTATTTTCCATAAAGATGGCATAGAGCTGTAAATATGTGTTCTTTTTATGTCTTTTGTTTTATCAATTTGTAGCCCTAAGTGCATTGTAAAACTTTAAATAAAGGCATTGGCAAAGAGGTAGACCATTGAAGCCCTCTCTTTTCCTTCCACAAATTCGTCTAGCCCTCCTCTTTCTTATTTGACACAAACCCTTCTTCCCTTAATCCAAACTCTCCTTCTATATTCTTCTTCTTCTCCTCTCCTTTCTCTCTTCTTCTTCTTCTTCCTTGTTGATCTAAAGTTCTTCTCATGGGATCCTAAATTATATATGGTATCAGAGCAAGGAGTTTAGGATCCCACTTGATGAAGTAGTTATGAAATTTGTCCAAGAAGTTGGTAAAAGGAGTTCAGCCATGAAGAGATAAGTTAATTATCTTCTTCTTTACATTTTTTTCTTATTATTTACTTATTCCTTTACATTTTTTTCTTCTTCATGAACTTTGAATAACATCAAGTCAAGATAATCTTCATATGTTGTGAAGATTTATTTTTATGACTAAATTATGTTATAATCTTGATATTCTTTTAGATCAATTACATGCATGGTCAAGATCAGTTGCTACATGTGGCTTATCAAGATTGATGTTTGAGATTCAGTTACCTTTATATACTTTGAATCAATTTCAATTGAGGTGGAATTCCAGCACATGTTGCTTTAACTTCTCCCACTTGATGTTGCTCATGGGATTGTGTTATATTGTTGGATGCCCATTATATATTTGATGAAATTCCAGCACTCAATTATCCCTATTATTTTTGTTGCTATTGAACTTCAACAATTACATTTTTTTTACGTTGAAGTATTCCCATGGGCTGAAGATAAATTTTCTTTTGAGTGTCTTGATTTTCCTCGTAAGTTTTCTCTAAATATTGTTTAGCTCTCGGTTTGTGTTGGAGTTTGGATTAAGGCCGAAGGGGTGGCATCTACCTTCTCCTCTTTGTTTTTCCCTTTAAGAATATAAGAGGAATTGAGTGGTGGCTGGATCTTATTCTCACTTGCCAAAAGCACAAATTTGTTGATAATTTGGTGCTTACTCTTGTGAAGAAATTTTGTTCTCCTTTTCCCTCTATTGTTGGTGACTGATTTGATCCACGGGTTCTTCAATTACATTGAGTAATTGTTATTTGAAGAAGGCCCCTGCCCTTGACCTCCACATTTTCCTTGCCTCATCATGGAGAGTGGACACACCAGTAATAAGAGTGACATACTCCTCATTACTACGATTCCAGTAAGAGGTCTCTTCAATTACCTTAGTTGGTCACAATCGGTACGGAGGGTTCTCATTACTCATGACCTTCTAAGTCATGTTATCAAAATCCTGTTACGGTCACGGATCTAACACATGGATCCGTAGGGAGGAGGAAGACGAAGACGAATATCAAGCCAAAGGAAAGCTTGAAAACCCTAGAACTCGTCAAGGAGAGCTCCAAGCCTGTTTAACCTAAAATTAATCTCAAATCAATGCTTTTCTTTCTCATTACTCTTACCCCTTAAATAGGGTTCCCCCTTACAAGGTTTAAGATAAAATATTACAAAAATACCCCTATAAATGAAATATTCCAAAAATACCCTTGTGGCTTAAAATTGAAATAAAATAAAGTAAATTAAAGAAAAAAATTAAAATAATGTTATTGCGTGCATAAAATTACACTCCCTGGAAGAAAGAGTTTGTCCTCAAGCTCGAAGGTAGGTCTGGTCGCCCGTGCTGATGTCTCCAACCGTTCTCAAGTATCAACTGCGGTATCTGTGTCAGCCCTCTAGACTACAAAACTGGAGCATCCAACCAGAGAAGCAATTTTTTTTTTGACACTGCCTGCTTCACTTGCTGGAGCATACCCCAATATGGATAAGAAATCTATTAGGCCCCCTTGGTATGGACCGATTCACCCGACGATCTTCTCTCGGTTCTTGATTGGAATACGTTTGAGAAGAAGGGTTGGAGTTCTTTGAATCCCGAATCTGATACAGGGACTGATAGGCAGGTCACTTGAACCCGTAGGGAGACATGGAGATGAAAAATGAAGATAAACAAGATTTTGAAGGAAGCTTGCACCTTGGACCTCATTGGGAGAGAGAATCCGATCTTTGGCTAAAATTATTGATCAATGCTTAATTCATTCATAACCCGACGTCCCTATAAAAGGATTAGGGAACGCACACCAAAAAGGCTGAACAAAAGGGCCACGAGTTTGAAGGAAATTACATCAAGACCTGCTAATTGCATAAAGCTGGAAATTACATAGTCTACCCTTGCGTCTACTAATTACTCTAGATGCTATGGAGTCCATAACATCACCCCCTCCTGTAGAAAGAGTTTGTCCTCAAGCTCAAAGTTGTGATAGACAACACGGAAGGCTGTAACGGTTCCCATGAGGGTTCAGTAGTGTCAGGCTCCACCCATGGGATGAAAATCACCCATGCATCGGGTACACGATGATCTTGCAACACCAAAGCTGAAGATGGCAGCATACATCGGAAAGAGCCCGATTTTGCAAATTTTTTTTTGAGGGATGCGTGTTGAACGTCTCTACGTTGCCCCAAGCAGCTTCCTCCAGCATGGACTGGTGACACAACCCATCATGGCGCTTCCACCTCCCCCCCCCCCCCCCCCCCCCCCCCCCCCCCCCCCCCCCTCCCCTATTGGCAAGGTTACACGACCCATACTCTGCCAGCAAGGCAGCACAACCTCAATTGGCAAGATTGTTTCCCCCGTAGAACTATCCAAGCCACATGTGTCCGGTAATTCAGAAGAGTAGTGAGGTAATTGAACTACATGAGGAAGCCCACGGCATACTTGTTCAGCAACATCATCATCATCCGAAAACCCAGCTGTCCAGGAATCTAACAAGTTGTGCCTTCTCAACATTCCCGACCCAATCTAACCCTGAAATCCAGCTGCTTTTGATGCTTTGACCAACGGCACTCATCAAAAGCTTCCCATCCTTCAAATTGGCGAAGAACATCATTTGTGAACGTTGTACGACGTAGATCAAGTGTTGATAGCAGTGAGCACATTTTGAATAGTGTGGATGGCAGAGATTTGAGCGCATTGTTACCCAAGACCTTGCCAATGGGTGGTGGGGGGGCACCTTGATGGGGCAAGTTGGGTATTTATGATGTCTTTTCTCCTCCAGCTTGAGGGGGAGTGTCGAAAGATGGGCTCAAGCCCACAAGCTCAAGACAAGAAGCCTGTTGAATTTATGGAAAAGTGAAAAACTTCATTGACATCAATAACTTGTTGTAATCAAAGTACATGAACCTCTTTTAATAATAGAGGAAGGTAGTAGCGTCCAATTACAATAAAACTATCCTTGCCCCAATTACACCCAAACTCTAACACTTAAAGATAAGACCTAGCTTAATTAAATAACTCAGTATTGATAAAAGACAAACATAACTCAAAATAAAACTCTTCTTGGTCGTGAACCTAAGATAAAGATACTTTTATGAGTCCTTGATCTTCCAACTTATATGATAAGGATGTCAGCTCATGGTAATCATTGTGGGTCTTACTTCTTATGGGTTTTGGCCCATATTGTGGGCCTTCCTTGGTCATGTGGCCCATCTTATAATAATCTTAGATATGTGGACCTTCCTTGGTCATGTGGGCTTGAGCTTATCTTCCAATACACCTGGGCGTGAGAGAACAATATGAACACCCAACTTGCTACAAATAATGTATAGAATATTTTTGTATAAAATGGCACATCTTCCAATATTCCTTCATCTTCCAACATTCCCCCTCGTGTTGTTACGTCCTTCCATGACGCCCTGTGGCATTATATAAGTGAGAGTAAAAATCACTCCTAGCCAGTAAGCCATTATTTCATACTCCAGTCCTAATACTGGATGATGTAGGGCACACTCCATCTTCTATCCGTAGTGTGTCTATCGGCATTGCTCTGAAGTGTCCACCACCGTGTCCCTCCACAGGACAACGACTCTCAAGTGGTAGGAGACATAAAAGCCATTACAGGGGGGAGGATAATTTAGATGTAATAATAAGTTTTTTCGTCATGGTTTCCTAATGTGATATATAACACGAAAGAGAACCCAAGAAATAATATCCCCAAAGAGACATAATAGCAGCAACTATATATAACACGACCATCTTCCAACACATATAACACGAACCAAATAATAAACTTTATAAAAGAACCCATGAAATAATCTGATATAAAAATTTCTTCTTAGATGCACAAGCTTCATCTTTTGTGCTCCCCCTTTCTTGAATATTTTGGTCACATAAACTTATTCACAACATATAAAATAAAAGACCTCTTTCCCCCCTCAAGCTGGGAGGTAATGGCAGTGATCCCAACTCGAACCAAATATCATAGATGTAGCAATAAGCCCAAATAACATAGATGTATAAATAAGCCCTCAAACCAGGGAGAAGTGAAATATTTTCTGATAAATCAACTCAAACAAGGACGCAAAATAATTGGCTTAAATTTGGATATTTAATTTAACAGAATACCAGCATGACCTTTGATTCTTCCAATATCTTTAAATATAGATCAGATTGACATAAAATTTTCTCCTTATGAAAGTAGAATTAAATACCTTTCATCCAAGTATATCTTAACTTCATAAAATATAATTATCAGAAGATAAATAATCTGATATGTTTCGGTCTCTGTCATCTGGGTCTCCTTTGTTTCCAGAATGACCATCGACTCTTCCAAGAACAATATCTCCTTATAAAAAAAATTATACCTAGAATTGGATGAATAGGTAAGAAAATATACTTACGTATCTTTATTTTGATATATAATTCTCCATATAAAGTCCCTTTCTTGATAGCATAAAATACCTCGGAAGTTGAGGCTTTCTGTTGTCACTCAAACCTCTTTTTCAATCTGATCTTTGCTGCTTCAAATATCGATTTCTCTTTGTAGATAACGCAGATAAAAAATTGGTTGAATAGGTAAAAGAATAGACTTACAAATATTTATTTTGATATATATATTTCTCCATATAAAATCTAGTTCTTGATAGCCAAAAATACCTCAGAATCTGAAGATTGTTGCTGCTTCTCGAACCTTTTTTCAATCTGACCTTCGCGCATTCAAATATCGATATCTCTCTGTAGATAACTCCGATTGGAAAAAAATCTATTTTCTTTGGAAATTAGACTCAAATATCTTTCCTTCAATATGAAAAACTCCTTATAGAGGTAAAAAAAAGCAAAGAAAACTACATGTGTAGGGACTGAAAAAAATAACTATGAACCTAGACTTAGGGTTTAGGGTTTAGAGTAAAGGATCACATTACCTACGTGAGTTGACCAAGTCAACTCACAGAACCTGCTCTGATACCTTGTTGAATTTATGAAAAAGTGAAATACTTCATTGACATCAATAACTTGTTGTAATCAGAGTACATGAACCTTTATTTTATAATAGAGGAAGGTAGTAGAGTCCAATTACAATAAAACTACCCTTGTCCCAATTACACCCAAACTCTAACACTTAAAGATAAGACCTAGCAGAATTAAATAACTCGATATTGATAAAAGACAAACATAACTCAAACTAAAACTCTTCTTGGTCGTGACCCTAAGATAAAGATACTTTTGTGAGTCCTTCTTGATCTTCCCACTTATGTGATAAGCATATGTGTAAAATATGGTACTTTCAATAAAGATGGCATAGAGGTGTAAACATGTGTTCCTTTTATGTCTTTTGTTTTATCAAGTTTTAGCCCTAAGGGCATTTTAAAACTATAAATAAAGGCATTGGCTAAGAGGTAGAGCATTGAGCCTTCTTCTCTCCTTCCATTAATTCATCCAGCCCTCCTCTTTCTTATTTAACACAAACCCTTCTTCCCTTAATCCAAACTCTCTCCTTCTACGTTCTTCTTCTTCTCCTCTCCTTTCTCTCTTCTTCTTCTTCTTCCTCATTGATCTACAGTTCTTCTCATGGGATCCTAAATTCTACAACTAGACAAAGGAGTACTCATAGGTTTTGCATCATTCATGTTTAATCTACTTAGCACCTTCTTCACATATTCTTCTTGTGACAGTTTTAAGACATCAGTATCTCTAGTAATACTCATCCAAAGGATTTGTTTTGCAACACCTAAATCCTTCATTGAAAACTTCAAGGACAACTCCTTTTTCAACTTATCTATTTCCTGTTTCACTTGCTATCAACATCTCATCAACATATAGCAGTAGAATGATGTAGGACCCATCAAGCTTCTTCACATAATAGCAATGATATGCCCAACACCTCAAGAAACCATTACTACTCATAAAGGTGTCAAACTTCTTATACCATTGTCTTGGAGCATTTTTAAGACCATACAAGGTTTTTCTAAGTTTGCACACCATTTTCTCCTTTCCTTGTACTTTGAAACCTGTGGCTGCATCATGTAAATTTCTTCCTCCAAATCACCATGAAGAAAGGTTGTCTTTACATCCAATTTCTTTAAGTTCAAGTCTTCATTTGGCACTAGTACAAACATTGTTCTAATAGTAGTCAATTTCACTATTGGAGAGAAAATCTCAAAGTAGCCAATGCCTTCTTCTTGTTGAAAACCCTTTACTACCAGTCTTGCCTTGCATCGCTTGCTGCCATCTTGTTCTTCATTTATTCGGTACACCTATTTATTCTGCAAGGCCTTCTTCCCATTTTGGTAGCTCAGTCAACTTCCATGTCCGATTGGATTACAGTGAGTCTATCTCATCCCTCATGGCCAACTCCCACTTGGTTGATTCATCAACTTGCAAGGCTTCCACATAAATCTATGATTCACATTTATCAGTCAATAAAATATAATTCAGTGTA
Source organism: Aristolochia californica (assembly GCF_029961685.1). Taxonomy (NCBI): domain Eukaryota; kingdom Viridiplantae; phylum Streptophyta; class Magnoliopsida; order Piperales; family Aristolochiaceae; genus Aristolochia; species Aristolochia californica. The sequence continues at coordinate 23,301,901 of NW_027181992.1, forward strand.
GGGGAGTACCTTTGTGGTGGTCTGCTAGTTTTGGCAAATCTCATGAGTTCAGTCACAGGAATGTTCTGATTTACTTCTGGGGGTATGTTTTCCTGGTCTTCTTGAGAAAATTTTTCCATCTCAATAACTAGAAGATCTCTCAATTGAATCACTTTTGATTTCTTGGATTTATCACTTGTGCTCTCAGACTCTGTTCTCAACCTGTCTTTATACAAGGCACCTTCATTGAAGATCTCATCCTTGCTCCTGATAACCTTTCGACTTTGGTTATCCTAGAAGCGATAACCAAACTCGCTACCACCATAGCCAATAAAGAACATATCTTAGATTTACCATCAAGTTTCTTTCTAACAGCATAATTAATATGGTCTTCGATCAAGCATATTTGTTCTATTTTAATAAATGGGTGGTCGAGGGAGAATCTAAGGAATCCTAAAATGAATGTTCAAGAGTAAGATCTAAGTAGAAATTTGAGTAGAAAATAAGAGAGGAAGAAGAGGGACCAGCAAGAGAGAAATGAGAGAAAATGTCGTACCTTGTGGCAGTGGTGAATAAGGTGATGATGGTTCTGATCATGGGTTTCTTCGATTGATAGAAGAGAGAAGGATGAAGGTAAAAAATGTTCATCGATCAAGCACAACATTAGAAGTGTCAGTGGATGTATATATTATCCAAATTTGACCTAAGATCCAAAAATTTCAGTTTAATCATATCATATTCAGATATCAATAACTTATTTGATGAAAATTTGGAATGGAATCAAAATTTTTTGATTCATATTTGGTAAATATTCAGATTCGAAGAGTTACACTTTTATTGCCAAAGGTTTCCTATGCTACCAAGTTTTCAAATTTTAAACTTCTACTTTACTTTCAAATAAAGAGTATTTGAGTGTATCATATTTCAAGCCCATTAATTATCTTCAACCCCATTAATTCTATTTATGCTTACCCTCATTTAGTGTGAAGTTTGTCTCCTTGAAAGCCCTTTCCTCTCCCCTCTCAATAAACTCTCATTCTCCTCCCTAGCAACTCCAGCTCTCCTCTCTCGTAAACTCTCACACCTTCTCTCTTGTTCCCTCTCTCTCAAAGCTTCTCTCTCACATCTGCTCTCTGGAACCCTCTCTTTGTCTTTCTTCTTTTCTCACTCCCTCTTCTTTGTCAGCATATTTTTCTTTTTTTCTTTTTTCTTCTCCTCCTTATTTTTGTATTAGAGGTTTACCTCGTTGATTAAGCTTTTTTGTATCTCAAATTTTTCATGTTTTAAGAGTTTCCTCCTCGAGAGATCCAACCTTCCACTTCTTTAGATGCACAATGTGGAGTGGGGAAACTTGTTTAGTATGCAATGCAAGGAAAGGAATAGAAAAAGTAGAGAATTTTTCAAGGCTAAGGCTTTCTCTTTCACTCTAAAACACTTTGAGAAGTTTTTCAAGTTTGAGAATAAATTCTCAAAGGTTTTGAAAATAAATGCTCATTAACTTCTCTATGCATGGTTTGATTGGGTATTAATAACTTCTGAAGCTAAACTAGTTGTTTTTTTCCCGTTTTCAAAAATCAGACTGTTGATTGATTGATCAATTAAAGTGATCGATCAATCAATCAATCATAACGATTCTTTTTGTATTAGGATGTGACTTATTGATTGATGGACTAATCGATCAATATGTTACTGTTGGTCCTAAAAAGTTTAAGTTGATCGATCATTGCCAAGGGATGATCGATCAATCAGTATTTCCTCTGGTTGTGCAATGCAAGTATGATCGATCAGTGAACTTCCTATAATCGATCATTTTTTATGTCCCTAACTGGTAAGATTCTGTCGGATCGATTAATCACGTGGGATGATCGATCATTCCATGTGAATTTCACTTGCCTGATCAATGATTGATCAATTCAAATGGGATGATCGATCAATCCAAATGGGATGATCAATGAATCCAAATGGGATGATATGGCCATGTTTTGGATGATCAATCAATTAACTAAGGTTGATCGTTCATGTTTGTTACAATGTGGGACCTACCATGGTGCTCGAACTGGCGGGACCCACCATGAGGACGTGGAAAACCAAGAAGACTCCTCACTCAAGCAAGCACGAATTAAGGAATTAAGAAGCACAAGCTAAATTGAATTAGAAGACTTTAAGATCAAGTGGGACCCGCAAATCTCATGAGTTGTCAACCTTATCAAGATGAGTTGAAGATCATGAGGGACCCACAAGGATAAGGCCATGAGCTGGCCTTCTCCCTTATATTCACGTGAATGAAGAAAGAGTTCTAGTTCAACTCATATTAGTCTTCTAGTAGATTGGTTTGGTGCCGAAATATAATTATGGTTTCTACTACTAAAAATGAGACACGGTTATGGCATAATCGGTTGGGACATCCACCTGCACAGTCTCTTCATTAATGTTTCCATCTCTTTAATTAGGTCAGAATTTCATTGTGAAGTTTGTCAATTGAGTAAACATCAAAGGAGTACATACTCTCCTCGTCCAGAAGTCAAAAGTGTCAATCCATTTTCGTTAATTCATACTGATGTTTGAGGGCCCTTGAGTGTTTCCAATATTTCTCAAGAAAAATATTTTATTATATTTATTGATGATTTCACTCGCACAACTTGGTTTTTTATCTTTAAGGAGTGTTCTAAGATACCATTCATTTTTAAGTCATTTCATGCTATGGTACTCACACAATTTGGTCAGAAAATATAAATTCTCCGGTCATATAATGCCAAAGAATATGTTTCCAAAGACATTGACTCTTTTTGTCAAGAAAATGGCATTATCCATCAAACATCATGCGCCTACACTCAAAAAAATGGTGTCACCGAACAGAAAAATTGAAATATTCTTGAGGTAGCTCGAGGTTTATTATATGCCATGAAAGTTCCATACTTTTATTGGCTTCATGCCATCCTTATGGCTCTTTCTTATAAATCGTCTACCATCTTCTGTTCATGGTAGTAAATCTCCTTACTCTAGATTATTACCGAATGATGATCCATTTTCATTACCATTGAAAGTCTTTTGATGTCAATGTTTTGTTCATAATTTATTACCTAGACACAGCAAACTTGATCCTAAATCTATCAGGTTTATCTTTTTGGGATACTCTAGCACACTAAAGGGTTATGTTTGTTATAGTCCTACTCTTCAACTTTTATTTGTGTCTAGGGATGTAATATTTTTTGAAGGCTCCTCATTGTATTCTGATAGCGATCCTTCTGGTCTGTCCTTAGTACCAGGTTCCCCTCGACCGGTTATGCCTCGTGATATAGAGATTATTCAACCCCCGGACCAAGTGGCCGACATCTCACCTGCCGAGTTAACAGATCCACCAGACGTAAGTCCTTCATCACCAGTTATTTTTGGTCCTAAATATGGTAATCGTCCTATTGCTATAAGGAAAGAACCTCAATCATTCACTAGACCTTCTACTTCTCATCCCATCTCAAATTTTGTGTCTCATCATCGCCTTTCACCTTTATGTTGTTAGTTTCTTTCTTCTATTTCCTCCATATTTGTTCCGCAATCATATCAGGAGGCTCTACAACATCCAGGGTGGAAAGCAGCAATGGATAAAGAAATGAAGATTCTTAATGACAATCATACATGGTCATTGGTTCCTCTTCCCACAGGTAAAAAACCTCTTAGTTGCAAGTGGGTTTATACTATCAAACATAATCCGGATGGGTCAATTGCATGACTAATGGCTCGACTAGTTGCCAAAGGTTATACTCAGTGCTATGGAATTGATTATGAAGAAACCTTCTCTCCAGTGGAAAAAATGAACTTGATACGTATATTATTATCTCTGGCGGCCAATTCATCATGGCCAATATATCAACTTGATGTGAAAAATACATTTCTTAATGGTGATATTAAAGAAGAAATTTACATGCAACAACCACCTGGGTATTTGGTTGAGGGGGAGTCTGTATGCTACCTTAAAAAATCTCTATATGGTCTAAAGAAATCCCCTCGGGCATGGTTTGAGAAATTTAGTCAACCCATCATATGGGCTGGCTTTCACAGATGCTCTATAGATCACTCAATATTTATTAAAAAAACATCGAGAGGTAAGGTGATTCTAGCTGTATATGTTGATGATATTATTTTAACTGGGAGTGATTTCGAGAACATTCAAAAAAAAAGGAGAAAATATGTACTGAATTCAAGATGAAGGATCTTGAACTACTCAAATATTTTTTTGGAATTGAAGTATTACAATCTAGACATGGGATTGTGCTATCCCAATGGAAGTATGCCCTTGATCTACTAGAAGAGATAGGAATGATGGGATGCAAACTAGTAGACACTCCTATGGATGCAAATACAAAATTATGTGGAGGCACTGGAGAAGATGTAGATATTGGGAAATATCAAAGACTAGTGGGACACCTTATTTACTTGTGTGTAACAAGGCCGCATATTTCATACGCAGTAATTGTGGTAAGTGGTATGTCAATATATGCACATGCCACAATTAGTCATTGGCAAGCACTGGAAAGAATACTATAATATCTGAAAGAAGCTCCCCGAATACTACAATATCTGATAGGAACTCTAGGAAGGGGGCTTCTCTATTAAAAGATGGTCACTTCAAGATCAAAAGATTCTCAAATGCAGACCGGGCCGGATCCCCGGATGATAGAAAATCTACTTTGGGATTTCGTACGATGGTTTGAGGGAATTTGGTTACATGGAAAAGCAAAAATAAAAATGTAGTAGCACGGTGTTATACACGCAATAAAATTATTATTTTAATATTTTTATTTAATTTACTTTATTTTATTTCAGTTAAAAAATTAATAGGCCATAGGGGCATTTTTGGAATATTTTATTTATAGGGGTATTTTTTTAATATTTTATCTTAAACCCCATAAGGGTGAACCATAGTTAAGAGGTAAGAGTAATGAGAAAGATAAGCATTGATTTTAGGTTAAACAGGGTTAGGAGTTCTCCTCAATGAGCTCAGGGGTGTGCGTTCTCCTTAATGAACCTAGGGTTTTCAAGCTTCTCTTTGGCTTGATTTTCATCTTCCTCTTCTTTCTCCCTACGAATCCATGTATCAGATCCGGGACCATAACAACCGGTATCAGAGCGGGAACATAATGGGCTATTCTATATCCAAATAAAAATGGATTGCTATGCGCATGGAATTGGAAGAAATACGTGCACGGTGTGCAGCTTCCATTGAACATTCTGCAAGGGAGAAACTCGCAGCCGCAGAAAAGAAGGTCATACGACCTAAATTCTCCGAGCAAGAAAAATTCACAGAACGAGAGGCAACAGACTCTGTATCGAGAGGAAAGACAGGCCACGGGCCAAAAAAATTAAGAAAATTTCCTGTTTACCAGCCGAAGTCCTTGTGGAAAATTTGGGTGTGAGCTCAAATCAGAAATTGGGAACCATGGAAATCTCCGAGAAGGACACAAATCTGAATTCGGACTCAGACCTTCTGCAATCAGAAGGTGGGGACCATGATTTTTGGAAAACGGAGGGGTATCCCATAACCCCCTTCTCACGGGAAGACATACGTCTTCCATAGGTGACGCAAACAAACCTGAGCCTCCTCCCTCTCGGAAAATCGACAAGTGGAGATGCCCCAAAAGGGTGCTGTTCACTGACAGAAAAAGCTGGGCAATCAACCACGCATTTCTGTCAGGGTCCATTGTTCAGGCAGCCGGCATGGCAAGGAGAGAAAAGAAGAAAGGGAGACAGGAGAAAGGGAAACCAGAACGCCTTTAAGACCATGAGACGGAAAATCCCCCAGCGGAGAAGCCATGACATCCTCCTGTTCGCCACTGGAGAAAGTGGAGGCTTTGTCGGCACTGTCGAAAACAAATCCGGTGGGATTTGACTTCCGGCCACCACATCTCACTCTCAATCCACCTCTCGACAGAACAAAGGAAACCCAATTTCCAAATTTTTGGGGTATGTATCGGCAACCTCAATTTTTCATTCAATATTTTGGTAAGATGAGAAAATTCGTGCTGCTAGGTGATAAAGTGTTTGCAATACAAGATAAAAAATTTTTGGGGATTCCGGGAAGGGAAAAACAAATAGATGCTGACGAGAATTACAGGACAAAGAAAGAAATGGGGCTCATCCCCAATGCCGTTGCAGTGCTAGATGGCCTATGCAAGGACGGTTTGATTCAAGAAGCTATGACGCTATTTGGGTTAATGCATAAAAGGGGTACAATCCCTGAAATTGCAATCTATACGGTTGTGGTGGAAGGCTGCTGCAAGGCACTAAAGTGTGAAGATGAATAAGGGGCGAATTTTTGGCCTGGTGGTTTTCTGTTCCTGGAAGCAGGGAAACAAAACCATTTTGACGAAATTCTGGCTTGTTTGTATGAATTCCGAGATGGAATTTTTTTTGGGGATGTCGGGAGTGATAGAGATGTTGTTTTATTTTTTTACTACTGCACTCATGGATGAGAGACTTGTTTCATATTCTTTGTTGTCTATCCTTGATAAACCGACTGAAGACATTCATTATGAAGAAGATTTCCCTCCTTCTGTGTGGGCTGCCTTTGGAGGAAAGGGTTCTTGTGCGTCAGGGCTGATGCCTTTCCAGCCAGAGTTCACTTAACAATTCCCTTTGAAGAAAATATTTGACGGATATGGAAACATTACAAGGGCTGTAGTAATGAGAGAAGGGGATGGGAAATCCAAATGTTTTGGATTTGTTAAATTTGATAAGGCAGAAGAGGTTGATCTAACTGTTGTGGAGCTTAATGGGAAACAAATTGATGACAAGGAGTGGTATGTTGGGAAGGCATAGATGAAATCAAAAAGGGAGATGGAATTGAAGGGACGGTTTTAACAGAATAATTAGGAGACTATAGACAAGTACCAAGGTGTGAACCTGTACTTGAAGAACCTGGATGACAACATAGATGATGAGAAGCTAAAAGAATTGTTTTCTGCGTTTGGTATACTTCCTTCATGCCTTCATTTTTTTGAAAACAAAAGCAAATTTTATGTAAATTCTGGTGATGGCTAGGAATCTAATGTTTGGCGCGCCATGTGTTGATTTTCAACACTCCAAGAATTTAGCTCATGGAGAAAAAGGGAAGAAAGTCATTGGGAGAAACAAGAGGAAGAAGGGTTATGGACTTGATTCTTCCTTACCCTCCCCCTGAAGATCTATTTATAGATTTATGAAAAAAATATTACAATAATACCCTTGAACTTAGGGTTTAGGGTTTAGGGTTTTAACCCTGAAACTCTAAATTAATTACATAAATGCCATCACTATGAGATGACCCTTTATTTACCATCCTACCATCAATGTAAATGGGCCTATGGGTCTTCTCCTTGATCTCTAGGCCTTGAGCCTGTCTTCTAAATCTCTCATATCTATGGGACTTCCTTGGTCTTATGGGCTTGGGCCCATCTTCTAATACACTTCAATATGTGAGTCTTCCTTGGTCATGGGGGCTTGGGCCCTGTCTTCCAACACTCCCCCTCAAACTGAGGGTGAGAGAACATCATGAACTCCCAGGTTGTTGCATATGATGTATAAAATAGTTCTTGTATAATATGGCTCCATATGCCAACACTCCCCCTCACGTTGGTGCTCTTGTTCATGAGGCCCATCTGGTATAATATCAGTGAGAATAAATCACTTCTAGCAACTAAGACATTGCTCTAAAGTGTCCACCTCCACCATCGTATCCTCCACAGGACAATGACTCTCAAGTGGTAGAGTAATATATGATGTTAATGGGGGTAGTAACATCAATATGATAATAAGTTCCTCCGTCATGGACTTCCAACCATAAAAATTTTGATATTTTTTACAGGGATGAAGTTCCTCTGTCTTGGACTCTGAACCAAAAAAATTTGATATTTTTGACAGGGATGAAGTTCCTCCGTCGTGGACTCCCAACCACTAATAAATTTGATTCTTTTTTTATGGGGATGAAGTTCCTCCATCATGGACTCCCAACCACAAATAAATTTGATTCTTTTTTTTATGAGGATGAAGTTCCTTCTTCATGAACTCCCAACCAAAAACAAATTTGGTATTTTTGACGGGGATGAAGTTCCTCCATCATGGACTCCCAACCACAAATAAATTTGATTCTTTTTTTACGAGGATTAAGTTCCTCCATCATGGACTCCCAACCAAAAATAAATTTGATTCTTTTTTGACGGGGATGACAATAAATAATGTTATGAGGCTTCCTCTTCTTCAATAATAATGTCTCATCAACAGAGACACAATAGCAACAAGTGAAATGGACTTGGCTTGGGCCCATTTAATATCAGCCATGAAATAATAATTGTAATATCACCCATGAAATAATCCAATGCACATATCTAGACCAAATAAAATGTTCGCAAAGGAATGCAATTCTTCAAAAATAATAATCCAGCTAGAAAATTTTTTTATCGAGTCTCGCCAAAATCTTGGGCATGAATTCCGAGGAAGAAAATAAGTAGCCCAAGTCAGGTCGATTGGACCTGAGTTTACCTGGACCGAGTAGACTCATCAGAACATGAACATTCTCGGTCGGTTGGGAAGGCTAGTTCGTTGCTCACTGGTCCAAGTTGACTCGGGTGAGTCCAAATTGCGCCAGAACAGAGCGCTCAATTTTCCAAACTTAGGCGCTGAAATAATAAACTTTCTTAACTTAGGACAAGCTGTTATAGTCCTGGGTTAAGTACCTATGCCTTCCGCTCCTGGCAAGCTGGTCTTTTGGGATGTATTGGCTAGGTGCTTAACATTTAGTATCAGAGCAGGCTCCCACGTCACGAGTTCGATTCCCGGCAACGGCGCAAGGGCTGGATTAAAATTACTGGTAGGGTCGACAGAAACCGGGTCAGGCCAGTGTCATTGTGTCGTGCCAAAGGCTGGATTAAAATTATAGGTAGGGTCAGCAGAAACCGGGTTGGGCTAGTGTCATTGTGCCGCCATGGTCGTCAGCTCATGAAGGTGGGGTGTGATGTTATGGTCCTGGGTTAAGTACCAATGCCTTTCCCTCCTGATAGGCCAGTCTTTTGGGATGTATAGGCTAGGAGCTTAACACAAGCTTTAAACGGGAAAAAATGCTTCTTCCCCGCGCGCACTGGTTTCTTGATTTATCGTCCAAAAATGGAAACCAGCTGGTTTGAACAATCAGCCATGGCAAGATGCCATCATCTTCGGCATCCAAAAATGGAAAGTCTCTTCCCGGCGAGTAGTTCCAATAAAATTGGAATTTCTTCGTCTTGTCACGGCACCAAACAACACGTTTATAAAACATAATCTTACCAAAAATAGAGTCTCAACGGCAAGCAATCAGCAACAGTAGTCATTTTTTCTCAGGGCCGACAGACTCTCGGTGGAAACCGTCCAGAAATGGCAACTTGCATGCTTTGGTGTCATTGTCCTCCTGTGGAAACTATGCAGCAAAATTTTTTTTGTCTCGGGTGTAGAGTCGTCTTCTCCTGCGACAGTGGGTCATCTTCCTCATCAGCCGAACATTAGGGATGCAAACAAGCAAGCCCAAACCGAGGGGCACAAGTTATAAGAAAATTACAAATAACCCATTCTAACACATAGAAGGAATTACATAAATTAAATCTTGTGTCTGCCTATTACTGTGGATGCTATGGAGTCCATAACATAATGTAATTAGGATTGAAAGGCTAATTGCATAACGACTCCACCTCCTCCTCTACTATAAATAGAGGAGTTGTAATTCGGAATTCATCAAGTTACACATCTCATTCTCGAGTTACTTTCTCCCTCTCTCTCTCTTTTTTTGGCGCAACCTCTCTTTAATCTTTTATTTTTTATTCTCTCTACCCGAGAGTTCTTCTTCCCTTTTCTTCTTTTTCTTTCTTCTTTCTCTTGCTAGGAATTATGGAAAAGGGATCCTAAATTCAACAATGCTTTATGTTGGAAGATGGGCTCAAGCCCACAAGCTCAAGACAAGAAGCCCACACGTCAAAGGAGTGGCATATGTGTAAAATATGGTACTTTCCATATAGATGGCATAGAAGTGTAAATATGTGTTCCTTTTATGTCTTTTGTTTTATCAAGTTGTAGCCCTAAGGGTATTGTAAAACTATAAATAAAGGCATTGGCTAAGAGGTAGGGCATTGAAGCACTCTCCTCTCTTTCCACAAATTCGTCCAGCCCTCATATTTCTTTTTGACGCAACCCTCTTCTCCCTTAATCCAAACTCTCTTCTTCCACGTTCTTCTTCTTCTCTTCTCCTTCTCTCTTCTTCTTCTTCTTCTTCTTCTTTCTTGTTGATCTAAAGTTCCTTTCATGAGATCCTAAATTCTACATGGTATCAGAGCAAGGAGTTTAGGATCTCTTCATGGAGTTATTATGAAATCTGTTCAAGAAGTTGTAAAAGGAGTTCAGTCATAAAAAGATAAGTTCATCATCTTCTTATTTACGTTTTTTTTTGTTTCCTTTTCTTATTTACATACTCCTTTTACTGTTTTTCTTTACTTCTTGAATTTTGAGTCACATCAAGTCAAGATAAATCTTTATATGTTGTAAAGATTTATTTCTATGACTAAATTGATGTTATAATCTTGACTCCTTGTAAATCAATTACAAGAGTGATCAAGATCATTTGCTGTTTGCTTCTTATTAAGATTGATGGGTGAAATTCAATTACCTTTATGTAATTTGGATCCATCTCATTTGAGGTAGAATTCTAGCACATGTTGCTGTATCTTCTCCTACTTAAGGTTGCCCATGGGTTTGTGTTATGTTGTTGGATGCCCATTATATGTTTGATGAAATGCCAACAGCCATTTACCCTTTGTAGTTCCGTTTTTTTTTAACTTCAACAATTGAATTTTTTCTTACGTTGAAGTCTCCCATGAGCTGAAGATAAATCTCTTCCAAGTGTCATGGTTTGTCATTAAATCTTTTCTAAATTTTTGTCTATTGCTCGTTTGTGTTGGAGTTTGGATTAAGGCCTAATCGGTTGCATCTATTTTCTTCTCTTTGTTCTTATGAATACAAGAGAAGTTGAGTGATGGTTGAATGTTATTATCACTTTCTAAAGGCACAAATTTGTTGATAATTTGGTGCTTTCCCGTGTGAAAGAAATTGGTTCTTGTTCTCTTTTGTTGATGATTGATTTGGTCTACGGGTTCTTCAAATTACATAGAGTAATTGTTCTTTGAAGAAGGCCTTTTTCACTTGACCTCCATATTTTACTTGCCTCATTATGGAGATTGGATACAATAGTAATAAGAGTGATATACTCCGTATTACTAAAATTCCACTTAGAGGTATCTCCAATTACATGAGCTGGTCACAATCGGTTCGGAGGGTTCTTATTACTCGTGACCTCTTGAGCCACGTTGTTAACTTTTCTCCGATTGATGAAGAAGATGTGTCCTACCACAAGTGGGTTAAGGATGATAACATGGTGATAAGTTGGCTCATTAATAGCATGGAAGAGAAGGTGACCAACAATGTTGTCCACTTGGAAACCGCCAAGAACATATGGGACACTTGTGCCAAGCTTTACTCAAGCACTGCTTCATTACAAAAAATATATGATGTCTTACAAAACATGCTGCATACGAAACATGGAGATAATATTCATGAATTTTTGGCATGGTTTCGCGGTCTTCTTCAAGAATGGAAACTAGCTCAGCCATATTCCACTGATATTGCCGTTCAAGAACGACAAAGAGAAGCTTTGGCAGCAGCCATTTGCTTATCGAATATTAAGCCATACCTTGAGTTGGCCAAAACTCAACTTCTAAGTTCTTCTGCTCTTCCATCATTTGATGATATTAGTGCTACATTACTTAGGATACCAGATCCATCCCCTCCTTCTCCTATTGATTCTCCATCGGCGATGTTCTCTGGCAATCGGGGAACATCTTCCTCATTCCGAGGACGGGGCAGAAATATGAGAGGGGGTCGAACTATGAGAGGGGCTGAAAATGGAGGTGGTAGAACGGGTCAGAATTCTTTCTGTACTGAGCCTCAACTTTGCACTTATTGTGGCCGTCAGAACCACCTTGTGGCATCATGCTGGAAACTTCATGGCAAGCCTGATTGGGCCACAGCTAACCCAGTCTCAGTTAACGTTGAGAAAAATGAAGATAAGGCTGAATCATCATTCGGAAATGTGACTCTTACGGCTGAGGACTATGCTGCATTTCAGAAAATGAAGTCCTTCATGGAATCATCTATTCCCTCATCATCTACTGCTGCCACTACTATTGCCTCAGGTATGCTTTCTTCCTCATCTTCCTCTTCCTCTTGGATCATCGACTCCGGGGCCTCCGAACATCTATCAGGTAACAAACACTTGTTGCAGTCCTTATCTCCTTGTTATCCTCATAAATCCGTTACTATTGCTGATGGTACCCAAACCAAGGTCCTTGGCAAAGGTTCCTCCTCTCTTACGTCATCTATTCCCCTTCAAGATGTTTTGTTTGTTCCTCAGTTTCCTTTAAATTTGCTCTCGGTTAGCCAATTGACCAAACAATTAAATTGCTCTATCACCTTCTCACCATCTTCTTGTGTCTTTCAGGATCTCACTACGAAGCGGGTGATTGGTGGCGGCCATGAAAAGGGGGGTTTGTACTACTTCACTCTTCCACCATTAACTGCATTATCTTCCACTACATCCGAGGCCCAACTTTGGCACAACCGACTTGGTCATCCGTCTACCCCTTCACTTCGTTCTTTGGTTCCATCTTTAAAAGGACTTTCTAATATCACTTGTGAGGTTTGTCAATTAAGTAAACATGTCAGGAGTACATATTCTCCTCGTCTCACAACTACAAGTACTGCTCCATTTGAGCTAATATATTCTGATGTATGGGGCCCTTTATGTGTCTCAAATATTTCCCAAGTTAAATATTTTGTCATTTTTGTTGATGATTTTACTCGACTGACTTGGTTATATCTATTTAAAGATCGTTCCGAAATTCTTCCTTTGTTTAAAAATTTTCATGCTATGGTCTTGACACAATTTGGGAAGAAAATTCAAACCCTTAGATCTGATAATGCTAAGGAATACATGTCTCATGACTTCAAATCATTTTGTGAGAGTAATGGGCTTATTCATCAAACATCATGTGCCTATACTCCTCAACAAAATGGTGTTGCTGAAAGGAAGAATCATCATCTTCTTGAAGTTGCTCGGGGCCTCCTCTACTCCATGAAGGTACCCTATTTCTATTGGCCTCATGCTATACTTATAGCATGCTTTCTCATTAATAGGTTACCTTCATCAATCCTTCATCATAAAACTCCTTACTCTGTTTTATTTAGTGGTGAAGATTCTTTTTCTCTTCCTTTGAAAGTGTTTAGATGTACATGTTTTGTTCATGTTACATCTCCACATAAAAATAAACTTGATCCTCGGTCTATGAAGTGCTTTTTTTGGGATACTCTCACACCCAGAAAGGTTATGTCTGTTACAATCCTACCCTTCGGAGGATGTTTATCTCTAGGGATGTGACTTTCTTTGAGGACACTCCCTTCTACTCCTCTCATGATGCTCCTCCAGGATGGACTTGTCCTTCTTCTACTCCTTGTCCGCTTGTGCCGTTCAATCTTGAAGTGGATCCATCCCCTGATACACCGGTCGTACCTTCACTTGTGGAGTTGTCGGATCCACCCGAGGTAAGTCCTTCTCCTCCTATGTATGGGCCTGAATTTGATACTCGGCCTATTGCTTTAAGAAAAGAACGTCGCTCCTGTACTACTTCGCATCCTATCTCAAATTTTATGTCTCACCATCGCTTGTCTTCTGAGTGTTTTTAGTTTCTTGCATCCCTTTCTTCTACTTCCGTTCCGCAATCGTATCAGGAGGCCTTGAGACATCCAGGATGGAAGGCGGCTATGGATGAAGAAATGCACGCCTTATATGAAAACCAAACCTGGTACTTAACATCACTCCCGAAAGGTAAAAGACCTGTTGGTTGTCGATGGGTTTTTTCAGTGAAACATAATCTGGATGGCTCGGTTGCTCGTCTTAAAGCTCGATTGGTTGCTAAGGGCTATACGCAGTGCTATGGGATAGATTATGAGGAGACCTTCTCTCCTGTTGCAAAATTGAATTCGGTACGCATCATCTTATCTATTGCTGCTAACTCCTCATGGCCCGTCTATCAGTTGGATGTTAAAAATGCTTTTTAAATGGTGATATCAGTGAGGAAATTTATATGGTTCAACCACCTGGTTATGTGGTTGAGGGGGAGTCAATATGCCGGTTAAAAAAGTCTTTATATGGGCTTAAGCAGTCCCCTCGGGCATGGTTTGATAAATTTAGTCAAACACTCTTACGGTTTGGTTTTCATCGGTGCTCAGTTGATCATTTCGTATATTATAAAGATACGGTCAAAGGGAAAATATTATTGGCCGTATATGTGGATGATATTATCTTAACCGGTGATGATGCTTTGAGCATACAAGAGGTGAAACAAATGATATGTCAGGAATTCTGACTAAAGACCTTGGTATGCTTAAATATTTTTTGGGTATAGAAGTTCTTCAATCCAAACATGGGATAATATTGTCTCAAAGAAAATATGTCTTGGATCTCCTTGAAGAAACAGGAATGAAGGGTTGTAGACCAGTTGACACACCTATGGATACAAATGTAAAATTATGTGCCACAAATGAAGAAGATATTGATATTGGAAAATACCAAAGACTCATGGGAAAACTGATTTATCTCACAGTAACTAGGCCAGATATATCATATGCTGTAAGTGTGGTGAGTCAATTCATGCACAAACCACAAATTACCCACTGGCAGGCTTTAGAGAGAATATTATGTTATCTAAAAGGCGCTCCAGGAAGAGGATTGCTGTATAAAAAACATGGGCACTTCAACATAGAAGGCTTCTCAGATGCAGATTGGGTTGGATCTCCTGATGATAGAAAATCTACATCAGGATATTGTACTGTGGTTGGGGGAAACTTGGTTACATGGAAAAGTAAGAAGCAAAATGTGGTTGCAAGATCTAGCACCGAAGCAGAATACAGAGCTATGGCCCATACCGTTAGTGAACTTTTATGGATTAGGACCCTTCTTACCGAACTAGGTTTTTATAAAAAGGGGTCCATGAATCTTCATTGTGATAATCAAGCAGCCATTCATATCACTTCAAATCCAGTTTTTCATGAAAGAACTAAACACGTTGAGGTGGATTGTCATTTTATACGAGAGAAGTTTCAAGCAGGAATAATCTCTCTCAAACATGTGTCATCTCAAGAGCAAGTGGCTGATATTCTCACTAAACCCGTTACATCTAAAATCCTATCGTTTATATGTGGCAAGCTGGGTATTTATGATGTCTTTTCTCCTCCAGCTTGAGGGGGAGTGTTGGAAGATGGGCTCAAGCCCACAAGCTCAAGACAAGAAGCCCACACGTCAAAGGAGTGGCATATGTGTAAAATATGGTACTTTCCATATAGATGGCATAGAAGTGTAAATATGTGTTCCTTTTATGTCTTTTGTTTTATCAAGTTGTAGCCCTAAGGGTATTGTAAAACTATAAATAAAGGCATTGGCTAAGAGGTAGGGCATTGAAGCCCTCTCCTCTCTTTCCACAAATTCGTCCAGCCCTCATATTTCTTTTTGACGCAACCCTCTTCTCCCTTAATCCAAACTCTCTTCTTCCACGTTCTTCTTCTTCTCTTCTCCTTCTCTCTTCTTCTTCTTCTTCTTTCTTGTTGATCTAAAGTTCCTTTCATGAGATCCTAAATTCTACACTTTATAGTCTTGGCCTGCAAACTCCTGGATGATCGATCATTGGCAGAGGCTAATCGATCATTCCAGTGTCAATTTCTCACAACTTGAACACGACCTCCATCTCTGATCACAAAACCCAAACCCGAAAAAACTCGAAACGTCAAAACCTAACCCCGACCGGATCACCATCCCTACAACCTTGTTCCCCATGCTCTTGTAAACCCAACTTAAACATAACCCATCCTCGGACCGTCGCCGTAAACTTGGCCCACTAACACATTCATATGATTAGCATTAATAAGAATAGACCTACTTCAGGGCTCCACTTCGGGGCAAAGACAGATGGTTGGAGGAAGGAATACAAAATGACCACAGTCTATGAATGATTTTCACCAGTGAAGAAGAAACTCGATTGATTTCATTTTTCGCTTTGGTGTTTTTTTGTCAACAAGCAAAAAGAAAATCAAAATGTACAAAGAATGGTTTTTAGATTTGATTATATGCATATTATTAGAAATCATTCTCATTTGTTGCATGATTTCTTAGAAAATATAAAATAGAGAAAAAGCATTCAGTCTCGAAAACAAACATAACAAAGGCTAAAATAGAGATATCTAAATGGGAAATAGGAGAGTACATGTATTGAATGTGTAAATAGCTTAAATCAGAAACAAATATAGTACTACACAAATAATAGAGAAATAAAAGCACGTTTCTTTGAGTATTGAAAATCAAAGAAACAAAGAAATCCAAAATGAGGAACAAAGGCAAAAATTACCTAATGGAAGTGGAAATAGACAAACACAACTAATAAACTATAACAAATATAAGAGAATCTTATAGAATAATAGAGAAGTAAGATAATCTTTCTCAAAGTATTGAAAATCAGAGAAGTAAAGAAATCTAAATGAGGAACTGAGATGAAACTTACTTGATGGAAGTAGAGTTCAGCACACAGAAATGTAGATACCACAAACATAGACAAGAACCTGTGTACATGAAAAATAAAAATCTTCAAGAGATGCATAGTCCAAAAATCATAAAAATTGAGAAATCCAAATGAGGAATAGAGATGAAACCAACAAACACGGAAGGAGAGAACAACAAAAAAAAATCAATCTTTGAAAATCGAAGAATAATTGAGCAATTGAAGAAAAATTTGTATTTATCATCTAACTTATTTCGGGAGCTGTGTATCATTATTTCAAAGCAATTGAAAAAAAAAACCTAATGGTCTTTGTATTTCAAGTAGAACTTGAAAACATATGAAGAAAAGAGAAACAATTGTCTTTATCCTTCCATTTAAACTTTTTCAATGGACGAATAAACATCAGTAAACCAAATAACGTCTTTTGAAACATGAACGAAGGGTAGGAGAGAGGCCATAGAAAGAGAGGAAAGGAGAGAGGCGAGAGAAAGGGAGGAAGGGAGAGAGGAGAGAGGTGAGAGAAAGGGAGGAAGGGAGAGAGGAGAGAGGTGAGAGGTGAGAGGTGAGAGAAAGGGAGAGAAGGAGAGGTAGATACATATAGATTGCCGAAGTGAAGGACCGATCGTTGGAGGGAAGGAGTTTTCTTGCGCTCGTTCGAGGGGAGGGGCTTTTCTAGACGGAGGTTTCTGTCACTCGTGATAAGGAATGAGGATGAAATAGGGCAAAGGGGACGGATGAAATGTTGGAGATCTCAAATGACCTTGACATAATTTCCTCCCCACTTTCTATTTCATTTCTTTTCTCTCTGAATTATTTGATTCATTGAGAGAAATTTTTTTAACTAAAAGAGAAAATAGTTTTCCATCTTGTTTTCTTTTCTCTCCATGATTCTTTGCATCCAAACAAAAAAAAAAAACTCAATTTCCTTTGCCTTTTCTTTTCCTTTCTTTTCTTTTCTAGGGGTTCCAAACAAACCCTTAACACTTACTGTGTCACTTTCTGTAGAGAATCCGCTTTCTCTCATCACTTTCCCTTCACACTAACACCCCTTAAACTTTCTGCTTTACTTTCTATTTTAAGTGTTGTAATATATCATTTGTCAACCCCATTAATTCTATCTATGCTTTTCCACTTTGGGTGTGAAGTTTGTCTCCTTGATAGCCCTGTCCTCTTCCCTCTGGATAAACTCTCATTCTCTCTTCTCTAGTAAGCTCTCACACCCTCTCTTGTTCCCTCTCACTCAAAAGTTTCTCTCACATCCCTTGTGTGGATCCCTCTCTTTGTCATCATTCTTCCATGTTAGCCTTTTTTTTTTTCTTCTTTGTTTTAATTTTCTTCTTGTATTTTTCTCTTTGTCCTCCATTTTTCCTTAGCGTTTGATCTCTATTTTTTTCTCATTATTACTTTTTTTATAAAGCTTTTTGTGTCTCAAAGAACTATGTTTTTTATTTTTTTTATTATTTTAATTTTATTATCCAAATATTATCTGAATTCAAAAATTATCTAACAGAACAAAACTAGAAATTATAAGTTTGAATAATTTTTCAGATATCTAGATATCTACAAACACATCGGTTTCATAATTACAATATCCATACCAAATTCAAACTATTTACAGCCCTAATACACACCTGACCAATTGAAGACTTGATCCCTTCTTCGGGTTACGGGTTTGCAACTCCAAAACGATGGTCAAAACCTTGTTGACTCGACAATTTTTTCCAATTTAATCGACAACAGTGAGCGACCTCTTGGGTGGTCTAGTCACAACTCATCCTCAGTTTGGGCAAAATACTCTCATGCAATGGTGTTTCTCGTCAACCATTAAAAAAACTTTGATCATAAAAAAATATGAATAATTACAAGTTATGCATAAGAAATAAAAAAAAAATCTCTTTACAAATTGTTGTTTTTTTTAATTCTTTAAGGGAATTTGACCAAAATACTGATTTAAAATAACTTATTTATAATAATAACGAAGACCACAAAATATTTACAAAACTACCGAACTTTGACCCGTCCACTGTATATGTGGACAGTCAAAGGTGACACGTAAGCTTTGACTGCTTACGCGTCACCCCGTCATCAGAGCGGTACTATAGATGAACACATAGGCTGCCACGTCATTATTATTGACACGTCATCTGCCACGTCACGATAAAATTTTGAATAAATTTTAAAAAAATTAAAAAATCAAATACACTTTTTATTACCTAATATCTGAAATAAAATAAATTTTTTTAATAAACAATTAAAAAATAACTCTTACTTATTTATTATGTGGTAAGACTTAAGAGTAAGATTTTTTTTCTTTATAAATATTTTAAATCTAATATTTTACTTATTTTATTTTATTTTTTAAAATATAAAGTTATAAAAAGTATAACGATAATTTTTTTAATTAATAAATATTTTTATTGATATTAAATGGTGTTAAATAAGTATGAGTTATTTTTTTAATTGTTTATTAAAAAAATTTAATTTTTTATTTCAGATATTAGGTAATAAAAAGTGTATTTGATTTTTTATTTTTTTTAAATTTATTCAAAATTTTATCATGACGTGGCAGATGACATGTCAATAATAATGATGTGGCAGCCTATGTGTTCATCTACAGTGCCACTCTGATGATGGGGCGACGCGTAAGCAGTCAAAGCTTACGTGTCGCCTTTGACTGTCCACATATACAGTGGAACGGTCAAAATTCGGTAGTTTTGTAAATATTTTGTGATCTTCGTTATTATTATAAATAAGTTATTTTAAATAAGTATTTTGGTAAAATTCCCATTCTTTAAAGAACGAAAGTAAAGCCTCGTCCCAGGCTTCAAGCTTCCGAAGGCGCATAAGCCTGCCGTC
The DNA here is from genome assembly GCF_029961685.1 of Aristolochia californica. NCBI lineage: Eukaryota > Viridiplantae > Streptophyta > Magnoliopsida > Piperales > Aristolochiaceae > Aristolochia > Aristolochia californica. The sequence continues at coordinate 23,321,385 of NW_027181992.1, forward strand.
TGGGCCATTCTTTGACGGGGAGCCTCCCGGCGTCCATCTTCTGCCGCCGGATATCCTTGCCTCCCGCAAAAGCGCCCTTGAGCAAACCCTGCATTATTTGAATCCTGTCGTGCGAGGGAGTTTATGTCGGATCACTGGGAGGGAAGCCATACGGATCGCCGGAATCTTCTCGAATCTGGCCCTGCTCCACCCTTCTCTCCATCATCAGTCCTCAACTAGACCGAGCATCGCGAGAGCGTCGGTTCTTGCAAAAAGCCCATCAGGGAACGTCTTTCTCGACCATCCCTCAAGAAACCTCCTCTAGGGGTTCGTCACTCCCCTTGAGGAACCAAACAATTAACCCTAGCAAGAAGGCGAAAGGCAATTCCTCCGTCTTAGGACCGTTGACGGCTTCTTTGAAAGGAAATAACACAATCTTGGGTGATGGGCCTCGGGTGAAAGATACTAAAAGATTAGTAAGTAGAATGTCCAACTTATTAACTTCTTTATGGTTCCATTACTCTTTTACAAAATCTAGGCTATTGCTAGCAGGAAACTTTGTCAAAAATGGTTATGAACAGAACAAAGTTAGGTTTCTTTATTCATCAGGCTTCTTTAGATTATAATTTAGATGTCGACCATGCATGAGTCATGTCAGATTCAGTCTAAAAACCATGATCTTGAATCATTTGTTTAGAAATAGACCATCCTTCCTCCCCCAAACCCCCCCATGACTACAAGCTGATAGTACTGAAAGAACAATCGCTCTGTTAGGGAAAATGCCACCAGATAACATTTCATTGAACAAAGAAATGGCTTCCTATGCCTAGCCATTCTTTCCAGAGGCTGCTATCTTTGCACTTCATGATACTACTTTTTTTTTTTTCATTCTTTTCCTCGAACTTTATTCTTAACGAATTTATATCTCCACATTTGCCATACATCTCTACAATGGCAGTCCCAATTGCCACATCATTTAGGAGCCTGGTTTTGATCACCTTGGCATGAGACCAACATGACCTTTCCACTACCGTTGAGACTGATCAAGCCTGTAAAAGGGTTGAAATTGTGGCTGAACTAGGCTTCTCCACTGATAGTAATTTCTCTATGAAGAGGCTCATGGCTTCATCAGGCATACCACATTGGACCAAGCCTTGGATCATTATACTCCAAGAGATCAAAATCCTCTGACCAATTTCTTGAAACAGTTTCCTAGAAAAATCAACCTTTTCACATTTTGAATATGCACCCAATAAGGAATGCCACACAAGCATGTTCAAATCTGGCCCCATTCGAAGTACAATAGATAGGATGCATTTGAACCAAAATGTTTCACCAAGACTCCGACACACTTGAAGAAGATCCAATGATGTCTTAGCATCTGCCCCAAACCCCGGTCTGTGCATCAAATTTAATAAGTGCAACCTTTTTGCATATCTCTCATCATGAACTAATCCAGAGAGAGAATTTCTAGTGACATTGTTGTTGTGATGCATGTCGTTGAAGACCTTATAAGCTCAATCAATATCAAGACATTTACAATACATATCAATTAGTGAATTATCTACAAATATATCATATTCAAACCTCTCGATATATCTAGCCCGTGGATTGACATGCCTTGATCTTTATTTTCAGTATAACTACAAGCTTGAAGAATGAAACTATGGCAACCCCATCGAAGTACACCACACCCAAGGAACGTATCTCTCTAAACAACCTAAATGCTTCCTAAGGTTTCTCATGCAACTTGAGTAGCAATGATGACGGATGGTTTCAATAGAGGGTGTTTATGTAATAGTGAATGTATCTCTCTAAACAACCTAAATGCTTCCTAAGGTTTCTCATGCAACTTGAGTAGCAACGATGACTGATGGATTCGATACAGGGTATTTATATAAGAGTGAATACTAAGATGACCTTGGTTTTCTGATATCTTGACTTGTGATAGAAAAGATAATCAATATGACACTACCAAGACAATCTTAACTGCTAGATGGCTGAATCTATATTGGTATCTAGAGTGTTAAATTATTGGCATATGTGAGCGGGGGGAAGGCAACATTCTACAAGATAGCTGTTTGTCTAAAATCCTTTCAATGATTTGCATGATGTGGAAAGAATATCTGTATATGATCCAATTGGTTGCATAAGTCTCATGATAGAAACAAATGATGGGAGATATCCAAAAATGTAGCTCTTTCTATTATTTCTATTATTATAGTTGTTCATGTGGGTAAACATTCACACTTCTTAACAAGGCTTGGGGTTTTGTTGATTTATAAGGTTGGACACTAGACCTTTGGCTAGTAATTTTGGAATAAACAGGGCCAAAACTTTATCAGAGCTAGGTCTATGCCCATCCTACTCTGTCTGTCTGTTTTGTGCCAAATCCATTCCACAAGCTTATTTGCTTGCATGTTCTATTGGGCTTGGATGTGATGAGGGCCGTTAGTGCGAGTAAAATTCCTACATCTAAAATGGCTTGAGATTTTGTTGGTTTGTAAGGTTGGATAATCACCTCCTAGGTGGTTGGTCATTTGGGGATGAAGCTAGATCCAAACTTTACGTTAGTTAATGATGCTAGTTCAGTGAGTCCTTTCTTCTGAAGTGAACTGCTGACATCAGTTCTACATTTTGTCTTCATAGACCTAAGAGAAAGGCACTTAGTGGAAATAGAATTAGATGTTTTTCCATTAAATTCTTGGAAGTCTTGTAAGCCTTTTCCCTTCTGTATTGGATTCATTCGTGTGAATAATGAACCTGGTTTTTTGGCTGAGACTTTGATTTCATCTTCCTGTTGAATCCAAGGTTAGGATCCCGGCCATGATCTCTTAGAAATGTTCATAAATGGCAAAGTATCAACTCCATTAGTTAAAAAATGATGTCATTCAAATGTGTTAGAAGATGGGCTCAAGCCCACATGTCTAAGTGATGGCATATGGGTAATATAGGATGCTCCTCATAAAGATGGCATGAAGGTGTAAATACTTGTCCTTTTTATGTCTCTTCTTTTATAAAGTTGTAGCTCTAAGGGCATTGTAAAAGCTATAAATACATGCATTAGCTAAGAGGTAGAGCATTGAAGCTCTCACCTCCTTACTCCAAAATTTGTCCAGCCTCCCTCTTCCCTTGGTCGATGCACCTCTCCTTCCTCCTAGTCCAAGCTCCCTCCCTTTTGTACTTGATCCCTTCTTCCTCTCTTCTCCTTCCTCTTCTTCTTCTTGGTTGATCTAAGTCCTCTACATGGGATCATAAATTCTACAAAATGTTAACTAGGAGAGTAGGTGTGCAATTTGAGGAACGAGATATTCCTAGAACCAGTGCTAACCGCACTAGTATGGTGTATTATTTACAGTGTACTTGCTTACATGCTACAATGACATTGTTTCTAGAAAGGAGAATAAAATGTAGAGAATTTTCCCATCCTCTCATGCTGCTCACTTAGCAAGTATATGGTCTCTTTCATTGAATGGGTGGGTCTTCTTTTTTCATCATACAAGGAGGTTGCATGTATCTTCTCCCTTTTCTTTCTAGAAGTTCTTTCCTATCAAGTTCATCAGATCATAGCTTAGTGCTCTTAACTCCATCAAGAAAAAAATGTCTTTCTTATCAACAATGTAAAGGTGATAAAATGAAAGAGAAGGTTTCATGGAGGTTCTTTTAACTAGATTTTGGATAATTTGGAATCACTCCTTAAGCTGTCTATCCAATTCATTCTTGTTCTTTACAAGTTTTGTTAAACTTTATTGATTAACCTTATTTACTTTCCTTAGGCTGTTGATTGTCCATACCTTGTTATCTATTCTTAAACTACAAATACTATGTCATAGGTTGGCTTCCCAAATGGTTTGGAAATACCAGAATGGTCCTAATTATGTTTGACAGTACTATCCAAGATGATTCTTTATGTTAGCAATGTTTTATTATCATCACTTGAGAGAACAATATCATCTATAGAGACAATAAGAATACTACATCCAATCACCCTTCTAAGAATAAACATTGGTTTATTAAAGCTACTTAGTTTGAAGTTAAACTTGTTTAAGTCCATAAATTACCTTTTGGAGGTGATGCCTTCTCATTCTCCCCTTAAGCAACAAACTTTGGTAGTTGCTCTTTATAAACCTCCTTTGGCAAATCATCATAATGGAGGTGTAATCACCACCCCCTCATTGATTGCTATAGAGATAAAAATTTGATCAAATTTAAAAGTGATGAGAGGTGGTCTCATCGTGATCCATGCTACCCATTGAGTACCCTTGGCCACAAGTATGACTTTATATTGGTCTACTAATCCATCGACTTGATATTTGATTGTAAGACCCAAAGATAAAGGAATGACTTATGAATTTGGAGTCAATACTCAGTTAAAAATCCCCCGCCTCCCCCTTGTCCTGACAATTGCAAAACCTAATATATAAAAACAAAAAGAAGTTAACAATCCCTAAAAATTACTTTTTTGAATTATCTCTCTCTACATATGAGCATTGAGCATTTCCATTTTAGATGTATACTATTTTCTTAAATCAAAACTTGAGTTTTCACATTCCCTTCATCTCGTAAAAAAAAAAAAGAGATTAAAGCCAAATAGATCACAACAAATGAAAATTTTAGAGTTTATGTATGGAAAAAATTTAAAGCAACAACAAATGTAAGTAAAGAAAATTTATTCACACACCACAAACGAACACAAAAGTTTTGTTATCCAACTTTGGGAAATTCCACTAGTTCAACCCTAACAGCTTGGAAGTTTATAAGAAAGAAATTTGTCTACATATGTTTTAAAAAAATGATAGGCATGCTTGAAACATGTTAAAGATGCAAATGACCTATGGATCCAAACCTTTTAAAGAGAATAAAAAATGCTCATTAAATTATCAAGTGAAGGTGAGGTGGGATATTTACCAGAGTCAAACAAGCCATTATTTTTTTCAGTTTCAAAAAGGTGACCAAACGATCATAGATTATCGTAAAGTGATTTATCTTGAGTAACGAGCTATATTTTTGTAAGGAGTGACTTATGGATTTGGAGTCAACACTCAGTTAAAAATCCCCCGCCTCCCCCTTTTCCTGACAATTGCAAAACCTAATATATAAAAACTATAAGAAGTTAACAATCCCTAAAAATTACAGACACTTTTTTGAATTATCTCTCTCTACATATGAGCATTGTGCATTTCCTTTTTAGATGTATACTATTTTCTTAAATCAAAACTTGAGTTTTCACATTCCCTTCATCTCGTAAACAAAAAAGAGATAAAAGCCAAATAGATCACAACAAATGAAAATTTTAGAGTTTATGTATGAAAAAAATTTAAAGCAACAAAAAATGTAAGTAAAGAAAATTTATTCACACACCACAAACGAACAGAAAAGTTTTGTTATCCAACTTTGGGAAATTCCACTAGTTCAACCCTAACAGCTTGGAATTTTATAAGAAAAAGATTTTTCTACATATGTTTTAAAAAACTGATATGCATGCTTGAAACATGTTAAAGATACAAATGACCTATGGATCCAAACCTTTTAAAGAGAATAACAAACGCTCATTAAATTATCAAATGAAGGTGCGGTGGGATATTTACCCGAGTCAGACAAGCCATTATTTTTTTTCATTTTCAAAAAGGTCACCAAACGTTCATAGATTATTGTAAAGTGATTTATCATGAGTAATGGGCTATATTTTTTTAAGGAATGACTTACGAATTTGTAGTCAACACTCAGTTAAAAATCCCCAGTCTCCTCCCTTTTCCCGACGATTGCAAAACCTAATATATAATAACTAAAAAGAGTTTACAATCCCTAATAATTACAGATACTTTTTGGAATTAACTCTCTACATTTATGCATTGTGCATTTTAATTTTAGTCGTCTACTGTTTTCTAAAATCAAAACTAGAGTTTTCATTTTCCCATCATTTCGTAAACGAAAAAGAGATAAAAGGTAAATAGATCACAACAAAATTAAATTTTAGAGTTTACGTATGGAAAATTTTTAAAGCAAAAAAAAATTAAAATAAAAAAATTTATTCACACACAACAAATGAACACAAAAAATTTGTTATCCAAGTTTGGGAAATTCCACTAGTTCAACCCTAATAGTTTGGAATTTTATAAGAAATAAATTTTTCTACAAAGGATTTAAAAAATGGATATGCATGCTTGAAACATGTTCAAGATGAAAATGATTTATGGATCCAAACCTTTTAAAGAAAATATTAAATACTCATTAAATTCTCAAGTGAACGTGCGGTGGGATATTTACCCGTGTCAAACAAACCATTATTTTTCCCATTGAACAAAAGCTGACCTAAATATCATGGATGATTGTAAAATGATTTATCATACATAACAGGCTATAATTTTGTAAGGAATGACTTATGGATTGGGAGTCAACACTCAGTTAAAAATCCCCCACCTCCCTCTTTTCCCGACTTTTGGAAAACCTAATACATAAAAACTAAAAATGTTTACAATCCATAACAATTACAGACACTTTTTGGAATTATCTCTCTCTACATTTGTGCATTGTACATTTCCACTTTAGATGTATACTTTTTTCTTAAATCAAAACTTGAGTTTTCATTTTCTCTTCATCTTATAAACAAAAAAGAGATAAAAGGCAAATAGATCACAAAAAAAAAGAAAATTGTAGAGTTTATGTATGGAAAAAATTTAAAGCAAAAACAAATGTAAATAAATAAAATTTACTCACACACCTCAAATAAACACAAAAGTTTTGTTATCCAAGTTTGGGAAATTCCACTAGTTCAACCCTAATAGCTTGAAATTTTAAAAGAAAGAAAATTTTCGACATATGTTCTTAAAAATGGATATGCATGCTAGAAACATGTTAAAGATGAAAATGACCTATGGATCCAAACCTTTTAAAGAGAATAAAAAACACTCATTAAATTTTCAAGTGAACGTACAGTGAGATATTTACCCGAGTCAAACAAACCATTATTTTGGCCTTTTACAAAAAGCAGACCTAATGATCATAGATGATTGTAAGGTATTTATCATGTGTAACGGGCTAAATTTTTTTAAGGAATGAAAACACGTTTTGTTTTAAGAAAAAAGTATACATCTAAATTGGAAATGCACAATGCACAAATGGAGAGGGAGATAATTCCAAAAAGTGTCATCAATTTTTAGGGACTGTGAACTCTTTTCAGTTTTTATATATTAGGTTTTGCAATCGTCAGGAAAATGGGAAGGTGGGGGGTTTTTAACTGAGTATAATCCATAATTCATTCCTTACAAAAATATATCCCCTTACACATGATAAATCACTTTAATATCATCTATGATCGTCAGGTCAGCTTTTCTTAAATGGGCAAAATAATGGCATGTTTGACTCGGGTAAATATCCCTCCGCATGTTCACTTGAGAATTTAATGAGCATTTGTTATTCTCTTTAAAAGGTTTGGATCCATAGGTCATTTGCATCTTTAACATGTTTAAAGCATGCATATCCATTTTTTAAAACATGTGAACAAAAATCTCTTGCTTATTAAAACTCTAAGCTATTAGGGTTGAACTTGTTGAATTTCCAAAACTTGGATAACAAAACTTTTGTGTTCATTTGTGGTGTGTGAATAAATTTTCTTTACTTACATTTGTTATTGCTATAAATTCTTACCATACATAAACTCTAAAATTTTCATTTTGTTGTGATCTATTTGCTTTTTATCTGTTTTTTGTTTACGAGAAGAAGGGAAAGTGAAAACTCAAGTTTTAATTTAAGAAAAAAGTATACATATAAAATTGAAATGAAAAATGCAAAAATATAGAGAGATATAATTCCAAAAAGATTTTGTAATTTTTGGGAATTGTAAACTATTTTTAGTTTTTATATATAAGATTTGGTAATTGTCGGGAAAAGGGGGAGGCGGGGGATTTTTAACTGAGTGTTGACTCCCAATCCATAAGTCATTCCTTACCAAAATATAGCCCGTTACGCATGATAAATCACTTTACAATCATTTATGATCGTCAGATCTACTTTTTGTAAATGGGCAAAATAATAGCTTGTTTGACTTAGGTAAATATCCCACCGCACGTGCACTAGAGAAATTAATGAGCATTTTTTATTCTCTTTAAAAGTTTTTGATCCATAGGTCATTTGAATATTTAACATGTTTCAAGCATGCATATCCATTTTTTAAAAGATGTGTAGAAAAATCTCTTTCTTATAAAATTCCTTCCTATGAGGGTTAAACTATTAGAATTTCCAAACTTGGATAATAAAAGTTTTGTGTTCATTTTTTGTGAGTGAATAAATTTTGTTTACATAAATTTATCTTTGCTTTAAATTTTTTCCATACATAAACTCTAAAATTGTGATTTTGTACGACCTATTTGCCTTCTATCACTTTTTTTATGAGGAGAAGGGAAAGTGAAAACACAAGTTTTGATTTAAGAAAAAAATATACATAAAAAATGGAAATGTACAATGCACTAATGTAAAGAGAGAAAATTCCAAAAAGTGTATGTAATTTTTAGGGATTGTTAAATCTTTTTAGTTTTTATATAGTAGGTTTTGCAATCGTCGGGAAAAGGGGGAGCCAGAGGATTTTTAACTGAGTGTTGACTTCCAATCCATAAGTCATTCCTTAAAAAAATATAGCCTGTTCCACATGATAAATCACTTTATAATCATCTATGATCGTCAGGTCAGCTATTTGTAAATGGGCAAAATAATGGCTTTTTAGACTCGAGTAAATATCCCACCGCACGTTCGCTTGAGAATTTAATGAGCGTTTGTTATTCTCTTTCAAAGGTTTGGATCCATAGGTCATTTGAACCTTTAACATGTTTCAAGCATGCATATCCATTTTTTAAAACATGTGTAGAAAAATCTCTTTCTTATAAAACTCAGTGCTATTTGGGTTGAACTAGAGGGATTTCCCAAACTTGGATAACAAAACTTTGGTGTTCATTTGTGGTGTGTGAATAAATTTTATTTTCTTACATTTTTTATTTCTTTAAATTTTTTCCATACATAAACTCTAAAATTTTCATTTTGTTGTGATCTATTTGCCCTTTATCTCTTTTTGTTTATGAGATGAAGCATAAATGAAAACTCAAGTTTTGATTTAAGAAAAAAGTATACATCTAAAATGGAAAAGCACAATGCACAGATCTAGAGAAAGATAATTCCAAAAAGTGTTTATAGTTTTTAGGGATTGTAAACACTTTTTAGTTTTTATTTATTAGTTTTTGGAATCGTTAGGAAAAGGGTGAGGCGGTGGATTTTTAACTGAATCTTGACTCCCAATCCACAAGTCATTCCTAAAAAAAATATAACCCAATACGCATGATAAATCACTTTACAATCTTCTATGATCGTCAAGTCAGCTTTTTTTAAATGGGCAAAATAATGGCTTGTTTGACTAGGATAAATATCCCACAGCACGTTCACTTGAGAATTTATCCGGCATTTGTTATTCTCTTTAAAAGGTTTGCATCCATAGGTCATGTGCATCTTTAACATGTTTCAAGCATGCATATCCATTTTTTAAAACATGTGTAAAAAAATCTCTTTCTTATAAAATTCCAAGCTATGACGGTTGAACTAGTGGAATTTCCCAAAGTTGGATAACAAACCTTTTTTGTTCATTTTTTGTGTGTGAATAAATATTTTATACATACATTTATTATTTCTTTAAAATTTTTCCATACATAAACTCTAAAATTCTCATTTTTTATGACCTATTTGCCTTTTATCTCTTTTTTTTATTATGAGATGAAGGGAAAGTGAAAACTCACATTTTGATTTAAGAAACACGCAACGCACAATGCACAAATGTAGAGAGAGAAAATTCCAAAAAGTGTCTGTAAATTTTAAGGATTGTTAAATCTTTTTAGTTTTTATATATAAGGTTTTGCCATTGTCTGGAAAATGGGGAGGTAGGGGATTTTTAACTGAGTGTTGACTCCCAATCCACGAGTCATTCCTTACAAAAATATAGGCCATTACACATGATAAATCACTTTAGAATCATCTATGATCGTCAAGACTACTTTTTGTAAATGGGCAAAATAATGACTTGTTTGACTCGGGTAAATATCCCACTACACGTTCACTTGAGAATTTAATGAGAGTTTGTTATTCTCTTTAAAAGGTTTGGATCCATTGGTCATTTGCATATTTAACATGTTTCAAGCATGCATATCCATTTTTTAAAACATGTGTAGAAAAATCTCTTTCTTATAAAACTTCATGCTATTAGGGTTGAACTAGTGGGATTTCCCAAACTTGGATAAAATTTTTTTGTGTTCATTTTTGGTGTGTGAATCAATTTTCTTTAATTAAATTTGCTATTGCTTTAATTTTTTCCATACATAAACTCTAAAATTTTCATTTTGTTGTCATCTATTTGCCTTTTATCTCTTTTTTGTTTCTGAGACGAAGGGAAAATGAAAACTCAAGTTTTGATTTAAGAAAAAAGTATACATATAAAATGGAAATGCACAATGCACAAATGTAGAGAAAGATAATTCCAAAAAGTGTCTATATTTTTTAGGGATTGTAAATACTTTTATTTTTTATTTATTAGATTTTGCAATCGTTGGGAAAAGGGCGAGGTGGAGGATTTTTAACTGAGTGTTGACTCCCAATCCATAAGTCATTCCTTACAAAAATATACCCCGTTAGGCATGATAAATTACTTTACAATCGTCTATGATGGTCAGGTCAGCTTTTTTTAAATAGGAAAAATAATGGCTTCTGTGACTCGAATAAATATCCCTTCGCACGTTCACTAGAGAATTTAATGGGTTTTTGTTATTCTCTTTGAAAGGTTTCAATCCATAGGTCATTTGCATCTTTAACATGTTTCAATCATGCATATCCATTTTTTAAAACATGTGTAGAAAAATCTCTTTCTTATAAAACTCCAAGCTATAAGGGTTGAACTAGTGGAATTTCCAAAACTTGGATAACAAAACTTTTGTGTTCATTTGTGGTGTGTAAATAAATTTTCTTTACTTACATTTGTTGTTGTTTTAAATTTTTTCCATACATAAACTCTAAAATTTTCATTTTGTTGTGATCTATTTGCCTTTTATCTCTTTTTTGTTTACCAGATGAAGGGAAAGTGAAAACTCAAGTTTTAATTTAAGAAAAAAGTATACATCTAAAATAGAAATGCACAATGCACTAATATAGAGAGAGATAATTCCAAAAATGGTCTGTAATTTTTAGGGATTGTAAACACTTTTTAGTTTTTATTTATTAGGTTTTGCAAATTGTAGGGAAAAGGGGGAGGCAGGGGATTTTTAACTGAGTGTTGACTCCCAATGCATAAGTCATTACTTACAAAAATATAGTCCATTACGCATGATAAATCACTTTACAATCATCTATGATCGTGAGATCAGCTTTTTGTAAATGGGCAAAATAATTGCTTGTTTGACTCAGGTAAATATCGCACCAAATGTTCACTTGAGAATTTAATGAGCGCTTGTTATTCTCTTTAAAAGATTTGGATCCATAGGTCATTGGCATCTTTAACATGTTTTAAGCATGCATACCCATTTTTTAAAACATATGTAGAAAAATACCTTTCTTATACATCAACTCTAAAATTTTTATTTTGTTGTGATCTTTTTGCCTTTTATCTCTTTTTTGTTTTCGAGATGAAGGGAAAGTGAAAACTCAAGTTTTGTTTTAAGAAAAAGCATACATCTAAAATGGAAATGCACAATGCACAAATTTAAAGAGAGATAATTTGAAAAAGTGTCTATTATATTTAGCGATTGTAAACTCTTTTTAGTTTTTATTTATAAGGTTTTGAAATCGTCAGGAAAAGGGGGGAGGCGGGGATTTTTAACTGAGTGTTCACTCCCAATCCTTAAGTCATTCCTTAAAAAAATATAGGCCGTTACGCTTGATAAATCACTTTACAATCATCTACGATTATTAGGTCAACTTTTTGTTAATGGGCAAAATACTAGCTTGTTTAACTCGGGTAAATATCCCACCGCACGTTCACTTGAGGATTTAATGAATGTTTGTTATTCTCTTTAAAAGGTTTGGATCCATATGTCATTTGCATCTTTATCATTTTTCAAGCATGCATATCCATTTTTTAAAACATTGTAGAAAAATCTCTTTCTTATAAAATTCGTAGCTATTAGGGTGTAACCAGTGGAATTTCCAGAACTAGGAAAAAAAAACTTTCGTGTTCATTTGTGATGTGTGAATAAATTTTCTTCAATTATATTTGTTATAGCTTTAAATTTTTTTCATACATCAACTCTGAAAGTTTCATTTTGTTGTAATCTATTTGCCTTTTATCTCTTTTTTGTTTATGAGATGAAGGGAAAGTGAAAACTCAACTTTTCATTTAAGAAAAAAGTATACATCCAAAATGGAAATGCACGATGCACAAATGTAGAGAGAGATTATTCCAAAAAGTGTCTGTAATTTTAAGGGTTTGTAAACTTTTTTTTGTTTTTATATATTTGGTTTTGCAATTTTCGGGAAAAGGGGGAGGTGGTGGATTTTTAACTGAGTGTTGACTCCCAATCCATAAGTAACTTTCCTTAAAAAAATATAGCCCGTTACGCATGATAAATCACTTAACAATCATCTATGATTTTGAGGTCATCTGTTTGTAAATGGAAAAATAATGGCTTGTTTGACTCGGGAAAATATCCCGCCGCACGTTCACTTGAGAATTTAATGTGTGTTTGTTATTCTCTTCAAAAGGTTTGGATCCATAGGTCATTTGCATCTTTAACTTGTTTCATGCATGCATATCCATCTTTTAAAACATGTGTAGAAAAATCTCTTTCTCATAAAATGCCAAACTATTAGGGCTAAACAAGTGATGTGTTAATAAATTTTCTTTTCTTACATTTGTTATTTTTCTATACATAATCTCTAAAATTTTCATTTTGTTGTGATCAATCACCCTTTTATCTTTTTTTTGTTTATGAGAAGAAGGGAAAGTGAAAACGCCACTTTTGATTTAAGAAAAAAGTATTCATCTAAAAAGGAAATGCACAAAGCACAAATGTTGAGAGAGATAATTCCAAAACGTGTCTGTAATTTTTAGGGATTGTAAACTCTTTTTAGTTTTTATATATTAGGTTTTGCAATTGTCGGGAAAAGGCGGAGGCAGTGGATTTTTAATTGAGTGTTGACTCCCAAACCATAAGTCATTCCTTACAAAAAAATATAGCCCATTACACATGATAAATCACTTTACAATCATCTATGATCGTCAGGTCAGCTTTTCTTAAATGGTCAAAATAACGGCTTGTTTGACTTGGGTAAATATCCCACATAACGTTCACTTGAGAATTTAATGAGCGTTTGTTATTCTCTTTAAAAGGTTTTGATCCATTGATCATTTACATCTTTTATAAGTTTCAAGCATGCATATCCATTTTTTTAAACATGTGTAGAATAATCTCTTTGTTATAAAATTCCAAGCTATAAGGGTTGAACTAGTGGAATTTCCCTAAGTTGGATAACAAAACTATTGTGTTCATTTGTGGTGTGTGAATAAATTTTCTTTACTTACATTTGTTATTGCTGTAAATTTTTTCCATACATCAACTCTAGAATTTTCATTTTGTTGTGATCTATTTTCCTTTTACCTCTTTTTTGTTTACGAGATAAAGGGAAAGTGAAAACTCAAGTTTTGTTTTAAGAAAAAAGTATACATCTAAAATGGAAATGCACAATGCACAAATATAAAGAGAGATAATTCAAAAAAGTGCTTGTAATTTTTAGGGATTGTAAACTCTTTTTAGTTTTTACATATATGGTTTTGCAATTGTCGGGAAAAGGGGGAGGCAGGGGATTTTTAACTGAGTGTTGACTCCCCATCCATAAGTCATTCCTTCAAAATATATAGCCCATTACACTTGATCAATCACTTTACAATCATCTAAGATTGTTAGTTCAACTTTTTTTAAATGGGCAAAATAATGGCATGTTTGACTAGGTAAATATCCCACCGTACTTTCACTTGAGAATTTAATTTGCATTTGTTATTCTATTTAAAAGGTTTGGATCCATAGGTCAATTGCATCTTGAACATGTTTCAAGCACGCATATCCATTTTAGAGGATGTGTAGAAAAATCACTTTCTTATAAAATTCCAAGCTATTAGGGTTGAACTAGTGAAATTTCCAAAACTTGGACAACAAAACTTTTGTGTTCATTTGGGGTGTGTGAATAAATTTTCTTTACTTATATTTGTTATAGTTTTGAATTTTTTTCATACATAAACACTTAAAGTTTCATTTTGTTGTGATCTTTTTTCCTTTTATCTGTTTTTTTTACAAGATGAAGGGAAAGTGAAAACTCAAGTTTTTATTTAAGAAAAAAGTATATATCTAAATTGGAAATGTCTGTAATTTTTTGGGATTGTTAACTCCATTTAGTTTTTATATATTAGGTCTTGTAATTGTCGGGAAAAGGGGAAGGTGGTGGATTTTTCACTGAGTGTTGACTCCCAATCCATAAGTCACATTGCTTACAAACATATAACCCGTTACGCATGATAAATCATTTTACAATCATCTATGATCGATAGGTCTGGTTTTTGTAAATGGCAAAATAATGGCTTCTTTGACGCAGGTAAATATCCCACTTCACGTTCACTTGAAAATTTAATGAGTGTTTGTTATTATCTTCAAAAGGTTTGGATCCAAAGGTCATTTGCATCTTTAACTTGTTTCATGCATGCATATCCATTTTTTAAAAGAAGTGTAAAAAAATCTCTTTCTTATAAAATTCCAAGCTACTAGGGTTGAACAAGTGGAATTTCCCACTTTGGATAACAATACTTTTCTGTTCATTTGTTGTGTGTTAATAAATTTTCTTTACTAACATTTGTTATTTTTCCATACATAAGCTCTAAAATTTTCATTTTATTGTGATCTATTTGCCTTTTATCTCTTTTTTGTTTATGAAACGAAGGGAAAGTGAAAACCCAAGTTTTGATTTAAGAAAAAAGTATACATCTAAAATGAAAATGCGCAAAGCACAAATGTAGAGAGAGATAATTCAAAAAAGTGTTTTTCCTTTATAGGGATTGGAAACTCTTTTTAGTTTTTATATATTAGGTTTTACAATCATTGGGAAAAGGGGGAGGCTGGGGATTTTTAACTAAGTGTTGCCTCCCAATCCATAAGTCATTCATTAAAAAAATATAGTCAGTTACACATGATAAATCCCTTTACAATCATCTATGATCGTTAGGTCAGCTTTTTTTACATGGCCAAAATAATGGCTTGTTTGACTCAGTTAAATATCCCACCACACGTTCATTTGAGAATTTAATGAGCGTTTGTTATTCTCTTTGAAAGGTTCGGATCCATAGGTAATTTTCATCTCTAAAATCATTCAAGCATGCATATCCATTGTTTAAAACATGTGCAGAAAAATCTCTTTCTTATAAAATTTCAAGCTATTAGGGTTGAACTAGAGGAGTTTCCCAAACTTGGATAACAAAACTTTCCTGTTCATTTTTTGTGTGTGAATAAATTTTATTTACTTATATTTGCTAAAGCTTTAAATTTTTTTCATACATAAACTCTAAAAGTTTCATTTGGTTGTGATCTAGTTGCTTTTTATCTCTTTTTTGTATACAAGAAGAAGGGAAAGTGAAAACTCAAGTTTTGATTTAAGAAAAAAGTATACATAAAAAATGGAAATGCACGAGGCACAAATGTAGACAGAGATAATTCCAAAAAGTGTCTGTAATTTTAAGGGATTGTAAACTCCTTTTAGTTTTTATATATTAGGTTTTGCAATTGTCGGAAAAAGAGGGAGGTGGTGGATTTTTAACTGAGTGTTGACTCCCAATCCAAAAGTAACATTCCTTACAAAAATATAGCCCGTTACGCATGATATATCATTTTACAATCATCTATGATCGTTAGGTCAGCTTTTTGTAAGTGGCAAAATAATGGCTTGTTTTACTCGGGTAAATATCCCGACGCACGTTCACTTGAGAATTTAATGAGTGTTTGTTATTCTCTCCAAAAGGTTTGGATCCATAGGTCATTTGCATCTTTAACTTGTTTCATGCATGCATATCAATTTTTTAAAGCATGTGTAGAAAAATCTTTTTTTCATAAAATTACAAGCTATTAGGGTTAAACAAGTGGAATTTCAAACATTTGGATAACAATACTTTTCTGGTCAATTGTGGTGTGTTATAAATTTTCTTTACTTACATTTGTTATTTTTTCATACATAAACTCTAAAATTTTCATTTTGTTGTGATCAATTATTCTTTTATCTCTTTTTTTTATATGAGAAGAAAGGAAAGTGAAAACCCAAGTTTTCATTTAAGAAAAAAGTATACATCTGAAATGGAAATGCACAAAGCACAAATTCAGAGAGAGATAATTTCAAAAAGTGTCTGTAAATTTTAGGGATTGTAAACTCTTTTTAGTGTTTATATATTAGGTTTTGCAATCGTCGGGAAAAGGGGAAGACAATGGAATTTTAATTAACTGTTGACTCCCAATCCATAAGTCATTCCTTACTAAAAATGTAGCCCATTACACATGATAAATCATTTTACAATCATCTATGATCGTCAGGTCAACTTTTCTTAAATGGTCAAAATAATGGTTTGTTTGACTCGGGTAAATATCCCACACCACGTTCATGAGAATTTAATGAGTATTTGTTATTCTCTTTAAAAGGTTCGGATCCATTGGTCATTTAAATCTTTAATAAGTTTCAATGATGCATATCCATTTTTTAAAACATGTGTAGAAAAGTCTCTTTCTTATAAAATTCCAAGCAATTAGGGTTGAACTAGTGGAATTTCCCAAAGTTGGATAACAAAACTATTTTGTTCATTTGTGGTGTGTGAATAAATTTTGTTTATATACATTTGTTATTGCATTAAAATTTTTCCATACATCAACTCCAAAATTTTCATTTTGTTGTGATCTATTTGCCTTTTATCTCTTTTTTGTTTACGAGACGAAGGGAAAGTGAAAACTCAAGTTTTGTTTTAAGAAAAAAGTATACATCTAAAATGGAATTGCACAATGCACAAATATAAAGAGAGATAATTCCAAAAAAAGGTTGCAATTTTTGGGGATTGTAATCAGTTTTTAGTTTTTATATATATGGTTTTGCAATCATCGGGAAAAGGGGGAGGCGGGGGATTTTTAACTGAGTGTTGACTCCCCTTCCATAAGTCATTCCTTACAAAACTATAGCACGTTACACTTGATAAATCACTTTAAAATCATCTACGATTGTTAGGTCAGTATTTTTTTAATGGGCAAAATAATGTCTTATTTTACTCGGGTAAATATCCCACTGCACGTTCACATGAGAATTTAATGAGCATTTGTTATTTTGTTTAAAAGGTTTGGATCCATAGGTCATTTTCATCTTTAACATGTTTCAATCATGCATATCCATTTTTTAAAACATGTGTAGAAAAATCTCTTTCTTATAAAATTCCAAGCTATTAGGGTTGAACTAGTGGAATTTCCAAAACATGGAAAACAAAACTTTTGTGTTTATTTGGGGTGTGTGAATAAATTTTATTTACTGATATTTGTTATAGGTTTAAATATTTTTCATACATAAACTCTAAAAGTTTCATTTTGTTGTGATATCCATTTTGTTGTAAACTCTAAAAGTTTCATTTTGCATCTTTAACTTGTTTCATGCATGCATATTCATTTTTTAAAACATGTGTAACAAAATGTCTTTCTTATAAAATTCCAAGTTATTTGGTTTGAACAAGTGGAATTTCTCACACTTGGATAACAATACTTTTCTGGTCATTTATGGTGAGTTAATAAATTTTCTCTACTAACATTTGTTATTTTTCCATACATAAACTCTAAAATTTTCATTTTGTTGTGATCTTTTTGCCTTTTATCTCTTTTTATTTAATGAGATGAAAGGAAATGGAAAACCCAAATTTTGTTGAAGAATAAAGTATACATCTAAAATGAAAATACACAATGCACAAATGTGGAGAGAGATAATTTCAAAAGTTCTCTGTAATTTATAGGGATTGTAAAATCTTTTTATTTTTCATATATTAGGTTTTCTAATCGTTGGGAAAAGGGGGTGGCGGGGGATTTTTAACTAAGTGATGAATCCAAATCCATAAGTCTTTCATTACAAAAATATAGCCAGTTACACATGATAAAACCCCTTACAATCATCTATGATCGTTAGGTCAGCTTTTTGTACATGGGCAAAACAATGGTTTGTTTGACTCGGGTAAATATCCCACCACACGTTCACTTGAGAATTTAATGAGCGTTTGTTATTCTCTTTGAAAGTTTTGGATCCATAGGTAATTTGCATCTCTAACATGATTCAAGCATGCATATCCTTTGTTTAAAACATGTGTAGAAAAATCACTTTCTTATAAAATTCCAAGATATTAGGGTTGAATTAGTGGAATTTCCCAAACTTGGATAACAAAACTTTTATGTTCATTTGTGGTGTGTGAATAAATTTTCTTTTCTTACATTTATTATTGCTATAAATTTTTTTCATACATAAACTCTAAAAGTTTCATTTTGCTGTGATCTATTTGCCTTTTATCTCTTTTTAGTTGACAAGATGAAGGGAAAGTGAAAACTCAAGTTTTCCTTTAACAAAAAAGTATACATCTAAATGGGAAATGCACGATACACAAATGTAGAGAAAGATAATTCTAAAAACTGTCTATAATTTTTAGGGATTGTAAACTCCTTTTAGTTTTTATATATTAGGTTTTACAATCGTCGGGAAATGGGGGAGGCAAGGGATTTTTAACTGAGTGTTGGCTCCCAATCCATAAGTCATTCCTTAAAAATATTTATCCCTTTACGTATGATAAAATCACTTTACAATCATCTATGATGGTTAGGTCAGCTTTTTGTAAACGGGCAAAATAATCGCTTGATTAGCCCGGGTAAATATCCCACCGCACGTTCACTTGAGAATTTCATGAGCGTTTTTTATTCTCTTTAAAATGTTTGGATCCATAGGTCATTTGCATCTTTAACATGTTTCAAGCATGCATATCTATTTTTTAAAACATGTGTAGAAAAATCTCTTTCTTATAAAATTCCAAGGTATTAGGGTTGAACAAGTGGAATTGCCCACACTTGGATAACAATACTTTTCTCTTCATTTGTGGTGAGTTAATAATTTTTTTTTACTTAAATTTGTTATTTTTCCATACATAAACTCTAAAATTTTGATTTTGTTGTGTTCTATTTTCCTTTTATCTCTTTTTTCTTTATGATATGAAGGGAAAGTCAAAACCCATGTTTTTATTTAAGAAAAAAGTATACATCTAAAATGGAAATGCACAAAGCACAAATATAGAGAGAGATAATTCCAAAAAGTGTCTATAATTTTTAGGAATTTTAAACTCTTTTTAGTTTTTATATATTAGGTTTTGCAATTGTCAGGAAAAGGGGGAGGCGGTGGATTATTAATTGAGTGTTGACTCCCAATCCATAAGTCATTCCTTACAAAAGTATAGCCCATTACACATTATAAATCACTTTACAATCATATATGATCGTGAGGTCAACTTTTTGTAAATGGTCAAAATAATGGCTTGTTTGACTTGGATAAATATCCCACACCATGTTCACTTGAGAATTTAATGAGCGTTTGTTATTCTTTTTAAAAGGTTTGGATCCATAGGTCATTTACATCTTTAATAAGTTTCAAGCATGCATATCCATTTTTTAAAACATGTGTAGAAAAATATTTTTCTTATAAAATTCCAAATTATTAGGGTTGAACTAGTGAAATTTTCCAAACTTGGATAACAAAACTTTTGTGGTCATTTGTGGTGTGTGAATAAATTCTCTTTACTTACATTTGTTATTGCTTTAAATTTTTTTCATACAAGTACGCTAAAATTTTCATTTTGTTGTGGTCTATTTGCCTTTTATCTCTTTTTTATTAACGAGATGAAGGAAAAGTGAAAAGTCAAGTTTTGTTTTAAGAAAAAAGTATACATGTAAAATGAAAATGCACAATGCACAAATTTAAAGAGAGGTAATTCCAAAAAGTGTCTGTAATTTTTAGGGATTGTAAACTCTCTTTAGTTTTTATATATAAGGTTTTGCAATCGTCTAGAAAAGGGGGAGGCGGAGGATTTTTAACTGAGTGTTGACTCCCCATCCATACAAAAATGTAGCCCGTTACGCTTGATAAATCACTTTACAGTCATCCGTTCACTTGAGAATTTAATGAGCATTTGCTATTCTCTTTAAAAGGTTTGGATCCATAGGTCAATTGCTTCTTTAACATGTTTGAAGCTTGCATATCCATTTTTTTAAAACACGAGTAGAAAAATTTCTTTCTTATAAAATTCCAAGCTATTAGGGTTGAACTAGTGGAATTTCCAATACTTGGAAAACAAAACTTTTGTGTTCATTTGTGGTGTGTGAATAAATTTTCTTTACTTATATTTGTTACAGCTTTAAATTTTGTCATACATAAACTCTAAATGTTTCATTTTGTTGTGATCTATTTGTCTTTTATCTCTTTTTCGGTTACGAGATGAAGGGAAAGTGAAAAATCAAGTTTTGATTTAAGAAAAAAGTATACATCTAAAATGGAAATGGACGATGCACAAAGGTAGAGAGAGATAATTCCAAAAAGTGTCAGTAATTTTAAGGGATTGTAAACTCCTTTTAGTTTTTATAGATTAGGTTTTGGAATTGTCGGGAAAAGTGGGAGGAAGTGGATTTTTGACAGAGTGTTGAGTCCCAATCCATAAGTCACATTCCTTAATAAAATTTTGCCTGTTATGAATGATGAATCACTTTAAAATCATCTATGATCGTTAGGTCTGCCTTTTGTAAATGGAAAAATAATGGCTTGTTTGACTCCGGTAAATATCCCACCGCACATTCACTTGAGAATTTAATGAATGTTTTTTATTCTCTTCAAAAGGTTTGGATCCGTAGGTCTTTTGCATCTTTAACTTGTTTCATGCATGCATATCCATTTTTTAAAACATGTGTAGAAAAATCTCTTTCTTATAAAATTCCAAGCTATTAGGGTTGAACAAGTGGAATTTCCCACACTTGGATAACAATATTTTTCTGTTCATTTTTGGTGTGTTAATAAATTGTCTTTACTTACATTTGATATTTTTTTCATAAATAAACTCTAAAATTTTCATCTTGTTGTGATCTATTTGCCTTTTATCTCTTTTTTTATTTATGAGATGAAGGGAAAGTGAAAACACAAGTTTTGATTTAAGAAAAAAGTATACATCTAAAATGGAAATACCCAAAGCACAAATGTAGAGAAAGATAATTCCTAAAAGTGTCTGTAATGTTTAGGGATTGTAAAATATTTTTAGTTTTTATATATTTTGTTTGGCAATCATCGGGAAATGGGGGAGGCGGAGAATTTATTGAGCGTCAGTTATTATCTTTAAAAGGTTTGGGTCTATAGGTAATTTACATCTTTAATAAGTTTCAAGCATGCATATCCATTTTTAATAACATGTGTAGAAAAATCTCTTCTTATAAAATTCCAAGCTATAAGGGTTGAACTAGTGGAATTTCCCAAAGTTGGATAACAAAACTTTTGTGTTCATTTGTGATGTGTGAATAAATTTTCTTTACTTACATTTTTTTTTTCTTTAAATTTTTTTCCATACATCAACTCTAAAATTTTCAATTTGTTATGATCTATTTGCCTTTTATCTCTTTCTGTTTACGAGATGAAGGGAAAGTGAAAAGTCAAGTTTTGTTTTAAGAGAAAAGCATACATCTAAAATGAAAATGCACAATGCACAAATTTAAAGAGAGATAATTCCAAAAAGTTTCTGCAATTTTTAGGGATTGTAAACTCTCTTTAGTCTTTATAAATATGGTTTTGCCATCGTCTGGAAAAGGGGGAGGCGGGGGATTTTTAACTGAGTGTTGACTCCCAATCCATAAGTCATTCCTTACGAAAATATAGCCCGTTACGCTTGATAAATCACTTTACAATCTTCTACAATTGTTTGGTCTGCTTTTTGTTAATGGGCAAAATAATGCTTGTTGACTCGGGTAAATATCCCACCGCACGTTCACTTGAGAATTTAATGAGCGTTTGTTATTCTCTTGGAAAGGTTTGTATTCGTAGGTGATTGTCATCTTTAACATGTTTCAAGCATGCCTATCCATTTTTCTTTCTTATAAAATTCCAAACTATTAGGGTTGATCTAGTCGAATTTCCAAAACATGGAAAACAAAACTTTTGCGTTCATTTGTGGTGTATGAATAAATTTTATTTACTTATATTTGTTATAGGTTTAAATTTTTTTCATACATAAACTCTAAAAGTTTCATTTTGTTGTGATCTATTTGCCTTTTATCTCTTTTTTTTTACGAGATTAAAGGAAAGTGAAAACTCAAGTTTTGATTTAAGAAAAAAGTATACATCTAAAATAGAAATGCACGATGCACAAATGTAGAGAGAGATAATTCTAAAAAAGTGTCTCTAATTTTAAGGGATTGTAAACTCCTTTTAGTTTTTATATGTTAGGTTTTGCAATTTTTGTTAAAAGGGGGAGGTGGTGGATTGTTAACTGAGTGTTGACTCTCAATTCAAATGTCACATTCCTTACAAAAATATGGCCCGTTACGCATGATAAATCACTTTACAATTAACTATGATCGTTAGGTTAGCTTTTTGTAAATGGCAAAATAATTGCTTGTTTGACTCAGGTAAATATCCCACCGCACGTTCACTTGAGAATTTAATGAGTGTTTGTTATTCTCTTCAAAAGATTTGGATCCATAGGTCATTTGCCTCTTTGATTTGTTTCATGCATGCATATCCATTTTTTAAAACATGTGTAGAAAAATCTCTTTCTTACAATATTCCAAGCTATGAGGGTTGAACTAGCGGAATTTCACAAACTTAGATAAAAAAAATTTCGTGTTCTTTTGTGGTATGTGAATCACTTTTATTTACTTACATTTGTTATTTTTTCAAACATAAACTCTAAAATTTTCATTTTGTTGTGATCTATTTGCCTTTTATCTCTTTTTTGCTTACGAGATGAAGGGAAAGTGAAAACTCCAGTTTTGATTTAAGACAAAAATATACATCTAAAATGGAAATACACAATGAACAAATGTAGAGAAAGATAATTCAAAAAAGTGTCTCTAATTTATAGCGATTGTAAACTTTTTTTAGTTTTTAAATATTAGGTTTTGCAATTGTCAGGAAAAGGGGGAGGCAGGGGATTTTTAACTAAGTGTTGACTCCCAATCCATAAGTCATTCCATACAAAAATATAGCCCATTACACGTGATAAATTACTTTACAATCTTCTGTGATCGCCTGGTCAACTTTTTGTAAATGGTCAAAATAATGGCTTGTTTGACTCGGGTAAATATCCCACAGCACGTTCACTTGAGAATTTAATGAGCGTTTTTTATTCTCTTTAAAAGGTTTGGATCCGTAGGTCATTTACCTCTTTAATAAGTTTTGAGCATGCATATCCATTTTTTAAAACATGTGTTGAAAAATCTTTTTCTTATAAAATTCCAAGCTATTAGGGTTGAACTAGTAAAATTTCCCAAAGTTGGATAAATAAACTTGTATGTTTATTTGTGGTGTGTGAATAAATTTTATTTAATTACATTTTTTATTGCTTTAAATTTTTTCCACACATCAACTCTAAAATTTTCATTTTGTTGTGATCTATTTGCCTTTTATTTCTTTTTTGTTTACGAGATGAAGAAAAATTGAAAACTCAGGTTTGGATTGAAGAAACAAGTATACAACTAAAATGGAAATGCAAAATGCACAAATGTAGAGAGAGCTAATTCCAAAAATTGTCTATAAATTTTAGGGATTGTTAACTCTTTTTAGTTTTTATATATTAGGTTGTGCAATCGTTGTGAAAAGGGGGAGGCAAGCGATTTTTAACTAAGTGTTGACCATTAGTCATTCCATACAAAAAAATTTCCCGTTACGGATGATAAATCACTTTACAATCATCTACGATTGTTAGGTCATCTTTTTGGTAATGGGCAAAATAATGGCTTGTTCGACCCGGGTAAATATCCCACCGCATGTTGACTTGAGAATTTACTGAGCGTTTGTTATTCTCTTTAAAAGGTTTGGATCCATTGGGAATTTGCATCTTTAACATGTTTTAAGCATGCATATCCATTTTTTAAAACATGTGTAAAAAATCTCTTTCTTATAAAATTCCATGCTATTAGGGTTGATCTAGTGGAAATTCCAAAACTTGGAAAACATAACTTTTGTCTTCATTTGTGGTGTGTGAATAAATTTTCTTTACATACATTTGGTATTGCTTTAAAATTTTACCACACATAAAGTCTAAAATTTTCATTTTCTTGTGATCTATTTGCCTTTTATCACATTTTTTGTTTACGAGAGGAAGGGAAAGTGAAAACTCAAGTTTTGATTTAAGAAAAAAAGTATACATCTAAAATGGAAATGCACAATGCACAAATGTAGAGAGAGAAAATTCCAAAAAGTGCTTGTAATTTTTAGGGATAGTAAACTCTTTTTAGTTTTTATTTATTAGGTTTGATATCGTCGGGAAAAGGGGGAGGCCAAGGATTTTTTAGTAAGTGTAGGCTCCAAATCCATAAGTTGTTCCTTTCAAAAATATAGCCCATTACGCATGATAAATCACTTTAAAAACATCTAGGATCGTCTAGTCAGCTTTTTGTAAATGGTCAAAATAATGGCTTGTTTGACTCTAGTAAATATCCTACCACACGTTCAGTTGAGAATTTAATGAGCGTATGTTATTCTCTTTAAAAGTTTTGGATCCACAGGTCATTTAGTTCTTTAATATGTTTCGTGCATGCATATCCATTTTTTAAAACATGTATAGAAAAATCTCTTTCTTATAAAATTCCAACCTGTTGGGGTTGAACTAGTGGAATTTCCCAAACTTGGTTAACAAAACTTTTGTGTTTATTTGTGGTGTGTGAATAAATTTTCTTCACTTACATTTGTTATTGTTTTAAATTTTTTCCATACATAAACTCTAAAATTTTCATTTTGTTGTGATCTATTTGCCTTTTATCTCTTTTTAGTTTATGAGATTTAGGGAAAATGAAAACTCAAGTTTTGATTTCAGAAGAAAGTATCCATCAGAAATAGATATGGACAATGCACAAATGTATAGTGAGATAATTCCAAAAAGTGTATGTAATTTTTTTGGGATTGTAAACTCTTTTTAGTTTTTATATATAAGGTTTGGCAATTATCGGGAAAAGGGGGAGGCGGGGGATTTTTAACTGAGTGTTGACTCCCAATCAATAAGTCATTCCTTAGAAAAATATAGCACGTTACACATGATAAGTAACTTTACAATCATCTATAATCTTTAGGTCAGCTTTTTGTAAATGGGCACAATAATGTCTATTTTTACTCAAGCAAATATCCCACCGCACGTTCACTTGAGAATTTAATGAGCTTTTGTTGTTCTCATTAAAAGGTTTGGATCAATAGGTTATTTGCATCTTTAACATGTTTCAAGTATGCATATCCATTTTTTAAAAAATGTGTAGGAAAATCTCTTTCTTATAAAATTCCAAGCTATTAGGATTGAATTAGTGGAATTTCCCAAACTTGGATAACAAAACTTTTGTGTTCATTTGTGGTGTGTGAATAAATTTTCTTTACTTACATTTGTAATTGCTTTAAATTTTTTCCATACCTAAACTCTAAAATTTTCATTTTGTTGTGATCTATTTGCCTTTATCTCTTTTTTGTTTACAAGATGAAGGGAAAGTGAAAACTCAAGTTTTGCTTTAATAAAAAATTATACATCTAAAATGGAAATACACAATGCACAAATGTATAGAGAGATAATTCCGAATAGCGTCTGTAATTTCTAGGGATTTTAAACTCTTTTAGGTTTTTATATATTAGGTTTTACAATGGTCGGGAAAAGAGGGAATTGGATGATTTTAACTGACTATTGACTCCCAATACATCAATCATTCCTTAAAAAAATATAGCCCATTACATATGACAAATCACTTTACAATCATCTATGATCGTTAGGTCAGCTTTTTGTAAATGGGCAAAATAATGGCCTTTTTGACACGGGTAAATATCCCACCACATGTTTACTTGAAAATTTAATGAACGTTTTTTATTCTCTTTAAAAGTTTTGGATCCATAGGTCATTTGCAACCTGAACATGTTTCAAGCATGCATATCCATATTTTAAAACATGTGTGGAAAAATCTATTTCTTATAAAATTCCAAGCTATTAGGGTTGAACTAGTGGAATTTCCAATACTTGGATAACAAAACTTTTGTGTTCATTTAAATTTTATTTACTTACATTTGTTATTGCTTTAAATTTTTTTCACACATACTTTAAAATTTTCATTTTGTTGTGATCTATTTGCCTTTTATCTCTTTTTTGTGTAAGAGATGAAGAGAGTGAAAACTCAAGTTTTGATTTAAGAAAAAAGTATACATCTAAAATGGAAATGGACAATGCACAAATGTATAGAGAGATAATTCCAAAAAGTGTCTGTAATTTATAAGGATTGTAAACTCTTTTTAATTTTTATATATAAGGTTTTTCAACCATCAGGAAAAGGGGGAGGTGGGGGAATTTTAACTGAGCGTAAACTCCCAATCCACAAGTCTTTCCTTACAAAAATATAGCAAGTTACGTATGATAAATCACTTTACAATCATCTACGATCTTTAGGTCAGCTTTTTGTAAATGGGCAAAATAATGGCTATTTTTACTCGGGTAAATATCCCACCGCACGTTCACTTTAGAATTTAATGAGCGTATGTTATTCTCTTTAAAAGGTTTGAATCCTTAGGAAAATTTCATCTTTAAAATGTTTCAAGCATGCATATCCATTTTTTATAACATGTATAGAAAAATCTCTTTCGTATAAAATTCCAAGCTATTAGGGTTGAATTAGTGGAATTTCCCAAACTTGGATAACAAAACTTTTGTGTTCATTTGTGGTGTGTGAATAAATTTTGTTTAGATACATTTGTTATTGATTTAAATTTTTTCCATACTTAAACTCGAAAATTTTCATTTTGTTGTGATCTATTTGCCTTTTATCTCTTTTTTGTTTACGAGATGAAGGGAAAGTTAAAACTCCAGTTTTGATTTAAGAAAAAGGTATACATCTAAAATGGAAATGCACAATGCACAAATGTAAAGAGAGATAATTCCAAAAAGTTTCTATAATTTTTAGGGATTGTAAACTCATTTTAGTTTTTATATATTAGGTTTTGCAATCGTAAGGAAAAGGGGGAGGCAGGTGATTTTTAACTATGTGTTGACTCCCAATCCATAAGTCATTCCATACAAAAATATAGTCCGTTACGCATGATAAATCACTTTGCAATCATCTACGATCATTAGATCAGCTTTTTGTAAATGGGCAAAATAATGGCTTGTTCGACTTGGGTAAATATCCCACCACAAGTTAACTTGAGAATTTAAAGAGCGTTTGTTATTCACTTTAAAAGTTTGTATCAATTGGACCTTTGCATCTTTAACATGATTCAAGCATGCATATCCATTTTTTAAAACATGTGTAGAAAAATCCCTTTCTTATAAAATTCCATGCTATTAAGGTTGACCAGATGGAATTTTCCAAACTTGGATAACGAAACTTTTGTGTTCATTTGTCGAGTGTGAATAAATTTTGTTTACTTACATTTGCTATTGCTTTAAATTTTTTCCATACATAAACTCTAAAATTTTCATTTTGTTGTGATTTATTTGCCTTTTATCTCTTTTTTGTTTACGGGATGAAGGGAAAGTGAAAACTCAAGTTTCGGTTTAAGAAAAAAGTATTCATCTAAAATGGAAATGCACAATGCACAAATGTAGAGAGAGATAATTCCAAATAGTGTTTGTAATTTTTAGGGATTGTAAATTCTTTTTACTTTTTACATATTAGGTTTTCCAATCGTCGGGAAAAGGGGGAGGTGGGGGATTTTTAACTGAGTGTTGACTCCCAATCCTTAAGTCATTCCCTAAAAAAATATAGCCTGTTACGAATGATAAATCACTTTATATTGATCTATGATTGTTATGTTAGATTTTTGTAAATGGGCAAAATAATGACTTGTTTGACTCGGGTAAATATCCCACCGCACGTTCACATGAGAATTTAATCACTTTACAATTATTCTCTTTAAAAGGTTTGGAACCATAGGTCATTTGCCTCTTTAACATGTTTCAAGCTTGCACATCCATTTTTTAAAACCAGTGTAGAAAAATCTCTTTCTTATAAAATTCCAAGGTATTAGGGTTGAACAAGTGGAATTTCCAAAACTAGGATAACAAAACTTTGATGTTCATTTGTGGTGTGTTAATAATTTTTCTTTACTTACATTTTTTATTTTTCCATACATAACCTCTAAAATTTTCATTTTGTGGTAATCTATTTGCCTTTTTTCTCGTTTTTGTTTATGAGATGAAGGGAAAGTGAAAACACAAGTTTTTATTAAGGAAAAAGTGTACATCTAAAATGGAAATGCACAATGCACAAATGTAGAGAGAGATAATTCCAAAAAGTGTCTTTAACTTTTAGGGATTGTAAACTCTTTTTAGTTTTTATACATTAGGTTTTGCAATCGTCGGGACAAGGGGGAGTCACGGAATTTTAACTGAGTTTTGACTCCCAATCCATAAGTTCCTTACAAAAATATAGCCCATTACGCTTGATAAATCACTTTACAAATATCTATGACCTTGAAGTCAATTATTTGTAAATGGGCAATAAATATCCCACTGCACGTTCACTTGAGAATGTAATGAGCATTTTTTATTCTCTTTAAAAGGTTTGGATCCATAGGTCATTTGCATCTTTAACTCTTTTCTAGCATGCATATCAATTTTTTTAAAACATGTGTAGAAAAAATATCTTTCTTAAAAATTCCAAGCTATTAGGGTTGAACTAGTAGAATTTCCCAAAGTTGGATAACAAAACTTTTACGTTCATTTCTGGTTTGTGAATAAATTTTCTTTACTTACATTAGTTACTGCTTTAAATTTTTTCCATATATAAACTCTAAAATTTTCGTTTTGTTTTGATCTATTTGCCTTTTACCTCTTTTTTGTTTACGAGATGAAGGGAAAGTGGAAACTCAAGTTTTGTTTTAAGAAAAAAAGTGTACATCTAAAATGGAAATGAACATTGCAAAAATGCAGAGAGAGATAATTCCAAAAAGGTGCCTGCAATTTTTAGGGATTGTAAACTCTTTTTAGTTTTTATTTATTAGATTTTTCACTCATCGGGAAAAGGGGGAGGAGGGGGTTTTTTAATTGAGTGATGTCTCCCAATCCTTTAGTCAATTCTTACAAAAATATAGCCTGTTACGCATGATAAAACACTTCACAATCATCAATGATCGTTAGGTCAGCTATTTAAAATGGGTAAAATAATGGCTTGTTTGACTCGGGTAAATATCCCACCGCACGTTTATTTGAGAATTTAATGAGTGTTTGTTAGTCTCTTTAAAAGATTTGGATCCATAGGTCATTTGCATCTTTAACATGTTTCAAACATGCATATCCCTATTTTAAAACATGTGTAGAAAAATATCTTTCTTATACAATTCCATGCTATTTGGGTTGAACTAGTGGAATTTCCGAAACTTGGATAACAAAACTTTTGTGTGAATAAATTTTCTTTACTTACATTTGTTATTTTTTTAAATTTTGTATGCACATAAACTCTAAAATTTTCATTTTGTTGTGATCTATTTGGCTTTTATCTCTTTTTTTGTGTTAGAGATGAAGAGAAAGTGAAAAGTCAAGTTTTGATTTAAGAAAAAAGTATACATCTGAAATGGAAACGGACAATGCACAAATGTATAGAGAGATAATTTTAAAAAGTGTGTGTAATTTTTAGAGATTGTAAACTGTTTTTTGTTTTTATATTTAAGGTTTTTCAACCGTGGGGAAAACGGGGTGGCGGAGGATTTTTAACTGAGTGTTGACTCCCAATCCGCAAGTCTTTCCTTACAAAAATATAGCAAGTGACACATGATAAATCACTTTACAATCATCTATGATCTTTAGGTCAGCTTTTTGTAAATGGGCAAAATAATGGCTATATTTACTCAGATAAATATCCCACCACTCGTTCACTTTAGAATTTAATGAGCGTATGTTCTTCTCTTTAAAAGGTTTGGCTCCTTAGGTCATTTTCATCTTTAACATGTTTCAAGCATGCATATCCATTTTTTATAACATGTGTAGAAAAATCTCTTTCTTTTAAAATTCCAAGCTATTAGGGTTAAACTAGTGGAATTTCCCAAACTTGGATAACAAAACTTTTGTGTTCATTTTTGGTGTGTGAATAAATTTTCTTTACATACATTTGTTATTGCTTTAAATTGTTTCCATACTTAAACTCTAAAATTTTGATTTTTTTTATCTAATTGCCTTTTATCTCTTTTTTGTTTACGAGAAGAAGGGAAAGTAAAAACTCAAGTTTTGATTTAAGAAAAAAGTATATATCTAAAATGGAAATGCACAATGCACAAATGTAGAGAGATAATTCCAAAAAGTGTCTGTAATTTTTAGGGATTGTAAACTCTTTTTTGTTTTTATATATTAGGTTTTCCAATCGTTAGGAAATGGGGGAGGTAGTGGATTTTTAACTATGTGTTGACTCCCATTCCGTAAGTCATTCCTTACAAAAATATAGCCCGTTATTCATGATAAATCACTTTTCAATTATCTATGATCGTTAGGTCAACTTTTTGTAAATGGGAAAAATAATGGCTTGTTTGACTCGAGTAAATATCCCACCACACGTTCACTAGAGAATTTAATGATTGTTTGTTATTCACTTAATAAGGTTTGGATCCATAGGTCATTTGCATCTTTAACATGATTCAAGCATGCCTATTTATTTTTTAAAACATGTGTAGAAAAATCCCTTTCTTATAAAGTTCCAAGCTATTAGGGTTGAACTAGTGAAATTTTCCAAACTTGGATAACAAAACTTTTGTGTTCATTTGTGGTGTGTGAATAAATTTTCTTTACTTACATTTGATATTGCTTTAAATTTTTTCCTTGCATCAACTCTAAAATTTTCATTTTGTTGTGATCTATTTGCCTTTTATCTCTTTTTTGTTTACAAGATGAAGGGAAACTAAAAACTCAAGTTTTGATTTAAGAAAAAAGTATACATCCAAAATTGAAATGCACAATGCACAAATGTAGAGAGAGATAATTTCAAATAGTGTCTATAATGTTTAGGGATTGTAAACTCTTTTTAGTTTTTATATATTAGGTTTTCTAATCATTGGGAAAAGGGGGAGGTGGGGTTTTCTAACTGAGTGTTGATTCCCAATCCTTAAGTCATTCCTTAAAAAAATTTAGCCTATTACGAATAATAAATCACTTTACAATGATCTATGATCTTTATGTGAATTTTTTGTAAATGGGCAAAATAATGGCTTGTTTGACTTGGGTAAATATCTCACCGCACGTGCACATGAGAATTTAATGAGCGTTTCTTATTCTCTTTACACTGTTTGGATCCATAGGTCATTTGAATCTTTAACTTGTTTCAAGCATGCATATCCATTTTTTAAAACATGTGTAGAAAAATCTCTGTCTTATAAAATTCGAAGGTATTAGGGTTGAACAAGTGGAATTTCCCAAACTTGGATAACAAAACTTTTGTGTTGATTTGTGGACTGTTAAAAAATTTTCTTTACTTAAATTTTTTATTTTTCCATACATAAACTATAAAGTTTTCATTTTGTGGTGATCAATTTTCCTTTTATCTCGTTTTTGTTTATGAGATGAAGGGACAGTGAAAACCCAAGTTTTTATTTAAGAAAAAAGTATACATCTAAAATGGAAATGCACAATGCACAAATGTAGAGAGATATAATTCCAAAAAATGTCTTTAATTTTTAGGGATTGCAAAATATTTTTATTTTTTATATATTAAGTTTTGCAATCGTTGGGGAAAGGGGGAGGCACAGGATTTTTAACTAAGTGTTGACTCCCAATCCGTAAGTCATTCCTTACAAAAATATAGCCCATTATGCATGATAAATCACTTTACAAACATCTATGACCGTCAAGTCCATTTTTTGTAAAAATACAACATAATGGCTTGTTTTACTTGGGTAAATATCCCACCGCACGTTCACTTGCGAATTTAATGAGCATTTGTTATTCTCTTTAAAAAGTTTGGATACATATGTAATTTGCATCTTTAACATATTTCAAGCATGCATATCCATTTTTTAAAACATGTGTAGAAAAATCTCTTTTTTTTAAAAATTTCCTAGCAATTAGGGTTGAACTTTTAGAATTTCCTAAACATCGATAACAAAACTTTTGTGTTTATTTTTGGTGTGTGAATAAATTTTAATTACTTACATTTGTTATTGCTTTAAACTTTTTCCAAACATAAACTCCAAAATTTTCATTTTGTTGTGATCAATTTGCCTTTTATCTCTTTTTTGTTTACGAGATGAAGGGAAAGTGAAAACTATTGTTTTGATTTAAGAAAAAAGTTTACATCTAAAATGGAAATACACAATGCACAAATGTAGATAGAGATAATTCCAACAAGTGTCTGTAATTTCTAGGGATTGTAAACTCTTTTTAGTTTTTATATATTAGGTTTTGCAATCGTCGGGAAAAGGGGGAGGAGGGGCATTTTTAACTGAGTGTTGACTCCCAATCCATAAGTCATTTCATAAAAAAATATAGCCCATTACGCATGATAAATAACTTTACAATCGTCGATGATCGTTAGGTCAGCTTTTTATAAATGGGCAAAATAATGGCTTGTTTGACTCAGGCAAATATCGCACCACACAATCACTTGAGAATTTAATGAGCGTTTGTTATTCTCTTTAAAAGGTTTGGATGCATAGGTCATTTGCATCTTTAACAGGATTCAAGCATGCATATCCATTTTTTTAAACAATGTGTTGAAAAATTTCTTTCTTATAAAATTCCAAGCTATTGGGGTTGAACTAATGGAATTTCCCAAACTTGGATAACAAAACTTTTGTGTTCTTTTGTGGAGTGTGAATAAATTTTCTTTACTTACATTTGTTATTGATTTAAATTTTTTCCATACATAAACTATAAAATTTTCCTTATGTTCTGATCTATTTGCCTTTTATCTCTTTTTTATTAACGAAATGAAAGGAAAGTGAAAACTTAAATTTTGATTGAAGAAAAAAGTATACTTCTAAAATGGAAATGCACAAAGCACAAATGTAGAGAGAGATAATTCTAAAAAGTTTCTTTAATTTCTAAGGATTTTAAACTCTTTTTAGTTTTTATATATTACTTTTTGTCATCGTCGTGAAAATGGGGAGGCGGGGTATTTTAAACTGAGTGTTGACTCCCAATTCATAAGTCATTCCTTACAAAAATTTAGCCCGTTACACATTATAAATCAATTTACAATCATCTTTGATCATTAGGTCAGCCTTTTTTAAATGGGCAATATAATGACTTGTTTCACTCGGGTAAATATCCCACTGCATGTTTACTTCAGAATTTAATGACCGTTCGTTAATCTCTTTAAAAGGTTTGGATCCATAGGTTATTTTCATCTTTAGCATGTTTAAAACATGTGTAGAAAAATCTATTTCTTATAAAATTCCAAGCTACTAGGGTTGAACTTGTGGCCTTTCCAAAACTTGGATAACAAACATTTTGTGATCATTTGAGGTGTGTGAATAAATTTTCACTACTTATATTTTTTATTGTTTTAAATTTTTTTCATACATCAACAATTAAAGTTTAATTTTGTTGTGATATATTTGCCTTTATTTTTTTTTTTTTACGAGATGAAGGGAAAGTGAAAACTCAAGTTTTGATTTAAGAAAAAAGTATACAACTAAAATGGAAATGCACAATGCACAAATTTAGAGAGAGATATTTCCAATAAGTGTCTGTATTTTTAAGGGATTGGAAACGCTTTTTAGTTTTTATATATTAGGTTTTGCAATTGTCGGGAAAAGGGAGAGGCGAGGGATTTTTGACTGAGTGTTGACTCCCAATCCATAAGTCATTCCTTAAAAAAATATAGCCCGTTACACATGATAAATCACTTTACAATCATCTATGATCGTTATATCCGCTTTTTGCAAATGGGTAAAGTAATGGCTTGTTTGACTCAGGTAAATATCCCACCGCACGTTCTCTTGAGAATTTAATGAGCGTCTGTTATTCTCTTTAAAAGGTTTGGATCCATAGGTCATTAGCATCTTTAACATTTTTCAAGCATGCATATCCATTTTTTAAAACATGTGTAGAAAAATCTCTTTCTTATAAAATTCCAAGCTATTAGGGTTGAACTCGTGGAATTTCCAAAACTTGGATAACAAAAGTTTTGTGATCATTTGGGGTGTGTGAATAAATTTTCATTACTTATATTTTTTATTTTTTTAAATTTTTTTCATTCCTAAAAATTTAAAGTTTAATTTTGTTGAGATTTATTTGCCTTTTATCTTTTTTTTCTTTACGAGATGAAGGGAAAGTGAAAACTCAAGTTTTGCTTTAAGAAAAAAGTATACAACTAAAATGGAAATTCACAATGCACAAATCTAGATAGAGATATTTCCAAAAAGGGTATATATTTTTTAGAGTTTGGAAAGGCTTTTTAGTGTTTATATATTAGATTTTGCAAATGTCGGGAAAAGGGGAAGGCAGGGGATTTTTGACTAAGTGTTGACTCCCAATCCATAAGTCATTCCTTAAAAAAATATAGCCCGTTACGCATGATAAATCACTTTACAATCATCTATGATTGTTATGTTAGCTTTTTATAAATGGGCAAAATAACGGCTTGTTTGACTCGGATAAATATCCCACCGCACGTTCACTTGAGAATTTAATGAGCGTTTGATATTCTCTTTAAAAGGTTTGGATCCATAGGTCATTTTCTTCTTTAACATGTTTCAAGCATGCATATCCATTTTTAAAAATATGTGTTGAAAAATCTCTTTCTTAAAAAATTCCAAGCTATTGGGGTTGAACTAGTGGAATTTCCCAAACTTGGATAACAAAACTTTTGTGTTCATTTGTGGTGTGTCAATAAATTTTGTTTAATTACATTTGTTATTGCTTTAAATTTTTTCCATACAACAACTCTAAAATTTTCATTTTGTTGTGTTATTTGCCTTTTATCTCTTTTTTGTATACGAGATGAAGGGAAAGTGAAAACTCACGTTTTGATTTAAGAAAAGTATATATCTAAAATGGCAATGCACAATGCACAAATGAAGAGAGAGATAATTCCAAAAAGTGTTTGTAATTTTTAGGGATTGTAAACTCCTTTTAGTTTTTATATATTAGGTTTTGCAATCGTCTCGAAAAAGGGGAGGCGGGAGATTTTTAACTGAGTGTTGACTCCCATTCCATAAGCCATTCCTTAGAAAACAAATATCACGTTATACATGATAAATCACTCTAAAATCACCTAGGATCGTTAGGTTATCTTTTTGAAAATGGGTAAAATAATGGCTTGTTTGACTCGGGTAAATATCCCACCACACGTTCACTTGAGAATTTAATGAGCGTTTGTTATTATCTTTAAAAGGTTTGGACCCATAGGTCATTTGCACCTTTATCATGTTTCAAGCATGCATATCCATTTTTAAAAACTTGTGTAGAAAAATCTCTTTCTTATAATATTCCAAGCTATTAAAGTTGAAGTAGCGGAATTTCCCAAACTTGGACAACAAAACTTTTGTGTTCATTTCTGGTGTGTGAATAAATTTTCTTTACTTACATTTGTTATTACGTTAAATGTTTTCCATAGATAAAGTCTAAAATTTTCATTTGATTGTGATCTATTTGCCTTTTATCTCTATTTTGTTTATGAGACGTAGGGAAAGTGAAAACTCAAGTTTTGATTGAAGAAAAATGTATACTTCTAAAATGGAAATGCACAAAGCACAAATGTAGAGAGAGATAATTCTAAAAACTTTCTTTAATTTCTAGGGATTGTAAACTCTTCTTAGTTTTTCTATATTAGTTTTTTGCAATCGTCGGGAAATGGGGGAGGCGGGGTAATTTAAACTGAGTGTTGACTCCCAATCCATAAGTCATTCCTTACAAAAATATATCCTGTTACGCACGATAAATCACTTTACAATCATCTATGATCGTTTGGTCAGTTTTTTGTAAATGGGCAAAATAATCGCTTGTAGGACTTGGGTAAATATCCCACTGCACGTTCACTTGAGAATTTAATGAGCATTTGAAATTATGTTTAAAAGGTTTGGATCCATAGGTCATTTGCATCTTTAACTTTTTTCAAGAATGCATATCCATTTTTTAAAAACATGTGTAGAAAAATCTCATTCTTATAAAATTCTTGGCTATTAGGGTTGAACAAGTGGAATTTCCCAAACTTGGATAAAAAAAATTTTGTGTTCATTTTTGGTGTGTGAATAAATTTTCTTTCCTTACATTTGTTATTTCTTTAAATTTTTTCCATATATAAATTTTAAAATTATCATTTTGTTGTGATCTATTTGCCTTTTATCTCTTTTTTAATTATGAGATGAAGGGAAAGTGAAAAATCAAGTTTTGATTTAAGAAAAAATTATACATCTAAAATAGAAATGCACAATGCACAAATGTAGAGAGAGATAATTCCAAAAACTTTTGGTAATTTTTAGGGATAGTAAAATTTTTTCAATTTTTATATATTAGGTTTTGCAATAGGTGGGAAAAGGGGGAGGTGGGGGATGTTTAACGGAGTGTTGACTACCAATCCATAAGTCATTCCTTACAAAAATATAGCCCGGTATGTATGATAAATCACTTTACAAACATCTATGATCGTTATGTCAACTTTTTGTAAATGGGCAAAAT
Organism: Aristolochia californica; assembly: GCF_029961685.1. Lineage (NCBI taxonomy): Eukaryota > Viridiplantae > Streptophyta > Magnoliopsida > Piperales > Aristolochiaceae > Aristolochia > Aristolochia californica. The sequence goes on from NW_027181992.1 coordinate 23,358,226, forward strand.
AATGATGGCTTGTTTGAATTGGGTAAATATCCCACCACATGGTCACATGAGAAATTAATGAGCATTTTTTATTCTCTTTAAAAGGTTTGGATCCATAGGTCATTTGAATCTTTAACATGTTTCAAGCATGCCTATTAATTTTATAAAACATGTGTAGAAAAATCTCTTTCTTATAAAATTCCAAGCTATTAGGGTTGAACTTGTGGAATTTCCCAAACTTGGATAACAAATCTTTTGTGATCATTTGTGGTGTGTGAATAAATTTTCTTTCTTTAAATTTGTTATTGCTTTAAATTTTTTCCATACATAAACTTAAATTTTCATTTTGTTGGGATATATATGCATTTTATCTCATTTTTGTTTACGAAATGAAAGAAAAGTGAAAGCTCAAGTTTTGATTTAAGAAAAAAGTATACATCTAAAATGTAAATTCACAATACACAAATGTAAAGGGAGATAATTCCAAAAAGTGTATGTAATTGTTAGGGATTGTAAGCTCTTTTGAAGTTTTTACATTTAAGGTTTTGCAATCGTCGTTAAAAGAGGGAGGCGGGGGATTTTTAACTGAGTGTTCACTCTCAATCCATAAGTCATTCCTTACGAAAATATAGCCCGTTAAGAATGATAAATAACTTTACAATCATCTATGATTATTTGGTAAACTTTTTGTAAATGTTCAAAATAATGTCTTGTTTGACTCAGGTAAATATCCCACCACTCATTCACTTGAGAATTTAATGAGCGTTTGTTATTCTCTTCAAAAGGTTTGGATCCATAGGTCATTTGCATCTTTAACATGTTTCAAGCATGCATATCCATTTTTTAAAACATGTTTAGAAAAATCACTTTCTTATAAAATTCCAAGCTATTAGAATTGAACTAGTTGAATTATCCAAACTTTGATCACAAAACTTTTGTGTTCATTTGTCGTGTGTGAATAAATTTTCTTTACTTACATTGGTTATTGCTTTAAATTTTTTCCATACATAAACTCTAAAATTTTCATTTTGTTGTGATCTACTTGCCTTCTATCTCTTTTTTGTTTATGAGATGAAGGAAAAGTCAAAACTTATGTTTTGATTTAAGAAAAAAATATACATCTAAAATGGAAATGCACAATGCACAAATGTAGAGAGAGATAATTCCAAAAAAATTCTGTCATATTTTGGGATTGTAAACTCTTTTCAGTTTTTATATATTAGGTTTTGCAATCGTCGGGAAAAGGGGGCGGCGGGGGGATTTTTAACTGAGTGTTGATTCCCAATCCATAAGTCCTTCCATGAAAAAATATAGGCCGTTACGCATGATAAATCTTTTTATAATCTTCTATGATCGTTAGGTCAGCTTTTTTTAAATGGGCAAAGTAATGGTTTGTTTTACTCAGGTAAATCTCCCACCGCACATTCACTTGAGAATTTAATGAGCGTTGTTTTTTCTATTTAAATGGTTTGGATCCATAGGTCATTTGCATCTTTAACATGTTTCAAGCATGCATATTCATTTTTTAAAACATGTGTAGAAAAATCTCTTTCTTATAAAATTCCAAGATATTAGGGTAGTGAAATTTGACAAACTTGGATAACTAAACTTTTTTGTTCATTTATGGAGTGTGAATAAATTTTCTTTACTTACATTTGTTATTGGTTTAAATTTTTTCCATACATCAACTCTAAAATTTTCATTTTGTTGTGATCTATTTGCCTTTTATCTCTTTTTTTTTTTTTACAAGATGAAGCGAAAGTGAAAACGCAAGATTTGATCTAAGAACATATTGTACATCTAAAATAGAAATGCACTATACACAAATGTAGAGAGAGATAATTTCAAAAAGTTTTAATAATTTTTAGGGATTTTAAAGTCTTTTTAGTTTTTAGGTTTTCCAATCGACGGGAAAAGGGGGAGATAGAGGATTTTTAATTGAGTGTTCACTCCCAATCCATAACTTATTCCTTACAAAAATATAGCCCGTTACTCAAGATAAATCACTTTACAATCATTTATGATCGTTCGGTTAGTTTTTTGTGAATGGGCAAAATAATGGCTTGTTAGACTCGGGTAAATATCCCCCCGCACATTCACTTGAGAATTTAATGAGTGTTTGAAATTCTCTTTAAAATATTTGGATCCATAGGTCATTTGCATCTTTAACATTTTTCATGCATGCATATCCATTTTTTAAAACATTTGTAGAAAAATAACTTTCTTATAAAATTCCAAGCTATTAGGGTTGAACTAGAGGAATTTCCCAAACTTGGATAACAAAATTTTTGTGTTCATTTTTGGTATGTGAATAAATTTTCTTTACTTACATTTTTTATTGCTTTAAATTTTCTCCATACTTATACTCTAAAATTTTCTTTTTGTTGTGATATATTTGCCTTTTATCTCATTTTTGTTTATGAGATGAAGGGAAAGTGAAAACTAAAGTTTTGATTTTTGAAAAAAGAATACATCTAAAATTGAAATGCACAATGCAAAAATGTAGAGAGAGATAATTCCAAAAAGTCTTTGCAATTTTTAGGGATTGTAAACACTTTTCAGTTTTTATATATTAGGTTTTGCCATCGTCTGGAAAAGGAGGAGGCATGGGATTTTTAATGATGTGTTCTCTCCCAATCCATAACTAGCCCTTTAAACATGATAAATCACTTTAAAATCATCTATGGTCGTTAGGTCAAGTTTTTGTAAATGGGCAAAATAATGGCTTGTTTGACTAAGGCAAATATCCCACCGCACATTCACTTAAAAATTTAATGAGCATTTGTTATTCTCTTTAAAAGTTTTGGATCCATAGGTCATTTGCCTCCTTAACATGTTTCTAGCATGCATATCCATTTTTTAAAACATGTGTAGAAAAATCTCTTTCTTATAAAATTCCAAGCTAATAGGATTGAACTAGTTGAATTATCCAAACTTTGACAACAAAACATTTGTGTTCATTTGTGGTGTGTGAATAGATTTTCTTTACTTACATTAGTTATTGCTTTAAATTTTTTTTCCATACATAAACTCTAAAATTTTCATTTTGTTGTGATCTAAATTATACATCTAAAATGGAAAGGTTTATTATTCTCTTTAAAAGGTTTGGATCCATAGGTCATTTACATCTTTAACATGTTTCATGCATACATATCCATTTTTTAAAACATGTGTAGAAAAATCTCTTTCTTATAAAATTCCACGCTATTAGGGTTGAACTAGTGGAATTTCCTAAACTAGGATAACAAAACTTTCGTTGTGTGTGAATAAATTTTCTTTACTTACATCTGTTATTGCTTTAATTTTTTTCCAAACATAAACACTAAAATTTTTAATTTCTTGTGATCTATTCGCCTTTTATCTCTTTTTTTTTTACGAGATGAAGAGAAAGAGAAAACTAAAGTTTTTATTTAAGAAAAAAGTGTACATCTAACATGGAAATGCACAATGCACAAATGTAGAGAGAGATAATTCCAAAAAGTCTCTGTAATTGTTAAGGATTGTAAACTCTTTCGCAATTTTTATATATTAGGTTTTGTAATCGTCGGGACAAGGGGGAGTCAGGGGATTTTTAACTGAGTGTTGACTCCCAATCCATGAGTGATTCCTTAAAAAAATATAGTTCGTTACGAATGATAAATCACTTTACAATCATCTATGATCGTTAGGTCAGCCTTTTGTATGTGGGCAAAATAATGGCTTGTTTGACTCGGGTAAGTATCCCACCACACGTTCACCTAAGAACTTAATGAGAATTTTTTATTCTCTTAAAAAGTTTAGACCCATAGGTCATTTGTATCTTTAACAAAAGTTTGGATCCATAGGTCATTTGCATCTTTAACAGGTTTCAAGGATGCATATCCATTTTTGAAAACTTGCGTAGAAAAATCTCTTTCTTATAAAACTCCAAGCTATTAGGGATGAACTAGTGAAATTTCCAAAACATGGATAAAAAAACTTATGTGTTCATTTGTGGTGTGTGAATAAATTTTATTTACTTACATTTGGTCTTTTTAAAAAAAAATTCCATATATAAACTCTAAAATTTTTAGTTTGTTGTGATCTATTTGCCTTTTAACTCTATTTTTATTTACGAGATGAAGGGATACTGAAAACTCAAGTTTTGATTTAAGAAAAAAAGTATACATCTAAAATGAAAATGCACAATGCACAAATGTAGAGAGAGATTATTCCAAAAAGTGTCGGTAACTTTTAGGGATTGTAAACTCTTTTTAGTCTTTATTTATTAGGTTTTCAATCGTCGAGAAAAGGAGGAGGTGGGAGATTTTTAACTGAGAGTTGACTCCAAATCCAAAAGTCATTCCTTACAAAAATATAGTCTGGTACGCATCATAAATCACTTTACAATAATCTATAATCATCCGGTCAGCTTTTTATATATGGGCAAAATAATGCCTTGTATGACTCGGGTAAAAATCCCACTACACGTTCACTTGAGAATTTAATGAGCGTTTGTTATTCTCATGAAAAGGTTTTGATCCATAGGTCATTTGCATCTTTTACATGTTTCAAGCATGCATATCCATTCTTTAAAACTTGTGTAGAAAAATCTATTTCTTGTAAAACTCCAAGTTATTAGGGTTGAACTAGTGGAATTTTCAGAACTTGGATAACAAAACTTTTGTGTTCTTTTGTGGTGTGTGAATAAATTTTCTTTACTTTCATTTGTTATTGCTTTAAATTTTTTTCCATCCATAAACTCAAAATTTTCATTTTGTTGTGATGTATTTGACTTTTATCTCTCTTTTCTTTGCGAGATGAAGGGACAGTGAAAACTCAAGTTTTGATTTAAGAAAAAGATATTCATCTAAAATGGAAGTGCACAATGCACAAATGCAGAGAAAGATAATTCCAAAAAGTGTCTAAAATTTTTAGAGGTTGTAAACTCTTATTAGATTTTATATACTGCAAGAGTTGAGAAAAGAGAGAGGCAGGATATTTTTAACTAAGTGTTGACTTCCAATCCAAAAGTCATTCCTTACAAAAATATAGCCAGTTATGCATGACAAATCACTTTACAATCATCTATGATCGTCAGATCAGTTTTTTGTAAATGGGCAAAATGATGGTTTGAGAATTTAATGAGCGTTTGTTATTCTCTTCAAAAGGTTTGGATCTATAGGATATTTTCATCTTTAACATGTTTCAAGCATGCATATTCATTTTTTAAAACTTGTGTAGAAAAATCTCTTTCTTATAAAACTCCAAGCTAATAGGGTTGAATTAGTGGAATTTCCCAAGCTGGTATAACAAAACTTTTGTGTTCATTTGTGGTGTGTGAATAAATTTTCTTTACTTACATTTGTTATGGCTTTAAATTTTTTCTATATATAAACCTAAAATTTTCATTTTGTAGTGATCTATTTGCCTTTTATCTCTTTTTTGTTGACGAGATGAAGGGAAAGTGAAAATTCAAGTTATGATTTAAGAAAAAGTATACATCTAAACACGAAATGCACAATGCACAAAAGGAGAGAGAGATCATTCCAAAAAGTGTCTGTAAGTTTCAGGGATTGTAAATTGTTTTTAGTTTTTATATCTTAGGTTTTGCAATCATCTGGAAAAGGGGGAGGTGAGGGATTTTTAACTGAGTGTTGACTTCGAATCAACAAGTCATTCCTTACAAAAATAAAGCCCGCTATGCATTATAAATCACTTTACAATCTTCTATGATCATCAGGTCAGCTTTTTTTTAATGGGATAAATAATGTCTTGTTTGACTCGGGTAGATATACTACCGCACGTTCACTTGAGAATTTAATGAACGTTTGTTATCCTCTTTAAATGGTTTGGATCCATAGGTCATTTGAATCTTTAACATGTTTCAAGCATGCATATCCATTTTTTAAAACATGTGTAGAAAAATCTCTTTCTTATAAAATTACAAACTACAAGGGTTGAACTAGTGGAATTTCCACTACTTGCATAACAAAACTTTTGTGTTCATTTTTGGTGTGTGAATAAATTTTATTTACTTATATTCATCATTACTTTAAATTTTTTCCATACATAAACTCTAAAATTTTCAGTTTGTTGTGATCTTTTTGCCTTTTATCTCTTTTTTGTTTACGAGATGATGGGAAAGTGAAAACTCAAGTTTTGATTTAAGAAAGTAGTATACATATTAAATTTAAATGCCTAATGCCAAAATGTAGAGAAAGATAATTCCAAAAAGTGTCTATAATTTTTAGGGATTTTAAACCCTTTTTAGTTGTTATATAATTGGTTTTACAATCGTCAGGAAAAGGGGTAGGCGGGGGATTCTTAACTGAGTGTTGAGTCTACATCCATAAGTCATTCCTTAAAAAAATATAGCCCGTTACAGATGATAAATCACTTTACATTCATCTATGATCGTCAGGTCAGCGTTTTAGAAAAGTGTAAAATAATGGCTTGTTTGACTCGGGTAAATATCCTACCGCACGTTCACTTAAGAATTTAATGAGCGTTTGTTATTCTCCTTAAAAGGTTTGGATCCAAAGCTCATTTGCATCTTTAACATGTTTCAAGTATGCTTATCATATTTGAAAACTTGTGTAGAAAAATCTCTTTCTTATAAAACTCCAAGCTTAGGGTTGAACTAGTGGAATTTCCCAAATCAGGATAACAAAACTTTTGTGTTCATTTGTGAGGTGTGAATAAATTTTTTTTACTTACATTTGTTATTGCTTTTAATTTTTCCATACATAAACACTAAAATTTTCATTTTGTTTGATCTATTTGCTTTTATGTCTTTTTTGTTTACGAGATGAAGGGAAAGTGAAAACTCAAGTTTTGATCAAAGAAAAAAGTATAAATCTAAAAAGGAAATGCACAATGCAAAATTTAGAGTGAGATAATTCCAAAAAGTGTCTTTAATTTTTAGGGATTGTAAACTCTTTTCATTTTTTATATATTAGTTTTTGCAATCTTTGAGAAAATGGGGAGGCGGGGGATTTTTAACTGAGTGTTGACTTCCAATCCAAAAGTCAATCCATACAAAAATATAGCCCGTTACCCATGATAAATAACTTTACAATCATCTATGATCGTTAGGTCTTCTTTTCGTAAATGGGCAAGCTAATGGCTTGTTTGACCCTGGTAAATATCCCACCGCACGTTCACTTGAGAATTTAATTAGTGTTTGTTATTCTTTTTAAAAGGTTTGGATCCATAGGTTATTTGTATCTTTAACATGTTTCAAGCATGCATATCCTTTTTTTAAAACTTGGATAGAAAAATCTCTTTCTTATAAAACTCCAAGCTATAAGTGTTGAACTAGTGGAATTTCCCAAACTTAGAAAGCAAAACTTTTGTGTTCAATTGTGGTGTGTGAATAAATTTTCTTTACTGACATTATTTATTGGTTTAAATTTTTTTTCATGCATAAACTCTAAAATTTTCATATTTTTGTGATCTATTTTAATTTTATCTCTTTTTTGTTGACGAGATGAAGGGAAAGTGAAAAGTCAAGTTTTGATTTAAGAAAAAGGTGTACTCCTAAAATTGAAATCCACAATGCACATATGTAGAGAGAGGTAATTTTAAAAAGTTTTTGTAATATTTAGGGATTGTAAACTCTTTTTTGTTTTTATATCCAAGGTTTTGCAATCGTCTAGAAAAGGGGGAGGCAGAGGATTTTTAACTGAGTGTTGGCTCTACATCCATAATTCATTCCTTACAAAAATATAGCCCATTATGTATGATAAATTGCTTTACAATCATTTATGATCGTCAGATCATCTTTTTTTAAATGGGCAAAATAATGGTTTGTTTGACTCAGCTAAATATCCCATCGGACGTTCACGTGATAATTTAATGAGCATTTTTTATTCTCTTTAAAAGGTATGTATCCATAGGTCATTTGCATATGTAACATGTTTCAAGCATGTATATCCATTTTTTAAAACTTGTGAAGAAAAATCTTTTAATTATAAAACTCCAAGCTATTAGGGTTGAACTAGTGGAATTGCCCAAACGAGAATCACAAAATTTTTGTGTTCATTTGTACTATGTGAATAAATTTTCTTTACATACATTTGTTATTTCTTTAAAATTTTCCCATACATAAACTATAATATTTTAATTTTGTTGTGATCTGTTTGCTTTTTATCTCTTTTTTGTTTACAAAATGAAGGGAAAGTGAAAACTCAAGTTTTGATTTAAGAAAAAAGTATACATCCAAAATGGAAATGCACAATGCACAAATGTAGAGAGAAATAATTAGAAATAGTGTCTTTATGTTTTAGGGATTGTAAACTCTTTTTAGTTTTTATATATTAGGTTTTGCAATAGTCGAGAAAAGGGGGAGGCAGGGGATTTTTAACTGAGTGTTGACTCCCAATCCATAAGTCATTACTTACAAAAAATATAGCACGTTAGGCATGATAAATCACTTTACAATCATCTATGATTGTCAGGTCAGCTTTTCGTAAATGGCAAAAATAATGGCTTTTTTCACTCGGGTAAATATCCCACCTCACGTTCGCTTGAGAATATAATGACAGTTTGTTATTCTCTTCAAAATTTTGGATCCATAGGTCATTCGCATCTTTAATATATTTAAAGCATGCATATCCATTTTTAAAACTTGTGTAAAAAAATCTCTTTCTTATAAAACTTCAAGCTATTAGGGTTGAACTAGTGGAATTTCCCAAACTTCGACAACAAAACTTTTGTGTTCATTTGTGGTGTGTGAATAAATTTGCTATATTTACATTTGTAGTTGCTTTAATTTTTTTCCACACATAAACTCTAAAATTTTCATTTTGTTGTGATCTATTCGCCTTTAATCTCTTTTTTGTTGACGAGATGAAGGGAAAGTGAAAACTCAAGTTTTGATTTAAGAAAAAAGTATACATCTAAACTGGAAATGCACAATGCACAAATGGAGAGAGAGAGAATTCCAAAAAGTGTCTAAAATTTTTAGGGATTGTACACTCTTTTTAGTTTTTATATATTAGGTTTGTACACTCCCAATCTATAAGTCATTCCTAATAAAAATATAGCCGGTTACACATGATAAATCACTTTACAATTATCTATAATTGTCAAGTCAGCTTTTCCTTAATGGGGAAAATAATGGCTTATTCGACTCGTGTAAATATCCCTTCGCACCTTCACTTGAGAATTTAATGAACGTTTTTTATTCGCTATAAAAGGTTTGGATCCATAGGTCATTTGCATCTTTAACCTATTTCAAGCATGTATATCCATTTTTTAAAACATGTGAAGAAAAATATCTTTCATATAAAACTCCAAGCTACAAGGGTTGAACTAGTGGAATTCCCAAACTTGGACAACAAAACTTTTGTGTTCATTTGTGGTGTGTGAATAAATTTTCTTTACTTATATTTGTTATTTCTTTAAATTTTTTCCATACATAAACTCTAACAATTTCATTTTGTTGTGATGTAGTTGCCTTTGATCTCTTTTTTGTTTACGAGATGAAGGGAAAGTGAAAATTCAAGTTTTAATTTAAGAAAAAAGTGTACATCTAAAATTGAAATTCTCAATGCAAAAATGTAGAGAGAGGTAATTCCAAAAAATTTCTGTAATATTTAGGGATTGTAAACTCTTTTTAGTTTTTAAACATTAGGTTTTGCAATCGTCGGGAAAAGGGGGAGGTGGGAGATTTTTAACTGAGTGTTGACTCCACATCCATAAGTCATTCCTTAAAAAAATATAGCCCGGTAGGCATGATAAATCACTTTACAATCATCTATGATCGTCAGGTGAACTTTTTTGTAAATGGGCAAAATAATGGCTTGTTTGACTCAGGTAAATATCCCCCGCACGTTCACTTGAGAATTTAATGAGAGTTTGTTATTCTCTTCAAAAAGGTTTGTATCCATAAGTCATTTGTATCTTTAACATGTTTCAAGCATGCATATACATTTTTTAAAACTTGAGAAAAATCTCTTTATTATAAAAATTCAAGCTATTAGGGTTGAACTAGTGGAATTTCCTAAACTAGGATAACAAAACTTTTGTGTTCATTTGGGGTGTGTGAATAAATTTTCTTTACTTACATTTGTTATTGTATTAAATTTTTTCCATACATAAACTCTAAAATTTTAATTTTTGTGTGATCTATTTGCCTTTTATCTCTTTTTTGTAGATGAGATGAAGGTAAAGTGAAAACTCAAGTTTTGATTTAAGAAAAATGTTTACATCTAAAATTGATATGCACAATGCATAACTGTAGAAAGAGGTAATTCCAAAAAGTGTCAATAATTTTTTGGGATTGTAAACTTTTTTTAGTTTTTATATATTAGGTTTTGCAATCGTCAGAAAAAGTATCAGGTGGGGGGTTTTTAACTGAGTTTTGACTTCACAACCATAAGTCATTCCTTTGAAAAATATAGCCCATTATGTTTGATAAATCAATTTGCAACCATCTATGATCGTTAGGTCAGCGTTTTGTAAATGGGCAAAATAATAGCTTGTTTGACTCGGGTAAATTTCCCACCGCACGTTCACTTGAGAATTTAATGAGCATTTGTTATTCTCTTTAAAAGGTTTGGATCCATAAGTTATTTTCATCTTTAACATGTTTCAAGCATGCACATCCATTTTTTAAAAGATGTGTTGAAAATATCTTTCTTATAAAATTCGAAGGTATGAGGTTTGAACTATTGGAATTTCCCAAACTTGGATAACCAAATTTTGTGTTCATTTGTGTTTTGTGAATAAATTTTCTTTACTTACATTTATTATTGCTTAAAATTTTTTTCCTTACGTAAACTCTAAAATTTTCATTTTGTTGTGAGCTATTTGCCTTTTATCTCTTTTTTGTTTACAAAATGAAGGGAAAGTGAAAACTCAAGTTTTGATTTAAGAAAATAGTATACATCTTAAATGGAAATGTACAATGCACAAAAGTAGAAAAAGATAATTCCAAAAAGTTTCTATAATTTGCAGGGATTGTAAATTCTTTTTAGTTTTTATATATTATGTTTTCCAATTGTCGAGGAAAGGGACAGGCAGGGGATTTTTAACTGAGTGTTGACTCCCATTCCATAAGTCAATCCTTAAAAAAATATAGCCCGTTACGCATGATAAATCACTTTACAATAGTGTATGATCATTAGGTAAACATTTTTTAAATGGGCAAAATAATGGCTTGTTTGACTCGGGTAAATATCCCACCGCACATTCACTTGAGAATTTAATGAGTGTTTGTTATTCTCTTTAAAAGGTTTGGATCCATAGGTCTTTTGCATCTTTAAAATCTTTCAACAATGCATATCCATTTTTTAAAACATGCGTAGAAAAATCTATTTCTTATAAAACTCCAAGCTATTAGGGTTGAACTAGTGGAATTTCCCAAACTTGGGTAGAAAAACTTTTGTGTTCATTTGTGGTGTGTGAATAAATTTTATTTACTTACATTTCTTATTGCATTAAATTTTTTCCATACATAAATTCAAAAATTTTCATTTTGTTATGATCTATTTGCCTTTTATCTCTTTTTAGTTGACGAGATGAAGGGAAATTGAAAACTCATGTTTTGTTTTAAGAAAAAAGTATACACCTAAACTGGAAATGCAATATGCACAAATGTAGAGAGAGATAATTCCAAAAAGTGTTCGTAGTTTTCAGGGACTGTAAACTCTTTTTAGATTTTAAATATTAGGTTTTATAATTGTCGGGAAAAGGGGGAGGAGGGAGATATTTAACTGAGTGTTGACTCCCAACCTATGAGTCATTCCCTACAAAAATATAGCCCGTTATGCATGATAAATCACTTTAAAATTATCTATGATCCTTAGGTCAGCTTTTCCTAAATGGGCAAAATAATGGCTTGTGTGACTCGGGTAAATTTCCCACCGCTGGAGAATTTAATGAGCATTTTTTATTCTCTTTAAAAGGTTTGGATCCATAGGTCATTTACATCTTTAACATGATTCAAGCTTGCATATCCATTTTTTAAAACATGTGAAGAAAATCTCTTTCATATAAAACTATCTATTAGTGTTAAGTTAGTGGAATTTCCCAAACTTGGATAACAAAACTTTTGTGTTCATTTGTGGTATGTGAATAAATTTTCCTTACTTACATTTGTTATTGCTTTAAATTTTTTCCATACATAAACTCTAAAATTTTAATTTGTTGTGATCTATTTGCCTTTCATCTCTTTTTTTTTTTATGAGATGAAGGGAAAGTGAAAACTCAAATTTTGATTTAAGAAATAAGTATACATCTAAAATTGAAATTCACAATGCACACATGAAGAGAGATAATTCAAAAAATTGTCTGTAATTTTAAGGGATTATAAACACTTTTTAGTTTTTATTTATTGTGTTTTGCAATCGTCGAGAAAAGGGGGAGGCAGGGGATTTTTCACGTAGTGTTGACTCCCAATCCATAAGTCATTCATTACAAAAATATAGCCCATTACGCATGATAAATCACCTTCCAATGATCTATGATCGTCAAGTCAGCTTTTTGTAAATGTGCAAAATAATGGCTTGTTTGACTTCAGTAAATATCCCACTGCACATTCACTTGAGAATTTTATGTGCGTTTGTTATACTCTTTAAAAACTTTGGATCCATACATCATTTGCATCTTTAACTTGTTTCATGCATGCATATCCAGTTTTTAAAACATGTGTAGAAAAATCAATTTCTTATAAAACTCTAACGTATTAGGGTTGAACTAGTGGAACTTTCAAAACTTGGATAACAAAACTTTTGTGTTCATTTGTGTTGTGTGAATAATATTTCTTTACTTACAGTTGTTATTGCTTTAAATATTTTCCTTAAAAAAACTCAAAAATTTTCATTTTGTCGTGATCTATTTGCATTTTATCTCTTTTTTGTTTATGAGATGAAGGGAAAGTGAAAACTCAAGTTTTGATTTATGTGAAAAGTATACATCTAAAATGGAAATGCACAATGCACAAATGTAGAGAGAGATAATTCCAAAAAGTGTCTGTAATTTTAATGGTTTGTAAACTCTTTGTAGTTTTTATATATTAGGTTTGGCAATCGTCGGGAAAAGGGGGTGGCAGGGGATTTTTAATTGAGGGTTGAATCCCAACCCATAAATCATTCCTAAAAAAAATATAGCATGTTACGCATGATAAAACACTTTACAATCATCTATGACTGTTAGGTAAAATTTTTGTAAATGGGCAAAATAATGGTTTGTTTGACTCTGGTAAATATCCCATGGCATGTTCACTTGAGAATTTATTGAACGTTTGTTATTCGCTTTAAAAGGTTTGGATCCATAAGTCATTTGCATCTTTAACATGTTTCAAGAATGCATATCCAATTTTTTAAAACATGTGTAGAAAAATCTCTCTTATAAAACTCCAAGCTAATAGGGTTGAACTAGTTGAATTTCCAAAACTTGGATAACAAAACTTTTGTGTTCATTTGTGTTGTGTGAATAAATTTTCCTACTTACATTTTTTATTGCTTTAAATTTTTTCCATAGAAAAACTCTAAAATTTTCATTTTGTCGTGATCTATTTGCCTTTTATCTCTTTTTTTTTACGAGATGAAGGGAAAGTGAAAACCCAAGTTTTGATTTAAGTGAAAAGTATACATCTAAAATGGAAATGCACAATGCACAAATTTAGAGAAAGATAATTCCAAAAAGTGTCTGTAATTTTTTGGAAATGTAAACTCTTTTTAGTTTTTATATATTAGGTTTGGCAATCGTCGGGAAATGGGGGTGGCAGTGGATTTTTAATTAAGTGTTGACTCCCAATCCATAAGTCATTTGTTACCAAAATATAGTCTGTTACGCATGACAAATCACTTTACACCCCATCTATGATCGTAAGGTCAGCTTTTTGTAATTGGGCAAAATAATGGCTTGTTTGACTCGGGTAAATATCCCACCGCACGTTCACTTGAGAATTTATTGAGCATTTGTTATTCTCTTTAAATGGTTTTGATCCATAGCTCATTTGCATATTTAACACGTTTAAAGCTTGCATATCCATTTTTTAAAACATGTGTAAAAAAATCTCTTTCTAACCAAATTCCAAGCTATAAGGGTTGAACTAGTGGAATTCCCCAAACCTGGATAACAAAACTTTTGTGTTCATTTGTGGTGCGTGAATAAATTTTTTCTTTATTTACATATGTTATTGCTTTAAATTTCTTCCATACTTAAACTCTAAAATTTTCATTTTGTTGTGATCTGTTTGCCTTTTATCTCTTTTTTGTTTATGAGATGAAAGGAAACTGAAAACTCTAGTTTTGATTAAAAAAAAAATTGGACATCTAAAATAGAAAAGCACAAAGAATAAATGTAGAGAGAGATAATTCCAAAAGGTGTCTGTAATTTTTAGGGATTTTAAACTATTGTTGGTTTTTATATGTTAGGTTTTACAATCGTCAGGAAAAGGGGGAGGTGGGGGATTTTTAATTGAGTGTTGAATCCCAACCCATAAATCATTCCTTGGAAAAATATAGCCCGTTACGCATGATAAATCACTTTACAATCATCTATGATCGTCACGTCAGCTTTTTGTATATGGGCAAAATAATGGATTATTTGACTCGGGTAAAAATCCCACCGCATTTTCCCTTGAGAATTTATGAACGTTTGTTATTTGCTTTAAAAGGATTGGACCCATAGGTCATTTGCATCTTTAACATGCTTCAAGAATGCATATCCATTTTTTAAAACATGTGTAGAAAAATCTCTTTCTTATTAAACTCCAAGCTATTAGGGTTGAACTAGTGGAGTGTCCCAAACTTGGTTAAAAAAACATTTGTGTTCATTTGTGATGCGTGAATAAATTTTATTTACTTTCATTTGTTATTGCTTTAAATTTTTTCCATACATAAACTTTAAAAGTTTCGTTTTGTTGTGATCTATTTTCCTTTTATCTCTTTTTTGTTTATGAGATGAAGGGAAAGTGAAAACTCATGTTTTGATATAAGAAAAAAGTATACATCTTACATGGAATTGCACAATGCACAAATGTAGAGAGAGATAATTCCAAAAAGTGTCAGTAAATTTTAGGGATTGTAAAAGTTTTTAAGTTTTAATAAATTAGATTTTGCATTCATTGGGAAAAGGAGGAGGCGGGAGATTTTTAACCGAGAGTTGACTCCCAATCTATAAGTCAATCCTTAAAAAAATATAACCCGTCACGCAGGATAAATCAATTTACAATCATCTATGATCATCAGGTCACCTTTTTTTTAAATGGGAGAAAGATTAGCTTGTTGGACTCGGGTAAATATCCCACCGCACGTTCACTTGAGAATTTAATTTGTATTTGTTATTCTCTTTAAAAGGTTTGGATCCATAGGTCATTTGAATCTTTAACATGTTTCAAGCATGCTTTTCCAATTTTTAAAACATGTGTAGAAAAAGCTCTTTCTTATAAAACTCCAAGCTATTATGGTTGAACTAGTGGAATTTCCCAAACTTGGATAACAAAATTTTTGTGTTCATTTGTGGTGTGTAAATAAATTTTCTGTACTTACATTTGTTATTGCTTAAAATTTTTTCCATACATAAACTCTAAAATTTTAATTTGTTGTGATCTATTTGCCTTTTATCTCTTTTTTTTTACGAAATGATGGGAAAGTGAAAACTCAAGTTTTGATTTACGAAAAAAGTATACATCTAAAATGAAAATGCACAACACACAAATGTAAAGAGAGATCATTCCAAAAAAATGTCTTTAACTTTTAGGGATTGTAAACACTTTTTAGTTTTTATTTATTAGGTTTTGCAATCGTTGGAAGAAGGGGGAGGCGTGAGAATTTTAACTAAGTGTTGACTCCCAATCCATAAGTCATTTCTTACAAAAGTATAGCCTGTTACGCATGATAAATCACTTTATAACCATAGATGATCGCTAGGTCAACTTTTTTTAAATGGACAAAATAATGCCTTGTTTAACTCGGGTAAATATCCCACTGCATGTTCACTTGAGAATTTAATCAGCGTTTGTTATTCTCTTTAAAAGGTTTCGATCCATAGGTCATTTGCATCTTTACCATGTTTCAAGCATGCATATCCATTTTTGAAAACATGTCCAGAAAAACCTCTTTCTAATGAAATTCCAAGCTATTAGGGTAGAACTAGTGGAATTCTCCAAACTTGTATAACAAAACTTTTGTGTTCATTTTTGGTGTGCGAATAAATTTTATTTACTTACATTTGTTATTCTTTAAATTTCTACCATACATAAACTCTAAAATTTTCCTTTTTATGTGATCTATTTGCCTTTTATCTCTTTTTTGTTTACGAGATGAAGGGAAAGTGAAAACTTAGGTTTTTTTTAAAAACAAAGTATACATCTAAAATTGAAATGCACATTGTACAAATGTAGAGAGTGATAATTCCAAAAGGTTTCTGTAATTTTTAGGGATTGTAAACTATTTTCAGTTTTTATATATTTGGTTTTGCAAACGTCGGGAAAAAGGGGGAGGCGGGGGATTTTTAACTGAGTGTTGACTCGCAACCCATAAATTCTTCCTTTAAAAAATATAGCTCATTATGCATGATAAATCACTTTACAATCATCTATGATAATCAGGTAAATTTTTTGTAAATGCGCAAAATAATGGCTTATTTGAGTCGGGTAAATATCCCACCGCATGTTCACTTGAGAATTTAATGAACGTTTGTTGTTCGATTTAATAGGTTTGGATCCATAGGTCATTTGCATCTTTAACATGTTTCAACAATGCATATCCATTTTTTGAAACATGTGTAGAAAAATCTCTTTCTTATAAAACACCAAGCTATTAGGGTTGAACTATTGGAATTCCCCAAACTTGGATAACAAAACTTTTGTTTTCATTTGTGGTGTGCGAATAAATTTTCATTAATTAGATTTCTTATTGTTTTAAATTTCTTCCATACATAAACTCTAAAAGTTTTATTTTGTTGTGATCTATTTGCCTTTTATCCATTTTTTGTTTACGAGATGAAGGGAAAGTGAAAACACATGTTTTGATCAGAAAAAAGTATACATTTAACATGGAATTGCACAATGCACAAATGTAGCGAGAGATAATTCCAAAAAGTGTCTGAAATTTTTAGGGATTCTAAACTCTTTTAAGTTTTTATATGTAAGGTTTTGCAATCGTCGGGAAAAGGGGGAGGCAGGGGATTTTTTATTGAGAGTTGACTCCAAATTCATACGTCAATCGTTACAAAAATATAGCCCGTAATACATGATACATCAATTTACAATCATCTATGATCATCAGGTCATCTTTATTTAAATGGGCGAAATAATGGCTTGTTTGACTCGAGTAAATATCCCATCCCATGTTCAGTATAGAATTTAATGTGTATTTGTTGTTCTCTTTAAAATATTTGGATCCATATCCTTTTTTGTAGAAAAATCTCTTTCTTATGAAACTCCAAGCTATTATGGTTGATCTAGTGGTAATTCCCACACTTGGATAACAAACTTTTGTGTTCATTTGTGGTGTGTGAATAAATTTTCTTTACTTACATTTTTTATTGCTTAAAATTTTTTCCATTCATAAACTCTAAAATTTTAATTTGTTGTGATCTATTTTCCTTTTATCTCCTTTCTTTTATGAGATGAAGGGAAAGTGAAAACTCAAGTTTTGATTTAAGAAAAAAGTATACATCTAAATTGGAAATGCACATTGCACAAATGTAGAGAGAGATAATTCCAAAAAGTGTCTGTAATTTTTAGGGATTGTAAACACTTTTTAGTTTTAATTTATTAGGTTTTGCAATCATTGGGAAAAGGGGGAGGCAGGGGAATTTTAACTGAGTGTTGACTCCCAATACATAAGTCATTTCCTACAAAAATATAATCCGTTACGCATGATAAATCACTTTACAACCATCTATCATCTCCAGGTCAGCTTTTTGTAAATAGGCAAAATAATGCCCTATTTGTCTCGGGTAAATATCCCATTGCACGTTCACTTGAGAATTTAATGAGCATTTATTATTCTCTTTAGAAGGTTTGGATCTGTTGGTCATTTGCATCTTTAACATGTTTCTAGCATGCATATCCATTTTTTAAAACAAGTGCAGAAAAATATCTTTCTAATAAAATTCCAAGCTATTAGGGTTGAACTAGTGGAATTCCCCAAACTTGGATAACAAAACTTTAGTGTTCATTTGTGTTGTGAGAATAAATTTCTTAATTTACATTTGTTATTGCTTTAAATTTCTTCCATACATGAACTCTAAAATTTTCATTTTGTTATGATTTGTTTGCCTTTTATCTCTTTTTTGTTTACGAGGTGAAGGGAAAGTGAAAACTCAAGTTTTGATATAAGAAAAAAGTATACTTATAAAAAGATTCTAAAAAAGTATACTTGTTTGACTCGAGTAAATATCCCACCGCACATTCACTTGACAATTTAATGAGCATTTGTTATTCTCTTTAAAAGGTTTGGATACATAGGTCATTTGAATCTTTAACATGTTTCAACCATGCATATCCATTTTTTAAAACATGTGTAGAAAAATTTCTTTCTTATAAAACTCCAAGCTATTATGGTTGAACTAGTGGAATTTCCAAAACTTGGATAACAAAATTTTTGTGTTCATTTGTGGTGTGCGAATAATTTTTTTTTACTTACATTTGTTGTTGCTTTAAATTTATTCCATACACAAACTCTAAAATTTTCATTTTGTTGTGAACTGTTTGCCTTTTATCTTTTTTTTTTACAAGATGAATGGAAAGTGAAAACTCAAGTTTTGATTTAAAAACTAGTAATACATCTAAAATGGAAATGTATAATGCACAAAAGTAGAGAGCGATAATTCCAAAAGTTGTCTGTAATTTTTATGGATTATAAACTATTTATAGTTTTTATATAATAGGTTTTTCAATCATCGGGAAAAGGAAGAGGCGGGGGATTTTTAACTTAATGTTGACACCCAACCCATATGTCATTCCTTAAAAAAATATAGACCATTACGCATGATAAATCACTTTACAATCATCTATGATTGTCAGGTCAGTTTTTTGAAAATGGGCAAAATATTGGCTTGTTTGACTCGGAAAAATATCCCACCGCACGTTCACTTGAGAATTTAATTAGCGTTTGTTATTCACTTTAAAAGGTTTGGATCCATTGGTCATTTGCATCTATAACATTTTTCAAGAATGCATATCCATTTTTTAAAACATGTGTTGAAAAATCTCTTTCTTATAAAACTCCAAGCTATTAGGGTTGAACTAGTGGAATTTCCAAAATCTGGAAAACAAAACTTTTGTGATCATTTGTGGTGTGTGAATAAATTTTATTCACTTACATTTTTTATTGCTTTAAATTTTTTCTGTACATAAACTCTAAAATTTTTATTTTGTTGTGATCTATTTGCCTTTTATCTCTTTTTTGTTTACGAGATGAAGGGAAAGTGAAAACTCAATTTTTGATATTAGAAAAAAGAATGCATCTAACATGGAATTTCAGAATTCACAAATGTAGAGAGAGATAATTCCAAAAAGTGTCTGTAATTTTTAGGGATTGTAAAGTCTTTAAGTTTTTATTTATTAGGTTTTGCAATTGTCGGGAAAAGGGGGAGGCAGGGGATTTTTAACTGAGTGTTGATTCCCAATCCATAACTCATTCCTTACAAAAATATAGCCCGTTACGCATGATAAATCACTTTACAATCATATATGATCATCGGATCAACTTTTTCGAAATGGGCAAAATAATGGCTTGTTTGACACGGGTAAATATCCCACTGCACGTTCACTTGAGAATTTAATGAGCATTTGTTATTCTCTTTAAAAGGCTTCGATCATTAGGTCATTTGCATCTTTAACATGTTTGAAGCATGCATAACCATTTTTTAAAACATGTGAAGAAAAATCTTTTTCTTATAAAAGTCCAAGCTATTAGTGATGAACTAGTGGCATTTCCCAAACATGGATAACAAAACTTTTGTGTTCATTTGTGGTGTGCGAATATATTTACTTTACTTACATTTTTTATTGCTTAAGATTTTTCCCATGCATAAACTCTAAAATTTTCATTTTTTTGTGATCTATTTGCCTTTTATCTCTTTTTTGTTTACAATATGAATGCCAAGTTTTCATTTAAGAAAAAAATATACATCTAAAATTGAAATGCACAATGCACAAATGTAGAGAGAGATAATTGCAAAAAGTGTCTGTAATTTTTAAGGATTTTAAACTCTTTTTAGTTTTTATATATTGGGTTTTGCAATCGTCGGGAAAAGGGGTAGGCAGGGTATTTTTAACTGAGTGTTGACTCCATATCCATAAGTCATTCCTTACAAAAATATAGCCCATGACGCATGATAAATCACTTTACAACCATCTATGGCTTGTTCGACTCGGGGAAATATCCCTCCACGAGTTCACTTGAAAATTTAATGAGCATTTGTTATTCTCTTTAAAAGGTTTTGATCCATAGCTCATTTTCATCTTTAACATATTTCTAGCGTGCATATCCATTTTTTAAAACATGTCTAAAAGAATCTCTTTCTAATAAAATTCCAAGCTATGAGGGTTGAACTAGTAGATTTTCCCAAACTTGGATAACAAAACTTTTGTGTTCATTTGTGGTGTGTAAATAAATTTTCTTTACTTACATTTATTATTGCTTTAAATTTTTTCCATACATAAACTCTAAAATTTTCATTTTATTGTGATCTATTTGCCTTTTATCTCTTTTTTGTTTACTAGATGAAGGGAAAGTGAAAACTCAAGTTTTAATTTAAGAAAAGAGTATACATCTAAAATGGAAATGTAAAATGCACAAATGTAGAGAGAGATAATTCCAAAAAGTGTCTGTAACTTTTAGGGATTGTAAACTCTTTTTAGTTTTTATATTATAGGTTTTGCAATCGTCGGGAAAAGGGGGAGGCGGGTGATATTTAACTGAGTCACTACAACCAATCCATAAGTCAATCCTTAAAAAAATATAGCCCGTTAGGCACGATAAATAACTTTACAATCATCTATGTTCGTTAGGTCAACTTTTGGTAAATGGGCAAAATAATGGCTTGTTTGACTTGGGTAAATATCCCAATGCACGTTCACTTGAGAAATTAATGAGCGTTTGTTATTCTCTTTAAAATGTTTGGATCCATAGGTCATTTGCATCTTTAACATGTTTCAAGCATGCATATCCATTTTTTAAAACATGTGTAGAAAAATATCTTTCTTATAAAACTCCAAGCTATTAGGGTTTCTAGTGGAATTTCCAAAACTTGGTTCCCAAACTTGGTTAACAAAGGTTTTGAGTTCATTTCTTGTGTGTGAATAAATTTTCTTTACTTACATTTTTTATTGCCTTAAAATTTTTCCATACATAAACTCTTAAATTTTCATTTTCTTGTGATCTATTTGCCTTTTATCTCTTTTTTGTTTATGAGATGAAGGGAAAGTGAAAACTCAAGTTTTGATTTAAAAACAAAGTATACATCTAAAATGGAAATGCACAATGCACAAATGTAGAGAGCGATAACTCCAAAAAGTGTCTATAATTTTTAGGGATTGAAAATTATTTTTAGGTTTTATATATTAGGTTTTGCAATCGTCCGAAAAAGGGGAAGGCGGGGGATTTTCCATAAGTCTTTCCTTACAAAAATATACCCCTTTACCCATGATAAATCACTTTACATTCATCTATGATCATCAGGTCAGCCTTTTTTAAATGGGCAAAATAATGGCGTGTTTGACTCGGGTAAATATCCTACTGCACGTTAGCTAGAGAATTTAATAAACGTTTGTTATTCTCTATAAATGTTTGGATCCTTTGGTCATTTGAACTTTGTCATGTTTCAAGCATTCATATCCATTTTTGAAAACATGTGTAGTAAAATCTCTTTCTTATTAAACTCCAAGCTATTACGGTTGAACTAGTGGAATTTCCCAAACTTGAATAACAAAACTTTTGTGTTTATTTGTGGTGTGCGAATAAATTTTCTTTATTTACATTTTTTATTGCTTTAAATTTCTTATGTACATAAAATCTAAAATTTTCATTTTGTTCTGATGTATTTGCTTTTTATATCTTTTTTGTTTACGAGATGAAGGGAAAGTCAAACCTCAAGTTTTGATTTAAAAATAAAGTGTACATCTAAAATGGAAATGCACAATGCATAAATGTAGAGAGCGATAACTCCAAAAAGTGTCTATAATTTTTAGGGATTGTAAACTATTTTTAGTTTTTAAATATTAGGTTTTGCAATCGTCAGGAAAAAGGGGGGGTGGGGGATTTTTAACTGAGACTTGACACCCAATCCATAAGTCATTCCTTACAAAAATATAGTACGTTCCGCATGAGAAATAAATTTACAATCATCTATGATCAATAGGTCACCTTTTTTCAAATGGGCAAAACAATGGCTTGTTTGACTTGGGTAAATATCCCACTGTACGTTCAGTTGAGAATTTAATGAGCATTTGTTATTCTCTTTAAAAAGTTTGGATGCATAGGTCATTTGAATCTTTAAAATGTTTCATGCTTATCAATTTTTTAAAAAAAGTGTAGAAAAATCTCATTCTTATAAAACTCCAGGCTTTTTGGGTTGAACTAGTGGAATTCCCCAAACTTGGAAAACAAGCATTTTGTGTTCATTTGTGGTGTGCGAATAAATTTTCTTTACTAACATTTGTTATTGCTTTAAATTTCTTCCATACATAAACTCTAAAAATTTTATTTTGTTGTGATCTATTTGCCTTATATCTCTTTTTTGTTTACAAGATAAAGGGAAAGTGAAACCTCAATTTTTGATTTAAAAAAAAATTATACATCTAAAATGAAAATGCACAATGCATAAATGTAGAGAGAGATAATTCCAAAAAGTGTCAGTAAATTTTAGGGATTTTAAACTCTTTTTAGTTTTTATATATTAGGTTTTGCCATAGTCGGGAAATGGGGGAGGCGGGGGATTTTTAAGTGAGTGTTGACTCCCAATCCATAAGTCAATCCTTATAAAAATATAGCCCGTTACGCATGATAAATCACTTTACAATCATCTATGATCGTCAGCTCAGCTTTTTGTAAATGGGCAAAATAATGGCTTGTTTGACTCGGGTAAATATCCCACAACACATTCGCTTGAGAATTTAATGAACATTTGTTATTCGCTTTAAAAGGTTAGGATCCTTAGATCATTTGAATCTTTAACATGTTTCAAGCATGCATATCCATTTTTTAAAACATGTGTAGAAAAATCTCTTTCTTATAAAACTCCAAGCTATAAGGGTTGAACTAGTGGAATTTCCCAAACTTGGAAAACAAAGCATTTGAGTTCATTTGTGGTGTGTGAATAAATTTTCTTTGCTTACATTTTTTATTGCTTTAAATTTCTTCCAAACATTAGCTCTAAATTTTCATTTTTTTGTGATCTATTTGCCTTTTATCTCTTTTTTGTTTAAGCGAAGAAGGGAAAGTCAAACCTCAAGTTTTGATTTAAAAAGAAAGTGTACATCTAAAATGGAAATGCACAATGCACAAATGAAGAGAGCGATAACTCCAAAAAGTGTTTGTAATGTTTAGGAATTGTAAATTATTTTTAGTTTTTATATATTAGGTTTTGCAATCATCAGGAAAAGGGGGAGGTGGGGTATTTTTTACTGAGAGTTGACACCCAATTCATAAGTCATTCCTGATAAAAATATTGCCCGTTACGCATGATAAATCAATTTACAATCATCTATGATCGTCTGGTCACCTTTTTTTAAATGTGCAAAACAATGGCTTGTTTGACTCAGGTAAATATCCCACCGGAAGTTCACTTGAGAATTTAATGAGCATTTGTTATTCTCTTTAAAAGGTTTGGATCCATAGGTCATTTGAATCTTTAAAATGTTTCAAGCATGCTTATCAATTTTTAAAACATGTGTAGAAAAATCTCTTTCTTATAAAACTCCAAGCTATTGAGGTTGAACTAGTGGAATTTCCCAAACTTGGATAACAAAACTTTTGTGTTCATTTGTGGTGTGTGAATAAATTTTATTTACTTGCATTTGTTATTGGTTTATATTTTTTCTATACAAAAACTCTAAAATTTTCATTTTGTTGTGATCTATTTGCCATTTATCTCTTTTTTGTTTACGAGATGAAGGGAAAGTGAAAAATCAACTTTTGATTCAAGAAAAAGTATACATCAAAAATGGAAATGCTCAAAGCACAAATGTAGAGAGAGACGATTCCAAAAAGTTTCTATAATTTTAAGGGATTGTAAACTCTTTTTTAGTTTTTATATATTAGGTTTTGAAATTGTCAAGAAAAGGGGGAGGCGGGAGATTTTTAACTAAGTGTTGACTCCCAATCCATAAGTCATTGCTTACAAAAATATAGGCCGTTACGCATGATAAATTACTTTACAATCAGCTATGATAGTCAGGTCAGCTTTTTGATGCCTTGTTTGACACGGGTAAATATCCCACTGCACGTTCACATGAGATTAATGAGTGTTTGTTATTCTCTCAAAATGGTTTGGATCCATAGGTCATTTGCATCTTTAACATGTTTCAAGCATGCATATCCATTTTTTAAAACTTGTGCAGAAAAATCTCTTTGTTATAAAACTCCAAAGCTATAAGGGTTGAAGTAATGGAATTTCCCAAACTAGGATAACAAAATTTTATGTTCATTTGTGGTGTGAGAATAAATTTTCTTTACTTACATTTGTTATTGCTTTAAATTTTTTACATACATAAAATCTAAAATTTTCATTTTGTTGTAATCTATTTGCCTTTATAAACTTTTTTGTTGACCAGATGAATGGAAAGTGAAAGCTTAAGTTTCATTTAAGAAAAAAGTGTACATCTTAATTGAAAATTCACAATGCACAATGCGTAAATGTAGAGAGAGATAATTCCAAAAAGTGTCTGTAATTTTTAGGGATTGTTAACTCTTTTTAGTTTTTATATATTTGGTTTTGTAATTGTCGGGAAAAGGGGGAGGCGGGGGATTTTTAACAGAGTGTTGACTCCCAATCCATGAGTCATTCCTTACAAAAATATAGACCATTACACATGATAAATCACTTTACAATCATCAATGATCATCGGGTCAGCTTTTCTTAAATAGGCAAAATAATGGCTTGTTTGACTCGAGTAAATATCCCACTACACGTTCACTTGAGAATATAATGATCATTTCTTATTCTCTTTAAATGTTTTGGACCCATTGGTCATTTGCATCTTTAACATATTTCAAGCATGCACATCCATTTTTTAAAATGTGTGAAGAAAAATCTCTTTCTTATAAAAATTGAAGTTAGAGTTGAACTAGTGGAATTTCCCAAACTTGGATAAAAAAACTTTTGTATTCATTTGTGGCATGTGAATAAATTTTCTTTAGTTACATTTGTTATTGCTTTAAATTATTTCCATACATAAACTCTAAAATTTTCTTTTTGTTGTGAACTATTTACCTTTTATCTCTTTTTTGTTTACGAGATAAAGGAAAAGTGAAAAATCAAGTTTTGATTTAAGAAAAAGTTATACATCTAAAATTTATATGCACAATGCACAAATGTAGAGAGAGATAATTCCAAAAAGTGTATGTAACATTTTACGATTGTAAACTCTTTTTAGTTTTTATAAATTATGTTTTCCAATCGTCGAGAAAGGAGGGAGGCGAGGGATTTTTAACTCAGTGTTGACTCCCAATCTAAAAGTCATTCCTGTAAAAAATATAGTCCATTACGCATGATAAATCTCTTTACAATCATCTATGATCGTCAGGTCTCATTTTTGTAAATGGGCAAAAAATAGCTTGTTTGACTCGGTTAAATATCCCAGCGTATGTTCTCTTGAGAATATAATGAGCGTTTGTTATTCTGTTTAATTGGTTTGGATCCATAGGTCATTTGCATCTTTAACATGTTTCAAGAATGTATATCCATTTTTTAAAACATGTGTAGAAAAATCTCTTTCTTATAAAATTCAAAGCAATTAGGGTTGAACTAGTGGAATTTCCAAAACTTGGACAACAAAACTTTTGTGTTCATTTGTGATGTGGGAATAAATTTTCTTTAGTTACATTTGTTATTGCTTTAAATTTTTTCCATACAAAAACTCTTAAATTTTCATTTTATTGTCATCTGTTTACCTTTTATCTTTTTTTTTTTTGTTTACGAGATGAAGGGAAAGTGAAAACTCAAGTTTGATTTACAAAAAAAGTTTACATCTAAAATCGAAATGCACAATGAACAAATGTTGAGAGCGATAATTCCAAAAAGTGTCAGTAATTTTAAGGGACTGTAAACTATTTTTATTTTTTATATATTTGGTTTTGCAATCGTCGGGAAAAGGGGGAGGCGGTGGATTTTTAACTGAATGTTGAATCCCAATCCATAAGTCATTCCTTACAAAAAAATATCTCGTTACGCATTATAAATTACTTTCAATCATCTATGATCATTAGGTCAGCTTTTTGTAAATGGGCAAAATAATGGCTAGTTTGACTCAAGTAAATATCCTATCACACGTTCACTTGAGAATTTAATGAGCATTTGTTATTCTCTTTAAAAGGTTTGGATCCATAGTTCATTGGAATCTTTAACATGTTTTAAGCATGCTTATCAATTTTTTAAAACAAGTGTAGAAAAATCTCTTTCTTATAAAACTCCAAGCTATTTAGGTAGAACAAGTGGAATTTACCAAATTTGGATAACAAAATTTTTGTGTCATTTGTGGTGTGTGAATATTTTTTTTTTCTTGCATTTGTTTTTGCTTTAAATTTTTTCCATCAAAAACTTTAAAATTATTATTTTGTAGTGATCTTTTTGCCTTTTATCTCTTTTTTTTGTTTAGGTGATGAAGGGAAAGGAAACAATCAAGTTTTGATTTAAGAAAAAAGTATACATCTAAAATGGAAATGCTCAAAGCACAAATGCAGAGAGAGATAATTCCAAAAATTTTCTGTAATTTTTAAGGTTTGTAAACTTCTTTTTAGTTTTTATATATTAGGTTTTGCAATTGTCGAGAAAAGGGGCAGGCAGGAGATTTTTAATTGAGTGTTGACTCCCAATCCATAAGTCATTGCTTACAAAAATATAGCCCATTGTGCATGATAAATCACTTTACAATCATCTATAATAGTCAAGTCAGCTTTTTGTAAATGGGCAAAATAATGCCTTATTTTACTCAGGTAAATATCCCACCGCACGTTCTCTTGAGAATTTAATGAGTGTTTGTTGTTCTCTTTAAAAGGTTTGGATCCATAGGTCATTTGCATCATTAACATATTTCAAGCATGCATATCCATTTCTTAAAACTCTTGTGGAAAAATCTCTTTCTTATAAAACACCAAGCTATTAGGGTTGAACTAATGGAAGTTCCCAAACTTGGATAACAAAATTTTGTGTTCATTTGTGGTGTGTGAATAAATTTTCTTTAGTTACATTTGTTATTGCTATATATGTTTTACATACATAAACTCTAAAATTTTTATTTTGTTATGATCTATTTGCCTTTATTTTCTTTTTTGTTGACCAGATGAATGGAAGTGAAAACACCATTTTTCATATAAGAAAAAAGTGTACATCTAAATTGAAAAAGCACAATGCACAAAGCGCAAATATAGAGAGAGATAATTCCAAAAAGTATCAGTAATTTTTAGGGATTGTAAACTCTCTTTAGTTTTTATATATTAGGTTTTGCCATAGTCGGGAAAAGGGGGAGGAGGGGGATTTTTAACTGAGTGTTGGCTCCCAATCCATAAGTCATTCCTTACAAAAATATAGCCCGTTACGCATGATAAATCACTTTTACAATCATCTATGATCATTGGGTCAACTTTTCTTAAATGGGCAAAATAATGGCTTGTTTGACTCGGGTAAATATCCCACCGCATGTTAACTTGTGAACTTAATGAGAGTTTGTTATTCTCTTTAAAAGTTTTGGATTCATTGGTCATTTGCATCTTTAACATGTTTCAAGCATGCATATCCATTTTTTTAAAACATGTGAAGAAAAATCTCTTTCTTTTAAAACTCGAAGCTATTAGGGTTGAACTAGTGGAATTTCCCAAACTTGGATTAAAAAAGTTTTGTGTTCATTTGTGGTGTGTGAATAAATTTTATTTTCTTAAATTTTTTAGTGCTTTAAAGTTTTTCCATACATAAACTCTAAAATTTTCATTTTATTGTGATCTATTTGCCTTTTATATCTTTTTTGTTTACGAGATGAAGGGAAATTAAAAACACAAGTTTTGATTTAAGAAAAATTTACATCTAAAATTTAAATGCACACTGCACAAATGTAGAGAGGGATAATTCATAAAAGTGCATATAACTTTTTGCGATTGTAAACTCTTTTTAGTTTTTATATATTAGGTTTTGCAATCGTCGAGAAAGGAGGGAGGCGAGGGATTTTTAACAAATTGTTGAATCCTAACCCATAAGTCATTCCTTACAAAAATATAGCCCGTTATGCATGGTAAATCTTTTTACAATCATCTAAGATCATCAGGTTAGCTTTTTGTAAATGGACAAAATAATGGCTTGCTTGACTCGGGTAAATATCCCACCGCACATTCACTTGAAAATTTAATGAGAGTTTGTTATTCTCTTTAAATGGTTTGGATCCATAGGTCATTTGCATCTTTAACATGTTTCAAGAATGCATATCCATTTTTTAAAAAGTGTGTAGAAAAATCTCTTTCTTATAAAATTCGAAGCTATTAGGGTTGAACAAGTCGAATTTCCAAAACTTGGATAAAAAAACTTTTGTGTTCATTTGTGGTGTGCGAATAAATTTTCTTTAGTTACATTTGTTATTGCTTTAAATTTTTTCCACACAAAAACTCTTAAATTTTCATTTTATTGTCATCTGATTGCCTTTTATCTTTTTTTTATTAACGAGATGAAGGGAAAGTGAAAACTCAAGTTTTTATTTAAAAAAAAAAGTTTACATCTAAAATGGAAATGCACAATGCACAAATGTAGAGTTTGATAATTTCAAAAAAGTGTCATTAATTTTTAGGGATGGTAAGCTATTTTTAGTTTTTAAATATTTGGTTTTCCAATCGTCGGGAAAAGGGGGAGGCGGGGGATTTTTAACTGAGTGTTGAATCCCAATCCAAAAGTCATTACTTACAAAAAAAATAGCATGTTACGCATGATAAATCACTTTTCAATCATCTATGATCATCAGGTCAACTTTTTGTAAATGGGCAAAATAATGGCTTATTTGACTAGGGTAAATATCCCACCGCATGTTCACTTTAGAATTTAATGAGAATTTGTTATTCTTTTTAAAATATTTGGATCCCTAGGTCATTCTAATCTTTAACATGCTTCAAGCATGCTTATCAATTTTTTAAAACAAGTGTTGAAAAATCTCTTTCTTATAAAACTCCAAGCTATTAAGGTTGAACTAGTGGAATTTCCCAAACTTGGATAATAAAACTTTTGTGTTCATTTGTGGTGTGTGAATAAATTTTCTTTACTTACATTTATTATTGCTTTAAATTTTTTTCCAAACAAAAACTCTTAATTTTTTTTTGAAGTTATCTTTTTACCTTTTATCTCTTTTTTGTTGACGAGATGAAGGGAATGTGAAACCTCAAGTTTTGATTTAAGAAAAAGTTATACATATCAACTGGAAATGCATAATGCACAAATTTAGAGAGATATAATTCCAAAAAGTGTATGTAAATTTTAGGGATTGTAAACTCTTTTTATTTTTTATTTAATAGGTTTTGCAATGGTCGGGAAAAGGGGCAGGCGGGTAATTTATAACTAACTGTTGCTTCCAAATCCATAGTCATTCCTTAAAAAATTATAGCCCGTTACGTATGATAAATCACTTTACAACCATCTATAATTGTTAGGTCAGCTTTTTGTAAATTGACAAAATAATGGTTTGTTTGATTCTCGAAAATATCCCACCGCACCCAAACTTGAGAATATAATGAGCGTTTGTTATTCTCTTTAAAAGGTTTGGATCCATAGGTCATTTTCATCTTTAACATGTTTCAAGCATGCATATTCATTTTTTAAAACATGTGTAGAAAAATCTCTTTCTAATAAAATTCCAAGCTATTACGGCTAATCTAGTGGAATTTCCCAAACTTGGATAACAAAACTGTTGAGCTCAATTTTGAAGTGTGAATAAATTTTCTTAAGTTATATTTCTTATTGCTTTCAATTTTTTTGATACATAAACTTTAAAATTTTCATTTTGTTGTGATATATTTGCGTTTTATCTATTTTTTGTTTATGAGATGATGGGAAAGAGAAACCTCATGTTTTTATTGTAGAAAAAAGTATAAATCTAAAATGGAAATGCACAATGCAAAAATGTAGAGAGAGATAATTCCAAAAAGTGTCTGTAATTTTTAGGGATTGTAAACTCTTTTTAGTTTGTATATATTACATTTTGCTATCGTCGGGAAAAGGGGGAGGCAGGGGATTTTTAACTGAGTGTTGATTCCCAATCCATAAGTCATTCCTTAAAAAAATATAGCCCGTTACGCATGATAAATCACTTTACAATCATCTATCAACGTCAAGTCAGCTTTTTTGTAAATGGAAAAAACAATAGCATGTTTAACTCGGGTAAATATCCTACCGCACGCTCACTTAAGAATTTAATGAGCGTTTGTTATTCTCTTTAAAAGGTTTGGTGCCATAGGACATTTTCATCTTTAACATGTTTCAAGCGTGCATATCCAATTTTTAAAACAAGTGTAGAAAAATGTTTTTCTAATAATATTCCAAGCTAAAAGGGTTGAACAAGTGGAATTTCCAAAACTTGGATAACAAAATTTTTGTGTTCATTTGGGGTGTGTGAATAAATTTTATGTACTTACATTTATTATTCCTATAAAAAAATTTTGTACATAAACTCTAAAATTTTCTTTTTGTTGTGATGTATTTGCCTTTTATTTCTTTTTTTGTTTACGAGATGAAGGGAAAGTGAAAAATCACGTTTTGATTTAAGAAAAAAGTATACATCTAAAATGGAAATGCACAATGCACAAATGTAGACATAGATAATCCCAAAAAGTGTCTGTAATTTTTAGGGATTGTAAACTATTTGTCATTTTTATATATTCGGTTTTGTAATCGTCGGGAAAACGAGGAGGCGAGGGATTTTTACATGAGTGTTGACTCGCAATCCTTAAGTCATTCCTTACAAAGATATAGCCCGTTACGCATGATAAATCATTTTACAACCATGTGATCGTCAGGTTAGCTTTTCTTAAATGGGCAAAATAATGGCTTGTTTGACTCGGGTCAATATCCCACCGCACGTTCACTTGAGAATTTAATGAGCGTTTGTTATTCTCTTTCAAATGTTTGGATCCATAGGGCAATTGCATATTTAATGTGTTATAAGCATGCATATCCATTTTTTAAAAACATGTGAAGAAAAATTTATTTCTTATAAAACTCCAAGCTATTAGGGTTGTACTAGTGGAATTTCCCAAACTTGGATAACAAAAAAAATTGTGTTCATTTGTGGTGTGTGAATAAATTTTCTTTACTTACATTTCTTATTGCATTAAATTTTTTCCATACTTAAACTGTAAAATTTTCATTTTGTTGTGATCTATTTGCCTTTTATCTCTTTTTTGTCGACGAGATGAAGGGAAAGTGAAAACTCAAGTTTTGATTTATGAAAAAAGTATACATCTAAACTAGAAATGCAAAAATGTACAGAGAGATAATTCCCAAAACTATCTGTGATTTTTAGGGATTGTAAACTCTTTTTTAGTTTTTATTTATTAGGTTTTGCAATCGTAGGGAAAAGGGGGTGGTGGGGGATTTTTAACTGAGTATTGACTCCACATCCATAAGTCATTCCTTACAAAAATATAGCCCGTTATGCATGATAAATCACCTGACAACCATCTATGATCTTAAGGTAAGCTTTTTGTAAATGGGCAAAGTAAAGGCTTGCTTGACTCGGCAAAATATCCAACCGCGTGTTCACGTGAGAATTTAATGACCGTTTGTTATTCTCTTTAAAAGGTTTGGATCCATAGGTCAATTGCATCTTCAACATGTTTCAGGCATGCATATCCATTTTTTAAATTATGTGTAAAAAAATTTCTTTCTTATAAAATTCCAAGTAATGAGGGTTGAACTAAGGGAATTTTCCAAACTTGGATAACAAAACTTTTGTGTTCATTTGTGGTGTGTGAATCAATTTTCTTTACTTACATTTATTATTGCTTTAAATGTTTTTCATATATAAACTCTAAAATTTTCATTTTGTAGTGATCTATTTGCCTTTTATCTTTTTTTGGTTTACAAGATGAAGGAAAAGTGAAAACTCAAGTTTTGATTTAAAAAAATAGTATAGATCTAAAATGGAAATGTACAATGCAAAAATATAGAGAAAGACAATTCCAAAAAGTGTCTGTAACTTTTAGGTATTGTAAACTCTTTTTAGTTTTTATATAATAGGTTTTGCAATTGTCAGGAAAAGGGGGAAGCGGGGGATTTTTAACAGTGTTGACTCCCAATCCATAAGTCATTCCTTAGAAAAATATAGCCCGTTAGGCATGATAAATAACTTTACAATCATCTATGATCGTTAGGTCAACATTTTGTGAATGGGCAAAATAATGGCTTGTTTGACTTAGGTAAATATGCCACCACACGGTCAATTGAGAATTTAATGAGCGTTTGTTATTCTCTTTAAAAAGTTTGGATCCATAGGTCATTTCCATCTTTAACATGTTTCAAGCATTCATATCCATTTTTTAAAACATGTGTAGAAAATCTCTTTCTTATAAAACTCCAACCTATCAGGGTTGAACTTGTGGAATTTCCCGAACTTGGATAACAAAAGTTTTGTGTTCGTTTGTGGTGTGTGAATAAATTTTCTTTACTTACATTTGTTATTGCTTCAAATTTTTCCATACATAAACTCTAAAATTTTCATTTTGTTCTGATCTATTTGCCTTTTATCTCTTTTTTTTTTTACGAGAAGAAGGGAAAGTGAAAAACTCAATTTTGGATCTAATTGAAAAGTATACATATAAAATGGAAATGCACAATGCACAAATGTAGAGAGAGGTAATTCCGGAAAGTGTCTGTAATTTTTAGGGATTGTTAACTCTTTTTAGTTTGTATATATTACATTTTGTAATTATTAGGAAAAGGGAGAGGCAGGGGATTTTTAACTGAGTGTTAACTCCTAATCCATAAGTCATTCCTTAAAAAAATATAGCCCGTTACGCATGATAAATCACTTTTCAATCATCTATGAACTTCAGGTCAGCTTTTTGTAAATGGGCAAAACAAGAGCTTGTTTGACTCAGGTAAATATCCCATCCCACATTCACATGAGAATTTAATGAGCGTTTGTTATTCTCATTAAAAGGTTTGGATCCATAAGTCATTTGCATCTTTAATATGTTTCAAGCATGCATTTCTATTTTTTAAAACATGTGTAGAAAAATCTATTTCTTATAAAACTCCAAGCTATCAAGCTTGAACTAATGGAATTTCCAAAACTTGGATAAGAAAATTTTTGTGTTCATTTGTGGTGTTTGAATAAATTTTCTTTATTTAAATTTTTTATTGCTTAAAATTTTTACCCTACATAAACTCTAAAATTTTCATTTTTTTTTATCTATTAGTCTTTTATCTCTTTTTTTTATGAGATGAAGGGAAAGTGAAAAGTATACATCTAAAATGGAAATGCAAAATGCAAAAATGTAGAGAGAGGTAATTCCAAAAAGTGATTGTAATTTTTAGGGATTATAAAATCTTTTTAGTTTGTATATATTACTTTTTGCAATTGTTGGGAAAAGGGGGAGGTAGGGGATTTTTAATTGAGTGTTGACTCCCAATCCATAAGTCATTCCTTACAAAAATATAGCCCATTACGCATGATAAATAACTCTACAATCATCAATGAACGTCAGGTCAGCTTTTTGTGAATGGGTAAAATTATAGCTTGTTTGACTCGGGTAAATATCCCACCGCACGTTCACTTGAGAATTTAATGAGCGTTTGTTATTCTCTTGAAAAGGTTAGGATCCATAGGTCATTTGCCTCTTTAACATGTTTCAAGCATGCATATCCAGTTTTTTAACCATGTGTAGAAAAATCTCTTTCTTTTAAAATTCCAAGCTATTAGGGTTGAACTT
Organism: Aristolochia californica; assembly: GCF_029961685.1. Lineage (NCBI taxonomy): Eukaryota > Viridiplantae > Streptophyta > Magnoliopsida > Piperales > Aristolochiaceae > Aristolochia > Aristolochia californica. The sequence continues at coordinate 23,392,251 of NW_027181992.1, forward strand.
GTGGAATTCCCCAAACTTTGATAACAAAAATTTCGTGTTCAATTGTGGTGTAGAATTAATTTTCATTACTTACATTTGTGATTGCTTTAAATTTCTTCCATACATAAACTCTAAAATGTCATTTTGTTGTGATCTATTTGCCTTTTATCCGTTTTTTGTTTACGAGATGAAGGGAAATTGAAACCTCAAGTTTTGATTAAAATGAAAAGTATACATCTAAAATGGAAATGCACAATGCACAAATATAGAGGGGGATAACTCCAAAAAGTGTCTATAATTTTTAGGGATTTTGAACTATTTTTAGTTTTTATATATTAGGTCTTGCACTCTTCGGGAAAAGGGGGAGGTAGATGATTTTTAAATGAGTGTTGACTCCCAATCCATAAGTCATTCCTTAAAAAAATATAGCCCGTTATGCATGATAAATCACTTTACAATCATCTATGATCGTCAGGTCAGCTTTTTTTTAATGGGCAAAATAATGGCTTTTTTTATTCGGGTAAGTATCCCACCGCACGTTCGCTAGATAATTTAATGACCATTTGTTGTTCGCTTTAAAAGGTTTGGGTCCATAGGTCATTTGCATCTTTAACATGTTTCAAGCATGCATATCCATTTTTTAAAACATGTGTAGAAAAATCTCTTTCTTATAAAACTCGAAGCTATTAGGGTTGAACTAGTGGAATTTCCCAAACTTGGATAACAACACTTTTATGTTCATTTGTGGTGTGTGAATAAATTTTCTTTACTTACATTTGTTATTGCTTTAAATTTTTTCCATACATAAACTCAAAAATTTTCATTTTTGTTATGATCTATTTGCCTTTTATCTCTTTTTTTTACGAGATTAAGGGAAAGTGAAAACTCAAGTTTTGATGTAAGAAAAAAGTATACGTCATACATGGAATTGCACAATGCAAAAATTTAGAGAGAGATAATTCCAAAAAGTGCATATAAGTTTTAGTGATTGTAAACTCATTTAAGTTTTGATATATTTTTGTTTGCAATCGTCGGGAAAAAGGGGATGCGGGGGATTTATAACTGAGAGTTGACTGCCAATCCATAAATCATTCCTTACTAAAATATAGCACGTTATGCATTACAAATCAATTTACAATCATCTATGATCGTCAGGTCATATTTTTTTAAATGGGCAAAGAATGGCTTGTTTGACTAGGGTAGATATCCCACTGCACGTTCACTTGAGAATTTAATGAGCATTAGTCATTCTCTTTAAAAGGTTTGGATCCATAGGTCATTTGAATCTTTAACATGTGTAGAAAAATCTCTTTCTTATAAAACTCCAAGCTATTAGGGTTGAACTAGTGAAATTTCCCAAAACTTGGATAACAAAAATTTTGTGTTCATTTGTGGTGTGTGAATAAATTTTCTATACTTACATTTGTTATTGCTTTAATTTTTTTCCCATTCATAAACTCTAAAATTTTCATTTTTTGTAATCTGTTTGCCTTTTATCTCTTTTTTGTTGACAAGATGAAGGGAAAGTGCAAACTCAAGTTTTCATTTAAAATAAAGTATACATCTAAACTGGAAATGCACAATGCACAAATATAGAGAGAGATATTTCCCAAAACTTTCTGTAATTTTTAGGGATTGTAAACTCTTTTTAGCTTTTATTTATTTGGTTTTGTAATCGTAGGGAAAAGGCAGAGGCGGGGGACTTTTAACTGAGTGTTGACTCCCAAGCCATAAGTCATTCCTTACAAAAATATAGCATGTTCGCATGATAAATCACTTTACAATCATCTATGATTGTCAGGCCTGCTTTTCCTCAATGGGCAAAATAATGGCTTGTTTGACTCGGGTAAACATCCCACTGCACGTTCACTTGAGAATTTAATGAGCATTTGTTATTCTATTTAAAAGGTTTGGATCATTAGGTCATTTGCATCTTTAACATGTTTGAAGCATGCAAATCCATATTTTAAAAAAAGTGATGAAAAATCTCTTTCTTATAAAACTCCAAGCTATTACTGTTGAACTAGTGTAATTTCCCAAACTTGGATAACAAAACTTTTGTGTTCATTTGTGGTGTGTGAATAAATTTTCTTTACTTACATTTGTTGTTGCTTAAAAATTTTTCCATACATAAACTCTTAAATTTTTATTTTGTTGTGATCTATTTGCCTTTTATTTCTTTTTTGTTTACGAGATGAAGGGAAAGTGAAATCTCAAGTTTTGATTTTAAGAAAAAAGTATACATCTAAAATGGAAAATCCATAATGCACAAATGTAGAGAAAGATAATTCCAAAAAGTGTCTGTACTTTTTAGGGATTGTAAACTCTTTAGTTTTTATATATTAGGTTTTGCAATCGTCGGGAAAAGGGGAGGCAGGGGATTTTAAACTGAGTGTTGACTCCCAATCCATAAGTCATTCCTTACTAAAATATAGCCCGTTAAGATAAATCACTTTACAATCATCTATGATCGTCAGGTCAGCTTTTTGTAAATGGGCAAAACAATGGCTTGTGTCACTCGGGTAAATATCCTACCATACGTTCACTTGAGAATTTAATGATCGTTTGTTATTCTCTTTAAAATGTTTGGATCCGTAGGTCATTTGCATCTTTAACATGTTTCTAGCATGCATATTCATTTTTTAAAACATTTGTAGAAAAATCTCTTTCTTATAAAATTCTAAACAATTAGGGTTAGTCTAGTGGAGTCTCCCAAACTTGTATAACAAAACTTTTGTGTTCATTTGAGGTATGCGAATAAATTTTCTTTACTTACATTTGTTGTTGGTTTAAATTTTTTCTATACATAAACTTTAAAATTTTCATTTGGTTGTGATCTGTTTGCCTTTTATCACTTTTTGGTTTACGAGATGAAGGGAAAGTGAAACTTCATGTTTTGATTTAATAAAAAGTATACATCTAAAATGGAAATGCACAATGCACAAATGTAAAGAGCGATAATTCCAAAAAGTGTCTATAATTTTAAGGGATTGTAAACTATTTTTAGTTTTTATATATTTGGTTTTGCAATCGTCAGGAAAAGGAGGAGGCGTGGAATTTTTAAATGAGTGTTGACACCAGTCCATAAATCATTCCTTACAAAAATATAGCCCGTTACGCATTATAAATCTCTTTACAATCATCTATGATCGTCAGGTCAGCTTTTTGTAAATGGGCAAAGTAATGGCTTGTTTGACTCGGGTAAATATCCCACCGCACGTTCATTTGCGAATTTAATGAGCATTTTGTATTCGCTTTAAAAGGTTTGGAACAATAGGTCATTTGTGTCTTGAACATGTTTGGAGCATGAACATCCATTTTTTAAAACATTTGAAGTATAATCTCTTTCTTATAAAACTCCAAGCTATTAATTTTGAACTAGAGGAATTTCCCAAACTTGGATAACAAAACTTTTGTGTTCTAAACATCAACTCTAAAATTTTCATTTTCTAGTGACTTATTTGCCTTTTATCTCTTTTTTGTTGACGAGATGCAAGGAAAGTGAAAAGTCAAGTTTTGATTTAAGAAAAAAGTATACATCTAAACTGGAAATGCATAATGCACAAATATAGAGATAGATAATTCCAAAAAGTGTCTGTAATATTTAGGGATTGTGAACCGTTTTTAGTTTTTATATATTTCGTTTTGCAATAATCTAGAAGGGGGAGCCAGGGGATTTGGTTTCGAGATGAAGGGAAAGTGAAAACTCAAGTTTTGATTTAATAAAAAAGTATACATATAAAATTGAAATGCACTAGGCACAAATGTAGAGAGATGTCATTCCAAAAAGTTTCTCTAAGTTTTAGGGATTGTAAACTCTTTTTAGTTTTTATATATTAGGTTTGGCAATCGTCCGGAAAAGGACAGGCGGGGTATTTTTAACTGAGTGTTGACTCCACATCCATAAATCATTCCTGAAAAAAATATAGCCCGTTACGCATTATAAATCACTTTACGACCTTCTATGATTGTAAGGTAAGCTTTTGTAAACAGGAAAAAAATGGCTTGTTTAACTTGACAAAATATCCCACCGTGCGTTCACTTGAGAATTTAACGAGCGTTTGTTGTTCTCTTTAAAAGGTTTGGATCCATAGATCACTTGCATCTTTAACATGTTTCAAGCATGCATATCCATTTTTTAAAACATGTGTAAAAAAATCTCTTTCTTATAAAATTCCAAGCAATGAGAGTTGAATTAGTGGAATTTCCAAAACTTGGATAACAAAGCTTTTGTGTTCATTTGTGGTGTGTGAATCAATTTTCTTTATTTACATTTATTATTGCTTTAAAATTTTTCCATACATAAACCCTAAAATTTTCATTTTGTTGTGATCTATTTGCCTTTTGTCTTTGTTTTGTTTACATGATGAAGGGAAAGTGAAAACCCAAGTTTTGATTTAAGGAAATAGTATACATCTAAAATGAAAATGTACAATGCACAAATGTAGAGAGATAATTCAAAAAAGTGTCTGTAACTTTTAGGGATTGTCAACTCTTTTTTGTTTCAATATAATAGGTTTTGCAATCGCCGGGAAAAGGAGAAGCGGGGATTTTTAACGGAGTGTTGACTCTCAATCCATAAGTCAATCCTTACAAAAATAAAGCCCGTTAGCCATAATTAATAACTTTACAATCATCTATGATCGTTACGTCAGCTTTTTGTAAATGGGCAAAATAATGGCTTGTTTTACTCGGGTAAATATCCCACCGTACGTTCACTTGAGAATTTAACGAGCGTTTGTTATTCTCTTTAAAAGGTTTGGATCCATAGGTCATTTGCATCTTTAACATGTTTCAAGCATGCATATCCATTTTTTAAAACATGTGTTGAAAAATCTGTTTCTTATAAAACTCCAAGCTATTAGGGTAGGTTGAACTAGTGGAATTTTACAAACTTGGATAACAAAATTTTATGTTCGTTTGTGGTGTGTGAGTAAATTTTCTTTTATTACATTTGTTATTGCGTTAAATTTTTTCCATACATAAACTCTAAAATTTTCATTTTGTTGTGGTCTATTTGCCTTTTATCTCTTTTTGGTTTACGAGATGAAGGAATAGGAAAACTCAATTTTGGATTTAATTGAAAATTATACATCTAAAATGGTAATGTACAATGCAAAAGTGTAGAGAGAGATAATTCCAAAAAGAGTCTGTAATTTTTGGGGATTGTAAACTCTTTTTAGCTTGTATATATTACGTTTTGCAATTGTAGGGAAAAGAGGCAGGCGGGGTAATTTTAACTGAGTGTTGACTCCCAATCCATAAGTTATTTCTTACAAAAATATAGCCCGTTATGCATGATAAGTCACTTTACAATCATCAATGATCGTCAGGCCAGCTTTTCCTAAATGGGCAAAATAATGGCATGTTTGACTCGGGTAAATATCCCACTGCACGTTCACTTGAGAATTTAATGAGTATTTGTTATTCCCTTTAAAAGGTTTGGATCGTTAGGTCATTTTCATCTTTAACTTGTTTGAAGCATGGATATCCATTTTTTTAAAACATGTGAGGAAAATTCTCTTTCTTATAAAACTCCAAGCTATTAGTGTTGAACTAGTGGCATTTCCCAAACTTGGATAACAAAACTTTTGTGTTCATTTGTGGTGTGTGAATAAATTTTCTTTACTTAAATTTATTATTGCTAAAAAATTTTCCATACATAAACTCTAAACTTTTCATTTTGTTGTGATTTATTTGTCTTTTATATTTTTTTTATTTACGTGACAAAGGGAAAGTGAAAACTCAAGTTTTGATTTAAGAAAAAATTATACATCTAAAATTGAAATGCACAATGCATAAATGTAGAGAGAGGTCATTCCAAAAAGTGTCTGTAATTTTTAGGGATTGTAAACTTTTTTTAGATTTTATATATTAGGTTTTGCAATCGTCGGGAAAAGGGGCAGGAGGGGTATTTTTAACTGAGTGTTGACTCCCAATCCATAAGTCATTCCTAACAAAAATATAGCCCTTTATGCATGATAAATCACTTTACAATCATCTAGGATCATCAGGTCAGCTTTTTGTAAATGGGTAAAATAATGGCTTGGTTGACACAGGCGAATACCCTCCACACCTTCACTTGAGAATTTAATGAACGTTTGTTATTCGCTTTACAAGGTTCGATCTGTAGATCATTAGAATCTTTAACATGTTTCAAGCATGCATATCCATTTTTTAATACATGTGTAGAAAATCTCTTTCTTATAAAACTCCAAGCTATTAAGGTTGGACTAGTGGAATTTCCCAAACTTGGATAACAACACTTTTGTGTTCATTTGTGGTGTGTGAATAATTTTTCATTACTTACATTTGTTATTTCTTTAAATTTTTTTCAGACATAAACTCTAAAATTTTCATTTTGTTGTGATCTATTTACCTTTTATCTCTTTTTGGTTTACGAGATGAAGGGAAAGTGAAAACTCAAGTTTTGATATTAGAAAAACGTATACCTCATACAGGGAATTGCACAATGCACAAATGTAGAGGGAGATAATTTCAAAAAGTGTCTATAATTTTTAGGGATTGTAAACTCATTTAAGTTTTTATATATTTGGTTTTGCAATCGTTGGGAAAAGGGGGAGATGGGGGATTTTTAACTGAGAGTTGATTCCCAATCCAAAAGTCATTCATTAAAAAAATATAGCCCGTTACGTATGACAAATAAATTAACAATCATCTATGATCGTCGAGTCAACTTTTTTTAAATGGGCAAAACAATGGCTTGTTTGACTCGGGTAGATATCCCACCGCAGGTTCACTCGAGAATTTAATGAGCATTTTTTATTCTCTTTAAAAGGTTTGGATCGATAGGTCATTTGAATGTTTAACATGTTTCAAGCATGCTTATAATTTTTTTAAAACATGTGAAGAAATATCTCTTTCTTATAAAACTCCAAGCTATCAGGGTTGAACTAGTGGAATTTCCCAAACTTGGATAAAACAAATTTTGTGTTCATTTTTGGTGTGTGAATAAATTTTCTTTACTTACATTTGTTATTGCTTTAAATTTTTTCCATACATAAACTCTAAAATTTTTATTTTGTTGTGATTTATTTGCCTTTTATCTCTTTTTGTTTACGAGATGAAGGGAAAGTGAAAACTCAATTTTGGATTTAATTGAAAAGTATACATCTAAAATGGAAATGCACAATGCAAAAATGTAGAGAGAGATAATTCCAGAAAGTGTCTGTAATTTTTAGGGATTGTAAACTCTTTTTAGTTTGTAATAATTACGTTTTGTAATCGTCGGGAAAAGGGGAGGCAGGGGATTTTTAACTGAATGTTGACTCCCAATCCATAACTCATTCCTTACAAAAATATAGCCTGTTACACATGATAAATCACTTTACAATCACCTATGAATGTCAGGTCAGCTTTTTGTAAATGGGCAGCACAATAACTTGTTTGACTCGAGTAAATATCCCACCGCACATTCAGTTGAGAATTTAATGAGCGTTTGTTATTCTCTTTGAAAGGTTTGGATCCATAGGTCATTTGCATCTTTAATATGTTTCATGCATGCATATCCATTTTTTAAAACATTAGTAGAAAAATCACTTTCTTATAAAACTCCAAGCTATCAGGGTTGAACTAGTCGAATTTTCAAAACTTGGATAACTAAAGTTTTTTGTCCATTTATGGTGTGTGAATAAATTTTCTTTACTCACATTTGTTATTGATTTAAATTTTTTCCATACATAAACTCTAAAATTTTCATTTTGTTGTGATCTATTTGCCTTTTATCTCTTTTTTTTTTACGAGATGAAGGGAATGTGAAAACTCAATTTTGGATTTAAGTGAAAAGTATACATCTAAAATGGAAATGCACAATGCACAAATGTAGAGAGAGATAATTCCAAAAACTGTATGTAATTTTTAGGGATTTTAAACTGTTTTTAGTTTGTATATATTACGTTTTGCAATCATTGAGAAAAGGGGGAGGCATAGGATTTTTAACTGTGCGTTGACTCCCAATCCATAAGTCATTCCTTAAAAAAATATAGCCCAAGATGCCTGATAAATCACTTTACAATCATCTATGAAATTCAGGTAAACTTTTTGTGAATGAGCAAAATAATAGCTTGTTTGACTCCGGTAAATATCCCACCGCACGTTCACTTGAGAATTTAATGAGCGTTTGTTATTCTCTTTAAAAGGTTTGGATCCATAGGTCATTTGCCTCTTTAACATGTTTCAAGCATGCATATCCAATTTTTTAAACATGTGTAGAAAAATCTTTTTCTTGTAAAATTCCAAGCTATTAGGGTTGAACTAGTGGAATTCCCCAAACTTGGATAACAAAACCTTCAAGTTCATTTGTGGTGTACGAATAAATTTTTTTACTTACATTTGTGATTGCTTGAAATTTCTTCCATACATAAACTCTAAAATTTTCATTTTGTTGTGATCTATTTGCCTTTTATTTCTTTTTTTTTACGAGATGAAGGGAAAGTGAAACCTCAAGTTTTCATTTAAAAACAAAGTATACATCTAAAATGGAAATACACAATGCACAAATGTAGAGAGGGATAACTCCAAAGAGTGTCTGTAACTTTTAGGGTTTGTAAAATATATTTAGTTTTTATATATTAGGTTTTGCAATCATTGGGAAAAGGAGGAAGCGGAGGATTTTTAACTGAGTGTTGACTCCCAATCCATAAGTCATTCCTTACAAAAATATAGCCTGTTATGCATGATAAATCACTTTACAATCATTTATGATCGTCAGGTAAGCTCTTTGTAAAGGCAAAATAATGGCTTGTTTGATTCGGGTAAATATCTCACCGCAGGTTCGTTGAGAAATTGATGAACATTTTTTATTTGCTATAAAAGGTTTGGGTCCATAGGTCATTTGCATATTTAACATGTTTCAAGCATGCATATCCTTTTTTTAAAACATGTGTAGAAAAATCTCTCTCTTATAAAACTCCATGCTATGAGGGTTGAACTAAAGGAATTTCCCAAACTTGGATAACAAAACTTTTGTGTTCATTTGTGGTGTGTGAATAAATTTTCCTGACTTACATTTGTTATTGCTTTGAATTTTTTCCATACATAAACTCTAAAATTATCATTTTGTTTTGATATATTTGCTTTTATCTCTTTTTTGTTTATGAGATCAAGGGAAAGTGAAAACTCATGTTTTGAAATAAGAAAAAAGTATACATCATACATGGAATTGCATAATGCACAAATGTAGAGAGAGATAATTCCAAAAATTGTCTATAATTTTTAGGGATTGTAAACACATTTAAGTTTTTATAAATTTGGTTTTGCAATCGTCGGGAAAAGGGGGAGGTGTGGGATTTTTAACTGATAGTTGTCCCCCAATCCATATGTCATTCCTTTCAAAAATATAGCCCGTTATGCATGACAAATCAATTTACAATCATCTATGATCGTCAGGTCAGCTTTTTTTAAATGGGCAAAATAATGGCTTATTTGACTCAGGTAGATATCCCACAACGTTAACTTGAGAATTTAATGAGCATTTGTTATTCTCTTTAAAACGTTTGGATCCATAGGTCATTTGAATCTTTAACATGTTTCAAGCATGATTATCAATTTTTTAAAACATGTGTAGAAAAATCTCTTTCTTATAAAACTCCAAGCTGTTAGGGTTGAACTAGTGGAATTTTCCAGAAAAAAAAAATTTTGCATTCATTTGATGTGTGTGAATAAATTTTCTTTACTGAAATTTTTTATTGCTTTAAATTTTTTGCATACATCAACTCTAAAAGTTTCACTTTGTTGTGATCTATTTGCCTTTTCTCTCATTTTTGTTTATGAGATGAAGGGAAAGTGAAAACTCCAGTTTTGTTATAAGAAAAAAGTATGCATCTATTATTCAATTTTGCAATGCACAAATATAGAGAGAGATAATTCCAAAATGTGTTTGTAATTTTTATGGATTGTTAACTCATTTAAGTTTTTATATATTAGGTTTTGCAATCGTTGGGAAAAGGGGGAGGCGGGGGATTTTTAACTGAGAGTTGACTCCCAATCCATATGTCCTTCCTTACAAAAATATAGGCCATTACGCATGAGAAATCACTTTACAATCATCTATGATCATCAAGTCAGCTTTTTGATAATGGGCAATACAATGGCTTGTTTGACTCGGGTAGATATCCCATCGCACGTTCACTTGAAAATTTAATTAACGTTTGTTATTCTGTTTAAAAGGTATAGATCGATAGGTCATTTGAATCTTTAACATGTTTCAAGCGTGAATATCCATTTTTTAAAACATGTGTAGAAAAATCGCTTTCTTATAAAACTCCAGGCTATTATGGTTGAACTAGTGGAATTTCCAAACTTGGATAACAAAACTTTTGTGTTCATTTGTGGTGTGTGAATAAATTTTCATTACATACATTTGTTATTGCTTAAAAATTTTTCCATACATAAACTCTAAAATTTTAATTTTTTTCTGATCTATTTGCCTTTTATCTCTTTTTTTTTACGAGATGAAGGGAAATTGAAAACTCAAGTTTCGATTTAAGAAAAAAGTATACATCTAACATCAAATTGCACAATGCACAAATGTAGAGAGAGATAATTCCAAAAAGTCTATGTAATTTTTAGGGATTGTAAGCAATTTTTTGTTTTTTTTGTTAGGTTTTGAAATTGTCGGGAAAAGGGGGAGGCAGGGGATTTTTAACTGAGTATTGATTCCAAATCCATTTGTCATTCCTTACAAAAATATAGCCCGTTACGCATGATAAATCAATTTACAATCATCTATGATCGGCTGGTCAGGTATTTGTAAATGGCTTGTTTGACTTGGGTAAATATCCCACCTCACATTCACTTGAGAATGTAATGAGCGTTTTTATTATCTTTAAAAGGTTTGGATCCATAGGTCATTTACATCTTTAATATGTTTCTAGCATGCGTATCCATTTTTTAAAATTTGTGTAGAAAAATCTCTTTCTTATAAAATTCCAAGCTATTAGGGTTGGACTAGTGGAATTTCCCAAACTTGGATAATAAAACTTTTGTGTTGATTTGTGGCATGTGAATAAATTTTCTTTACTTACATTTGTTATTGCTTTAAATTTTTTCCATACCCAAACTGTATAATTTTCATTTTGTTGTGATCTATTTGCCTTTTATCTCTTTTTTGTTGATGACAGTAAGGGAAAGTGAAAACTCAAGTTTTGATTTATGAAAAAAGTAAACATCTATATTGGAAATGCACAATGCACAAATGTAGAGGGAGATAATTCCAAAAATTGTCTGTATTTTTTAGGGATTGTAAACGCTTTTAGTTTTTATATATTAGGTTTTGTAACCGTTGGGAAAAGGGGGAGGCATGGGATTTTAACTGAGTGTTGAGTCCCTATCCATAAGTCATTCCTTACAAAATTATATCCCGTAATGCATGATAAATGGGCAAAATAATAGCTTGTTTGAAACGGGTAAATATCCCACCGCACCTTCACTTGAGAATTTGATGAGCGTTTGTTATTCTCTTTAAAAGGTTTGGATCCATAGGTCATTTGCCTCTTTAACATGTTTCAAGCATGAATATCCAGTTTTTAAAACATGTGTAGAAAAATCTCTTTCTTATAAAATTCCAAGCTATTAGGGTTGAACTAGTGGAATTCCCCAAACTAGGATAACAAAACTTTTGTGTTCATTAGTGGTGTGCGAATAAATTTTATTTACTTACATTTGTTATTGCTTTAAATTTCTTCCATACATAAACTCTAAAATTTTCATTTAGTTGTGATCTATTTCCCTTTAATCTCTTTTTTGTTTACGAGGTGAAGGGAAAGTGAAACCTCAAGTTTTGATTTAAAAACAAAGTAGACATCTAAAATTGAAATGCACAATGCACAAATGTATAGAGCAATAACTCCAAAAAGTGTCTGTAATTTTTAGGGATTGTAAACTATTTTTAGTTTTTATATATTAGGCTTTGCAATCGTCACGAAAAGGGGGAGGCGGGGGATTTTTAACTGAGTGTTGACTGCCCATCCATAAATCATTCCTTCCAAAAATATTGCCAGCTATGCATGATAAATCACTTTACAATCATCACGTAAGCTTTTTTTAAATGGGCAAAATAATGGCTTGTTTGACTCGGGTAAATATCCCACCGCACGTTCGCTTGAGAATTTAATGAACGTTTGTTATTCGCTTTAAAAGGTTATAATCCATAGGTCATATGCATCTTTAACGCGTTTCAAGCATGCATATCCATTTTTTTAAACATGTGTAGCAAAATCTCTTTCTTATAAAACTCCAAGCTATTAGGGTTGAACTAGTGGAATTTCCCAAACTTGGATAAAAAAACTTGTACTCATTTGTGGTGTGTGAATAAATTTTCCTTACATTTTTTATTGCTTTAATTTTTTTTTTCATTTTGTTGTGATCTATTTGCCTTTTATCTCTTTTTGGTTTACAAGATGAAGGGAAAGTGAAAACTTAAGTTTTGATATAAGAAAAAAGTATACATCATACATGGAATTGCACAATGCACAAATGTAGAGACCGATAATTCCAAAAAGTGTCTATAATTTACAGGGATTGTAAACTCATTTAAGTTTTTATATATTTGGTTTTACAATCGTCTGGAAAAGGGGGAGGCAGGGGATTTTTAATTGAGAGGTGACACCAAATCAGTAAGTTATTCCTTACAAAAATATAGCCCGTTACGCATGAAAAATCAATTTACAATAATCTATGATCGTCAGGCCAACTTTTTTTAAATGTGCAAAACAATGGCTTGTTTGATTCGGGTAGATATCCCACCGCACGTTCACTTGAGAATTTAATGAGTATTTGTTATTCTCTTTAATAGGTTTGGATCCATAGGTCATTTGAATCTTTAACATGTTTCAAGCATGGTTATCAATTTTTTAAAACATGTGGAGAAAAATTTCTTTCTTATAAAACTCCAAGCTATTAGAGTTGAACTAGTGGAATTTCCCAAACTTGGATAAATAAAATTTTGTGTTCATTTGTGCTGTGTGAATAAATTTTATTTACTTACATTTTTTATTGTTTTAAATTTTTTCAATACATAAACACTAATTTTTCATTTTGTTGTGATCTTTTTTCCTTTTATCTCTTTATTGTTTACGAGATGAGGGGAAATTGAAAACTCAATTTTGGATTTATTTGAAAAATATACATCTAAAATGGAAATGCACAATGCACAAATGTAGAGAGAGATAATTACAAAAAGTTTCTTTAATTTTTAGGGATTTTAAACTCTTTTTAGTTTGTATATATTACGTTTTGCACTCGTCGGGAAAAGAGGGTGGCAGGGGATTTTTAACTGAGTGTTGACTCCCAATCCATAAGTCATTCCTTACAAAAATATAGCCCGTTACGCATGATAAATTAATTTACAATCTTCAATGAATGTTAGGTCAACTTTTTGTAAATGGGCAAAATAATAGCTTATTTAACTCGGGTAAATCTCCCATGGCACGTTCACTTGAGAATTTAATGAGCGTTTGTTATTGTCTTTAAAAGGTTTGAATCCATAGGTCATTTGAATCTTTAATATGTTTCAAGCATGCATATCCATTTTTGAAAACATTAGTAGAAAAATATCTTTCTTATAAAACTCCAAGTTATCAGGGTTGAACTAGTGGAAATTCCAAAACATGGATAACAAAAATTTTGTGTTCATTTTTGGTATGTGAATAAAATTTATTTACTTACATTTGTTTTGCTTTTAATTTTTTTGATACATAAACTCTAAAATTTCGATTTTTTTGTGACCTATTTGCCTTTTATCTCTCTTTCGTTTACGAGATGAAGGGAAAGTGAAATTTCAATTTTGGATTTAAGTGAAAAGTATATATCTAAAATGGAAATGCACAAATGTATAGAGAGATAATTCAAAAAAGTGTATGTAATTTTTAGGGATTGTAAAATCTTTTTATTTTGTATGTATTACATTTTGCAATCGTCAGGAAAAGGGGGAGGCAAGGGATTTTTAACTGTGTGTTGACTCCCAATCCATCAGTCATTCCTTATAAAAATATTGCCTGTTACACATGATAAATCACTTTACAATCATCTACGAACTTCGGGTCAAATTTTTGTGAATGAGCAAAATAATATCTTGTTTGACTCGGGTAAATATCCCACCGCACGTTACTTGAAAATTTAATGAGCTTTTGTTATTCTCTTTAAAAGTTTTGGATCCATAGGTTATTTTCCTATTTAACATATTTCAAGCATGCATATCCAGTTTTTTAAACATGTGTAGAAAAATCTTTTTCTTTTAAAATTCCGAGCTATTAGGGTTGAACTAGAGGAATTCCCCAAACTTGGATAACAAAACTTTCGTGTTCATTTGTGGTGTGCTAATAAATTTTATTTACTTGCATTTGTGATTGCTTTAAATTTCTTCCATACATAAACTCTAAAATTTTCATTTTTTTGTGATCAATTTGCCTTTTATCTCGTTTTTGTTTACGAGATGAAGGGAAAGTGAAACCTCAAGTTTTGATTTAAAAATAAAGTATACATCTAAAATGGAAATGCACAATGCAAAAATGTAGTGAGGGATAACTCCAAAAAGTTTCTGTAATTTTTAGGGATTGTAAACTATTTTTAGTTTTAATATACTAGGTTTTGCAATCGTCGGGAAAAGGGGGAGGCGGAGGATTTTTAACTGAGTGTTAACTCCCAATCCATAAGTCATTCCTTACAAAAATATAGCCCGTTATGCATGATAAATCACTTTACAATCATCTATGATCGTCAGGTAAGCTTTTTGTAAATTAGCAAAATAATGGCTTGTTTGATTCGGATAACTATCCCACTGCACGTTCGCTTCAGAATTCAATGAACGTTTGTTATTCTCTTTAAAAGGTTTGGGTCCTTAGGTCATTTGCATCGTTAACATGTTTCAAGCATGCATATCCATTTTTTAAAAAATGAGTAGAAAAATCTCTTTCTTATAAAACTCCATACTATTAGGGTTGAACTAGTGGAATTTCCTAAACTTGGATAACATAACTTTTGTGTTCTTTTGTGGTCTGTGAATAAATTTTCTTTACTTACATTTGTTATTGCTTTAAATTTTTTCCAAAATGTAGAGAGAGATAATTCCAAAATGTGTCTGTAATTTTTAGGGATTGAGAAACTTTTTTAGTTTTTATATATTAGGTTTTGCAATCGTTGGGAAAAGAGGGAGGTGTGAGATATTTAACTGAGTGATGACTCCCAATCCAAAAGTCATTCCTTACAAAAATATGGCCCGTTACGCATGACATATCAATTTACAATTATCTATGATCGTCAGGTCAGCTTTTTTTAAATGGGCAAAATAATGGTTTGTTTGACTCGGGTAGATATCCCACTGCACGTTCACTTGAGAATTTAATGAGCATTTGTTATTCTCTTTAAAAGGTTTGGATCCATAGGTCATTTGTATCTTTAACATGTTTCAATCATGCTGATCAATGTTTTAAAACATGTGTAGAAAAATCTCTTTCATTTAAAACTCCAAGCTATTAGGGTTGAACTAGTGGAATTTCCAAAACTTGGAAAAAAAATTTTTGTGTTCATTTGTGGTGTGTGAAGAAATTTTCTTTACTTACATTTGTTATTTCTTAAAATTTTTTCCATACATAAACTCTAAAAATTTCATTTTGTTGTGATCCATTTGCCTTTTATCTCTTTTTTGTTTACGAGATGAAGGGAAAGTGAAAACTCAAGTTTTGATATAAGAAAAAAGTATGCATCTAACATGGAATTGGACAATGCACAAATGTAGAGAGAGATAATTCCAAAAAGTGTTTGTAATTTTTAGGGATTGTAAACTCTTTTTAAGTTTTTATATATGAGGTTTTGCAATCGTCTGGAAAAGGGGGAGGTGGGGGATTTTTAACTGAGAGGTGACTCGCAATCCATAAGTCATTCTTTACAAAAATATAGCTCGTTACGCATGATAAATCACTTTACAATCATCTATGATCTTCAGGTTGACTTTTTGTAAATGGGCAAAATAATGGCTTGTTTGACTCGGGTAAATGTCCCACTGCACTTTCACTTGAGATTTAACTTTTGTTATTCTCCTTAAACGGTTTGGAACAATAAATCATTTGAATCTTTAACATGTTTCAAGCATGAATATCTTTTGTTTAAAACATGTGTAGAAAAATCTCTTTCTTATAAAACTCCAAGGTATTATGGTTGAACAAGTGGAATTTCCCAAACTTGGATAACAAAACTTTTGTGTTCATTTGTGGTGTGTTAATAAATTTTCTTTTCTTACATTTGTTATTGTTTAAAATGTTTTCCATTCATAAACTCTAAAATTTTAATTTGTTTTGATCTTTTTACCTTTTATAAAATGTTTTCCATTCATAAACTCTAAAATTTTAATTTGTTTTGATCTTTTTACCTTTTATCTCTTTTTTTTTTACGAGATGAAGGGAAATTGAAAACTCAAGTTTCGATTTAAGAAAAAAGTATACATCAAACATGGAATTTCACAATGCATAAATTTAGAGAGAGATAATTCCAAAAAGACTCTGTAATTTTTAGGAATTGTAAACAGTTTTTTGTTTTAATTTGTTTTGTTTTGCAATTGTCGGGAAAACGGGGAGGCAAGGGATTTTTAACTGAGTGGTGATTCCAAATCCATTTGTCATACCGTACAAAAATATAACCCGTTACTCATGATAAATCATTTTGCAATCATCTATGATCAGCTGGTCTGGTTTTTGTAAAATGCTTGTTTTACTCGTGTAAATATCCCACCTCACGTTCACTTGAGAATGTAATGAGTATTTTTTTTCTCTTTAAAAGGTTTGGATCCATAGGTCATTTGCATCTTTAATATGTTTCAAGCATGCATATCCATTTTTTAAAACTTGCGTAGAAAAATCTCTTTCTTATAAAACTCCAAACTATTAGGGTTGAACTGGTGGAATTTTCCAAACTAGGAAAACAAAACTTTTGTGTTCATTTGTGGTGTGTTAATAAATTTTATTTACTTACATTTGCTATTGCTTTAAATTTTTTCCATACTTAAACTGTAAAATTTAAATTTTGTTGTGATCTATTTGCCTTTTATCTCTTTTTTGTTGACAACAGTAAGGGAAAGTGAAAACTCAAGTTTTGATTTCAGAAAAAGTATACATCTAAATTGGAAATGCACAATGCACAAAAGTAGAGAGGGAAAATTCCAAAAACTGTCTGTAATTTTTAGGGATTGTAAACTCTTTTTAGTTTTTATATAATAGGTTTTGTAACCATTGGGAAAAGGGGGAGGTTGGGAATTTTTAACTGAGTGTTGAATCCCTATCCATAAGTCTTTCCTAACAAAAATAAAGCCCGTTATGCATGATAAATCCCTTTACAATCATCTAAGGTCGTCAGGTCAACTTTTTGTAAATGGGCAAACTAATAGCTTGTTTGACTCGGGTAAATACACCACCGCACCTTCACCTGAGAATTTGATGAGCGTTTGTTATTCT
Source organism: Aristolochia californica (assembly GCF_029961685.1). NCBI lineage: Eukaryota > Viridiplantae > Streptophyta > Magnoliopsida > Piperales > Aristolochiaceae > Aristolochia > Aristolochia californica. The sequence goes on from NW_027181992.1 coordinate 23,409,692, forward strand.
ATTTATATGGTTTGGATCCATAGGTCATTTGCCTCTTTAACATGTTACAAGCATGAATATCCAGTTTTTAAAACATGTATAGAAAAATCTCTTTCTTATAAATTTCAAGCTATTAGGGTTGAACTAGTGGAATTCCCCCGCACTAGGATAACAAAACTTTTGTGTTCATTAGTGGTGTGCGAATAAACTTTATTTACTTACATTTGTTTTTGCTTTAAATTTCTTCCATACATAAACTCTAAAATTTTTATTTTGTTGTGATCTATTTGCCTTTTATCTCTTTTTTGTTTAGGAGATGAAGGGAAAGTCAAACCTCAAATTTTGATTTAAAAAAAAAATATACATCTAAAATTGAAATGCACAATGCACAAATGTAGAGAGCGATAACTCTAAAAAGTGTTCGTAATTTTTAGGGATTGTAAACTATTTTTATTTTTATATATTAGGTTTTGCAATCGTTGGGAAAAGGGGGAGGCGGGGGATTTTTAACTGTGTGTTGACTCCCAATCCATAAGTCATTCCTTACAAAAATATAGCCTGTTATGCACGATAAATCACTTCACAATCATCAATGATCGTCAGGTCAACTTTTTGTAAATGGGAAAAATAATGGATTGTTTGACTCGGGTAAATATCCCACCACACGTTTGCTTGAGAATTTAATTAACGTCTGTTATTCCGTTTAAAAGGTATGGATCGATAGGTCATTTGAATTTTTAACGTGTTTCAATCATGACTATCCATTGTTTAAAACATGTGTAGAAAAATCTCTTTTTTATAAAACACCTAGCTATTATGGTTGAACTAGTGGAATTTGCCAAACTTGGATAACAAAAATTTTGTGTTCATTTTTGGTGTGTGAATAAATTTTCTTTTCTTACATTTTTTATTGCTTAAATTTTTTTCCATACATAAACTCTAAAATTTTAATTTGTTGTGATCTATTTGCCTTTTATGTCTTTTTTTTACGAGATGAAGGGAAATTGAAAACTCAAGTTTCGATTTAAGAAAAAAGTATACATCTAACATGGAATTGCACAGTGCACAAATATAGAGAGAGATAGTTCCAAAAAGTGTCTGTAATTTTTAAGGAATGTAAACATTTATTTGTTTGTATTTATTAGATTTTGCAATCGTCGGGAAAAGGGGAGGCAGGGGATTTTTAACTGAGTGTTGATTCCAAATCCATTTGTCATTCCTTACAAAAGTATAGGCCGTTTTACGCATGATAAATCAATTTACAATCATCTATGATCGTCAGGTTAGCTTTTTTTAAATCGGCAAAACAATGGCTTGTTTGACTCGGGTAGATATCCCACCTCACGTTCACTCTAGAATTTAATGAGCATTTGTTATTCTCTTTAAAAGGTTTGGATCAATAGGTCATTTGAATCTTTAACTTGTTTCAAGCATGCTTATCAATTTTTTAAAACATGTGTAGAAAAATCTCTATCTTATAAAACTCCAAGCTATTAGGGTTGAACTAGTGGAATTTCCAAAACTTGGATAACAATACTTTTGTGTTCATTTGTGGTGAGTGAACAAATTTTCTTTACTTACATTTTTTATTGCTTTAAATTTTTTCCATACATAAATTATAAAATTTTCATTTTGATATGATCTATTTACCTTTTATCTTTTTTTTTTTACGAGATGATGGGAAAGCGAAAACTCAAGTTTTGATACAAGAAAAAAGTATGCATCTAACATGGAATTGCACATGCACAAAAGTAGAGAGTTATAATTCCAAAAAGTGTTTGAAATTTTTAGGGATTGTAAACTCTTTTAAGTTTTTATATATTAGGTTTTGCAATCGTCAGGAAAAGGGGGAGGCGGGGGATTTTTAACTGAGAGTCGACTCCCAATCTATAAGTCATTCCTTACAAAAATATTTCCCTTTACGCATGTCAAATCACTTTACAATTATCTATGATCGTCAGGTCAGCTTTTTGTAAATGGGAAAAACAATGGCTTGTTCGATTCCCGTAAATATCGCACCGCACGTTTACTTGAGAATTTAATTAACGTTTGTTATTTTATTTAAAAGGTTTGGATCGATAGGTCATTTGAATCTTTAACATGTTTCAAGCATGAATATCCATTGTTTAAAACATGTGTAGAAAAATCTCTTTCTTATAAAACTCCAAGCAATTATGGTTGAACTAGTGGAATTTCCCAAACTTGGATAACAAAACTTTTGTGTTTATTAGTGGTGTGTGAATAAATTTTCTTTACTTACATTTGTTTTTGCTTAAAAGTATTTCCATACATAAACTCTAAAATTTTAATTTGTTGTAATCTATTTGCCTTTTATGTCTTTTTTTTACGAGATGAAGGGAAATTGAAAACTCATGTTTCAATTTTAGGAAAAAGAATACATCTAACATGGAATTGTACAATGCAAAAATGTAGAGAGGGATAATTCCAAAAAGTCTCTGTAATTTTTAGGGATTGTAAACACTTTTTTGTTTTTATTTATTAGGCTTTGCAATTGTCGGGAAAAGGGGGAGGCATGGGATTTTTAACTTAGTGTTGATTCCAAATCCATTTGTCATTTCTTACAAAAATGTAGCCTGTTACGCATGGTAAACAATTTACATCTATGATCGGCTGGTCAGATTTTTATAAATGGCTTGCTTGTCTCGGGTAAATATCCCACCTCAAGTTCACTTGAGAATGTAATGATCATTTATTATTCTCTTTGAAATGTTTGGATCCGTAGGTCATTTGCATCTTTAATATGTTTCAAGCATGCATATCCATTTTTTATAACTTGTATAGAAAAATCTCTTTCTTATAAAAGTCCAATCTATAGGATTGAACTACTGGAATTTTCAAAACTTCGATAACAAAACTTAGTTTTAATTTATGGGGTGTGAGTAAATTTTCTTTACTTACATTTGTTATTGCTTTAAATTTTTTCCATACTTAAACTGTAAAATTTTGAATTTGTTGTGATCTATTTGCCTTTTATCTCTTTTTTTATGACGACTGTTTTTCAATTGAGGAGACCAGTGTGCAGGTTCCGTATTTATTTGTGCTTTATGTGATGCTGAAATTTTTTTGGGGAAGGGTATATTTCGTTGTTGATGAGCACAGTGGCTTGGAAAAAGTTTCAACACATGATATTCTCTATGCTCAGCTAATCATCGATGGACAGGAGCATGGAGTGAATGGTTTTCTTGTGAAATCCCCTCTTCCAGGTAGTACTATTCGTGATATGGGAATGCAATTTGGATATGGAGCTTCCAATACCATGGATAATGGTATCCTAAGGGTTGATCATATGCGAATACCAAGGGATCAGATGTTGCCGTGTGTTTTACAACCCACACAAGCAGGGCAGTGTGTTCAATCACATGTTCCAAAGCAGCTTATTTATGGGAACCATAGTGGTGATGTTCATTTTTCTATCAAGCATGAGCAGTAGCTGGAGTGTGGTGGTGGCTACCTGCAGTTGTTAAGCAGTAATGTGGATCAAAAGAACTTTGGTGGAGAGCCTCCATACAGCATTATGTTTGGACCTGACATAAGTGGCTATTTCACTAAGGTTCATGTGATATTGACCCGTGATGGGACGCACCACTTGCAACATGAGGTTTTCAATTTCTCTCCAGATGATCTAGTAACCAAATCCCTTTCAAAAACCAATATCAATGTGCCAGCAAGTCCAAATTTTCCATGTCAATCAGTGAGCATTTTTTATTCTCTTTATAAGGTTTGGATCGATAGGTCATTTGAATATTTAACATGTTTCAAGCATGCATATCCATTTTTTAAAACATGTGTAGAAAAATCTCTTTCTATAAAAACCCAAGCTATTATGGATGACTTAGTGGAATTTCCCAAACTAGGATAACAAAACTTTATTGTTCATTTGTGGTGTGTGAAAAAAATTTCTTTACTTACATTTGTTATTGCTTAAAATTTTTTTCATACATAAACTTTAAAATTTTAATTTGTTGTGATCTATATGTCTTTTATCTCTGTTTTTTTACGAGATAAAGGGAACGTGAAAACTCAAGTTTAATTTTAAGAAAAAATTATACATCTAAAATGGAAATGCATAATTCAAAAATGTAGAAAAAGATAATTCCAAAAAGTGTCTGTAATATTTAGGGATTGTGAACACTTTTTTATTTATTTATTAGGTTTTGCAATGGTCGGGAAAAGGGGGGAGGCATGGGATTTTTAACTGAGTGTTGTTGATTCCAAATCCATTTGTCATTCCTTAAAAAAATATAGCCCGTTATGCATGATAAATCACTTTACAACCATCTATGATCATCAGATCAGGTTTTTGTAAATAGGAAAAATAACGAGCGTTTGTTATTCTCTTTAAAATGTTTGTATCTATAGGTCATTTGCATCTTTAATATGTTTCTGGCATGCATATGCATTTTTTAAAACATATGTAAAAAAATCTCTTTCTTATAAAATTCCAAGGTATTAGTGTTGAACTAGTGGAATTTCCCAAACTTGGATAACAAAACTTTGGTGTTCATTTTTGGTGTGTGAAAATTTTCTTTACTTACATTTGTTGATGCTTTAAATTTTTTTCATACATAAACTCTACAATTTTCATTTTGTTGTGATCTATTTGCCTTTTATCTTTTTTTTTTACAAGATGAAGGGAAAGTGTAAACTCAAGTTTTGATTTAAGAAAAAAGTATACATCTAAAATAGAAATGCACAATGCACAAATATAGAGAGAGATTATTCAAAAAAGTGTGTGTAATTTTTAGGATTGTAAACTCTTGTTAGTTTTTATATATTAGGTTTTGTAATCGTTGGGAAAAAGGGGAGGCAAGGCATTTTTAACTGAGTGTTGACTCCCAATCCATAAGTCATTCCTTACAAATATAGCCTGTTATGCATGATAAATTACTTTACAATCATCTAAGATCGTCATGTCAGCTTTTCCTAAATGGGAAAATAATGACTTGTTTGACTTGGGTAAATATCCCACTGCACGTTCACTTGAGAATTTAATGACATTTGTTATTCTCTTTAAAAGGTTTGGATTGTTAGGTCATTTGCATATTTAACATGTTTGAAGCATGCATATCCATTTTTTAAAACATGTGAAGAAAAATCTCTTTCTTACAAAACTCCAAGCTATTTGTGTTGAAATGTTGGAATTTCCTAAACTTGGATAACAAAACTTTTGATATCATTTGTGGTGTGTGAATAAATTTTCTTTACTTATATTTGTTATTACTTTAAATTTTTTTGCATATATAAACTCTAAAATTTTCATTTTGTTGTGATCTATTTGCCTTTTATCTCTTTTTTGTTTACATGATGAAGGGAAATTGAAAACTCTTGTTTTGATTTAATAAAATAGTATTAAGTCTAAAATGGAAATGTACAATGCACAAATGTAGAGAGAGATAATTCCAAAAATTGTCTATAATTTCTAGAGATTGTAAACTCTTTTAAGTTTTTATATAATAGGTTTTGCAATCGTCTAGAAAAGGGGGAGGTGTGGGATTTTTAATTGTGTGTTGACTCCCAATTCATAAGTCAATCCTTTCAAAAAAATATAGCCCGTTTGGCATGATAAATAACTTTATAATCAACTATGATTGTTAGGTCAGCTTTATTTAAATGGGCAAATTATTGGCTTGTTTGACTCGGGTATATATCCCACCGCACGTTCACTTGAGAATTTAATGAGCGTTTGTTATTCTCTTTAAAAGGTTTGGATCCATAGGACATTTGCAACTTTAACAAGTTTCAAGTATGCATATCAATTTTTTCAAACATGTGTAGAAAAATATCTTTCTTATAAGTCTCCAAGCTATTAGGGTTGAACTATTGGAATTTCCGAAACTTGGTTCACAAAAGTTTTGTGTTATTTTGTGGTGTGTGAATAAATTCTCTGTACTTACATTTGTTTTTGCTTTAAATATTTTCCATACATTGGCTCTAAAATTTTCATTTTGTTGTGATCTATTTGCCTTTTATCTCTTTTTTGTTTACGAGATGAAGGGAAAGTGAAAACTCAAGTTTGGATTTCAGTGAGAAGTGTACATATAAAATGGAAATGCACAATGCACAAATGTGGAGAGTGTTAATTCCGAAAAGTGTCTGTAATTTTTAGGGATTGTAAACTCATTAAAGTTTTTATTTATTAGGCTTTGCAATCGTGGGGAAAAGGGGGAGGCGGAGGATTTTTAACTGAGAGTTGACACCCAATCCATAAGTCATTCCCTATAAAAAATATACCCCGTTACGGATGACAATTAATTTACAATTATCTGTGATCCTCGGGTCAGCTTTTTTTAAAGGGGCAAACCAATGGCTTGTTTTACTCGGGTTCACTTGAGAATTTAATGAGCACTTGTTATTCTCTTTAAAAGGTTTGGATCCTTAGGTCATTTGAATCTTTAACATGTTTCAAGCATGCTTATAAATTTTTTAAAACATGTGTAGAAAAATCTCTTTCTTATAAAACTCAAGCTATTTGGGTTGAACTAGTGGAATTTCCTAAACTTGGAAAACATAACTTTTGTGTTAATTTGTGGTGTGAGAATAAATTTTCTTTACTTGCATTTTTTATATTTTTATATTTTTTCCATACAAAAACTCTAAAATTTTTATTTTGTTGTGATCAATTAGACTTTTATCTCTTTTTTGTTTCCGAGATGAAGGGAAAGTGAAAAATCAAGTTTTGATTTAAGAAAAAAGTATACATATAAAATGGAAATGCTCAAAGCACAAATGTAGAGAGATATAATCCAAAAAAGTGTTTGTAAGTTTTAGGGATTGTAAACTCTTTTTTAGTTTTTATATATTAGGTTTTGCAATCGTCGAGAAAAGGGGGAGGCAGGAGATTTTTAACTGAGTGTTGACTACCAATCCATAAGTTATTCCTTAAAAAAATATAGCCCGTTACGCATGATAACTAACTTTACAATCATCTATGATCGTCAGGTATCCTTTTAGTAAATGGGCAAAATAATGGCTTGTTTGACTCGGGTAAATATCCCACCACACGTTCACTTGAAAATTTAATGAGCGTTTGTTGTTCTCTTTAAATGGTTTTGATCCAGAGGTCATTTTCATCTTTAACATGTATCAAGAATGCATATCCATTTTTAAAAATATGTGTAGAAAAATCTATTTCTTATAAAATTCCAAGCTATTAGGGTTGAACTAGTGGAATTTCCAAAACTTGGATAACAAAACTTTTGTGTTCATTTGTGGTGCGCGAATAAATTTTCTTTTGTTACATTTGTTATTGCTTTAAAGTTTTTCTTACATAAACTCTAAAATTTTCATTTTGTTGTGAGTTGTTTGCCTTTTATCTCTTTTTTGTTGACGAGATGAAGGGAAAGAGAAAAATCGAGTTTTCATTTAAAATTTTTTTTTACTTCTAAAAGGGAAATTCACAATACACAAATGTAGAGAGAGATGATTCCAAAAAGTGTCTATAATTTTTAGGGATTGTAAACTCTTTTTTTTTTTAATATATTAGGTTTTGTAATCGTCGAGAAAAGGGGGAGGCAGGAGAATTTTAACTTAGTGTTGACTCCCAATCCATAAGTCATTCTTACAAAAATATAGCCCGTTATGCATGATAAACCATTGTAAAATCATCTATGATCGTCAGGTCAACTTTTCTTAAATGGGCGAAATAATGGCTGATTTGACAAGGGTAAATATTTCACCGCACCTTCATTTGAGAATTTAATGCCCGTTTGTTATTCTCTTTAAAAGGTTTGGATCCATAGGGCATTTGCTTCTTTAATATGTTTCATACATGCATATCCATTTTTTAAAACTTGTATAGAAAAATCTCTTTCTAATATAACTCCAAGATATTAGTGTTGAACTAGTGGAATTTCGTAAACTTGGATAAGAAAACTTTTGAGTTCATTTGTGGTGTATGAATAATTTTTCTTTAGTTACATTTGTTATTGCTTTAATTTTTTTTCCATACATCAACTCTAAAATTTTCATTTTATTGTGATCTTTTTGCCTTTTATCTCTTTTTTGTTTACGAGATGAACGGAAAGTGAAAACTCAAGTTTCGATTTATGTTACATCTAAAATTGAAATGCACAATGCACAAATGTAGAGAGAGGTAATTCCAAAAAGTGTCTATAATTTTTAGGGATTGTAAACTCTTTTTAGTTTTTATATATTAGGTTTTGCAATCGTCGGGAAAAGGGGGAGGCAGGGGATTTTTAACTAAGTGTTGATGCCAAATCCATTTGTCATTCCTTACAAAAATATGGCCCGCTATGCATGATAAATCACTTTACAATAATGGCTTTTTTTATTTGTGTAAATATCCCACCTCACGTTCACTTGAGAATGTAATGAGTGTTTTCTATTATGTTTAAAAGGTCTGGATCCATAGGTCATTTGCTTCTTTAATATGTTTCAAGCATGCATATCCATTTTTTAAAACTTGTGTAGAAAAATCTCTTTCTAATAAAACTCCAAGCTATTAGTTTTGAACTAGTGGAATTTCCCAAACTTGGATAACAAAACTTTTGAGTTCATTTGTGGTATGTGAATAACTTTTCCTTAGTTACATTTGTTATTTCTTTAATTTTTTCCATAATCAACTCTAAAATTTTCATTTTATTGTGATCTTTTTGCCTTTTATCTCTTTTTTGTTTACGAGATGAAAGGAAAGTGAAAACTCAAGTTTCGATTTATGTTACATCTAAAATTGAAATGCACAATGCACAAATGTAGAGAGAGGTAATTCCAAAAAGTGTCTATAATTTTTAGGGATTGTAAACTCTTTTTAGTTTTTATATATTAGGTTTTGCAATCGTCGGGAAAAGGGGCAGACGGGGTATTTTTAACTTAGTGTTGACTCCACATCCATAAGTCATTCCTTAAAAAAATATAGCCCCTTACACATGATAAATCAGTTTACAACCATGTATGATCGTTAGGTAAGCTTTTTGTAAATGGGCAAAATAATGGCTTGTTTGACTCGGCTAAATATCCCATCGCTCGTTCACTTGAGAATTTAATGAGAGTTTGTTATTATCTTTAAAATGTTTGGATCCATAGGTCATTTGCATCTTTAACATGTTTGAAGCATGCATATCCAGTTTTTAAAACATGTGTAGAAAAATCTCTTTGGTATAATTCCAAGCTATTAGGGTTGAACTAGTGGAATTCCCCAAACTTGGATAACAAAACTTTTCTTTTCTTTTTTGGTGTGCGAATAAATTTTATTTACTTACATTTTTAGTGCTTTAAATTTCTTCCATATATGAACTTTAAAATTTTCATTTTGTTGTTATCTATTTGCCTTTTATCTTTCTTTGTTTACGAGATGAAGGGAAAGTGAAAACTCAATTTTGGATTTAAGTGAGAAGTATACATCTAAAATGGTAATGCACAATGCACAAATGTCAAGAGAGATAATTCCAAAAAGTTTTTGTAATTTTTAGGGATTGTAAACTTTTTAAAGTTTTTATATATTAGGTTTTGCAATCGTAGGGAAAAGGGGGATGCGTACGATTTTTAACTAAGTGTTGACTCCCAATCCATAAGTCATTCCTTACAAAAATATAACCTGTTATGCATGATAAATCACTTTACAATCATCTATTATTTTCAGGTTAGCTTTTTGTAAATTGGCAAAATAATGGTTTGTTTTACTCGGGTAAATATCCCGCTGCACGTTCGCTTGATAATTTAATGAATGTTTGTTATTCATTTTAAAAGGTTTTGATCCATAGGTCATTTGCGTCTTTAACATGTTTCAAGCATGCATATCCATTTTTTAAAACATGTGTAGAAAAATCTCTTTCTTATAAAACTCCAAGCTATCAGGGTTGAACTAGTGGAATTTCCCAAACTTGGATGACAAACAGTTTGTGTTTGTTTGTGGTGTGTGAATAAATTTTCTTTATTACATTTGTTATTGATTAAAATTTTTCCATACATAAACTCTAAAATTTTCATTTTTTTGTAATCTATTTGCCTTTTATCTCTTTTATGTTTACGAAATGAAGGGAAAGTGATAACTCAATTTTGGATTTAAGTGAAAAGTATACATCTAAAAAGGAAAAAGGAAAGGCAGGGGATTTTTAACTGAGAGTTGACACCCAATCCATAAGTCAATCCTTACAAAAATATAGCCCGTTATGCATGATAAATCAACTTTTTTTAAATGGGAAAAACAATGGTTTGTTTGACTCGGGTAAATATCCCACCGCACGTTCACTTGAGAATTTAATGAGCATTATTTATTCTTTTTAAAAGGTTTTGATCAATAGGTTATTTGAATCTTTAACATGTTTCAAGCATGCATATCCATTTTTTAAAACATGTGTAGAAAAATCTCTTTCTTATAAAACTCCAAGCTATTATGGTTGAACTAGTGGAATTTCCCAAACTTGGACAACAAAACTTTTGCGTTCATTTGTGGTGTGTGAATAATTTTCTTTACTTACATTTTTATTGATTAAAAGTTTTGCCCTACATAATCTCAAAAATTTTAATTTGTTGTGAACTATTTGCCTTTTATCTCTTTTTTTTTTACTTGATGATGGGAAAGTGAAAACTCAAGTTTCGATTTAAGAAAAAAGTATACATCTAAAATGGAAATGCACAATGCACAAATGAAGAGAGAGATAATTCCAAAAAGTTTCTGTAATTTTTAGGGATTGTAAGCACTTATTTATTTATTTATTAGCTTTTGCAATCATCGGGAAAAGGGGGAGGCATGGGATTTTTAATTGAGTGTTGATTCCAAATCCATTTGTCAATCATTAAAAAAATATAGCCCATTATGCATGATAAATTACTTTACAATCATCTATGATCGTCTGGTCAGGTTTTTGTAAATGGGCAAATAATGGCTTGTTTGACTCAGGTAAATAACCACCTCACGTTCACTTCAGATTGTAATGAGGGTTTATTATTCTCTTTAAAAGGTTTTGATCCATAGGTCATTTGCATCTTTAATATGTTTAAAGCATGCATATTCATTTTTTAAAACTTGTGTAGAAAAATCTCTTTCTTATAAAACTCCAAGCTATTAGGGTTGAACTAGTGGAATTTGAAAAACATGGATAAAAAAACTTTTGTGTTCATTTGTAGTGTGTGAATAAATTTTCTTTAGTTACATTTGTTATTGCTTTAAATTTTTTTCAAATTTAAACTATAAAATTTTCATTTTGTTGTGATCTATTTGCCTTTTAGCTCTTTTTTGTTGACGAGAAGAAAGGAAAGTTAAAACTCAAGTTTTGATTTAAGAAAAAGTATACATCTAAACTGGAAATGCACAATGCACAAATGTAGAGAGAGATAATTCCAAAACCTGTCAGTAATTTTTAGGGATTGTAAACTCTTTTTAGTTTTTATATATTAGGTTTTGTAATCGTCAGGAAAAGGGGGAGGCGGGGGATTTTTAACTGAGTGTTGACTCCCAATCCATATGTTATTCCTTACAAAAATATAGCTTGTTACGCATGATAAATCACTTTACAATCATCTACGATCGTCAGGTCAGCTTTTCCTAAATGGGCAAAATAATGGCTTGTTTGACACGGGTAAATATCCCACAACATGTTCACTTGAGAATTTAATGAGAATTTTTTATTATCTTTAAAAAGGTTTCATTCGTTAGGTCATTTGAATTTTTAACATGTTTGAAGCATGCATATGCATATTTTAAAACATGTGAAGAAAAATCTCTTTCTTATAAAACTCCAAGCTATTAGTGTTGAACTATTGGAATTTCCCAAACTTGGATAACAAAAATTTTGAGTTCATTTGTGATGTGTAAATAAATTTTATTTACTTAAATTTATTATTGCTTTAAATTTTTTCCATACATAAAATCTAAAATTTTCATTTTGTTGTGATCAATTTTCGTTTTATCTCTTTTTTGTTTATGAAATGAAGGTAAATTGAAAACTAAAATTTTGATTTAAGAAAAAAGTATACATCTGAAATTGAAATGCACAACGCACAAATGTAGAGAGAGGTAATTTGAAAAAGTGTCTGTAATTTTTAGGGATTGGGGTTTTTATATATAAGGTTTTACAATTGGTGATTTGCATCTTTAACATGTTTCAAGCTTGCATTTTAATTTTTTTAAAACATATGTCAAAAACTCTCTTTCTAATAAAATTCCAAGCTATCAGGGTTGAACTAGTGGAGTTTACCAAACTTGGATAACAAAAATTTTGAGTTCATTTGTGGTGTGTGAATAAATTTTGTTTACTTACATTTGTTATTGCTTTAAATGTTTTCCATATATAAACTCTAAAATTTTCATTTTGTTGTGATCTTTTTGCCTTTTATCTCTTTTTTGTTTACAAGATGAAGAGAATTTGAAAACTCAAGTTTTGATTTAAGAAAATAGTATACATCTAAAATGGATTGTAAACTCTTTTTAGTTTTTATATAATAGGTTTTGCAATAGTCGGGAAAAGGGGGAGGCGGGGGATTTTTAACTCAGTGTTGACTCCCAATCCATAAGTCAATCCTTACAAAAAGATAGCCCGGTAGGCATGATAAATAACTTTACAATCATCTATGATCGTTTGGTCAACATTTTTTAAATAGACACATTATTGGCTTGTTTGACTCGGGTTAATATCCCACCGCAGATTCACTTGAGAATTTAATGAGCTTTTTTTATTCTGAATAAAAGGTTTGGAAACATAGGACATTTGCATCTTTAACATGTTTCAAGCATGCATATCCATTTTTTAAAGCATGTGTACAAAAATCTCTTTCTTACAAACCTCCAAGTTATTAGGGTTGAACTAGTGGAATTTCCCAAACTTCGATAACAAAAGTTTTGTGTCCATTTGTGATGTGTGAATAAATTTTCTTGACTTACATTTTTTATTGCTTGAAAATTTTTCCATGTATAAACTCTAAAATTTTCATTTTAATGTGATCTATTAGCTTTTTATCTCTTTTTTGTTTACGAGATGAAGGGAAAGTGAAAAATCAAGTTTTGATTTAAGAAAAAAGTATAAAACTAAAATGGAAATGCTCAAAACACAAATGGAAAGAGAGATAATACCAAAAAGTGTCTGTAATTTTTATGGATTGTAAACTCTTTTTTAGTTTTTATATATAAGGTTTTGCAATCGTCGAGAAAAGGGGGAGGAGATTTTTTACTTAGTGTTGACTCTCAATCCATAAGTAATTCCTTACAAAAATATTGTCTGTTACGCATGGTAAATAACTTTACAATCATCTACAATCGTCAGGTCAACTTTTTGTTTTTGGCCAAAATAATGGCTTGTTTGACTCGGGTAAATATCCCACCGCACGTTCACTTGAGAATTTAATGAGTGTTTTCTATTCTCTTTAAAAGGTTTGGATCCATAGGTCATTTACATCTTTAACATGTTTCAAGCATTCATATCCATTTTTTAAAACTTGTGTCGAAAAATCTCTTTCTTATAAAACTCCAAGCTATTAGGGTTGAACTAGTTAAATTTCCCAAACTTCGATAACAAAACTTTTGTGTTCATTTGTGGTTTACGAATAAATTTTCTTTACTTACATTTGTTATTGCTTGAAATTTTTTACATACGTAAACTCTAAAATTTTCTTTTTGTAGTGATCAATTTGCCTTTTATCTCTTTTTTGTTGGCGAGATGAATGGAAAGTGAAAACTCAAGTTTCGATTGAAGAAAAAAGTGTATAGCTTAACTGAAAATGCACAATGCACAATGCGCAAATATACAGAGAGATAATTCCAAAAAGTGACTGTAATTTTTAGGTATTGTGAACTCTTTTTAGTTTTTATATATTAGGTTTTCCAATCGTTAGGAAAAGGAACAGGCAGGGGATTTTTGACTGAGTGTTGACTCCCGATGCATAAGTCATTCCTTACAAAAATATAGCCCGTTACGCATGATAAATCCCTTTACAATCATCTATAATCGTCAAGTCTGCTTTTTGTAAAAGGGCAAAATAATTGCTTGTTTGACTCGGGTAACTATCCGACCGCACATTCACTTGAGAATTTAATGAGCATTTTTTATTCTCTTGAAAAGGTTTGGATCCATAGACCATTTGTATCTTTAGCATGTTTCAAGGATGCATATCCATTTTTTAAAACATGTATAGAAAAATCTCTTTCTTATTAAACTCCAAGCTTTTAGGGTTGAACTAGTGGAATTTCCAAAACACTGAAAATAAAACTTTTGTGTTCATTTGTGGTGTGTGAATAAATTTTCTTTACTTACATTTGTTATTGTTTTAATTTTTTTCCATACAAAAACTCTAAAGTTTTCATTTTATTGTGTCCTATTTTCCTTTTATCTCTTTTTTGTTTACGAGATGAATGGAAATGGAAAACTCAAGTTTTTATTTAAGAGAAAAGTATGCATCTAAAATGGAAATGCACAATGCATAATGCACAAATGTTGAGAGAGATCATTCCAAAAACTGTCTATAATTTTTAGGGATTGTAAACTCTTTTTAGTTTTTATATTTTTTATTTTACAATCGTCGAAAAAAGGGGGAGGCAGGGGATTTTTAAATGAGTGTTGTCGCCAAATCCATAAGTCATTCCTTACAAAATATAACCCATTACACATGATAAATCACTTTGCAATCACCTATGATCGTCAAGTCAACTTTTTGTAAATTGGTAAAATAATGGCTTGTTTCACTTCAGTAAATATCCCAACGCACGTTCACTTGAGAATTTAATGAGCGTTTGTTATTCTCTTTAAAAGGTTTCGTTCTATAGGTCATTTGCATCTTTAACTAGTTTCAAGCATGCATATCCATTTTCTAAAACATGTGTAGAAAAATCTCTTTCTTATAAAATTCAAATCTATTAGGGTTGAACTAGTGAAATTTCTAAAACTTCGATAACAGAACTTTTGTGTTCATTTGTGGTGTGCGAATAAACTTTCTTACTTACATTTGCTATTGCCTTAAATTTTTTTCGCACATAAACTCTAAAATTTTCATTTTTTTGTGATCTATTTGTCTTTTATCTATTTTTTGTTTAAGAGATGAAGGGACAGTGAAAACTCAAGTTTTGATTTAAAAAAATAGTAAACATCTAAAATGGAAATGCACAATGCACAAATGTAGAGTGAGATAATTCCAAAAAGTGTATGTAATTTTTAGGTATTGTAAACTCTTTTTAGTTTTTATTTATTAGGTTTTGCAATCATCGAAAAAGGGGGAGGCGGGGATTTTTAACTTAGTGTTGACCCCCAATCCAAAAGTCATTCCTTGCAAAAATAAAGCTCGTTACGCATGATAAATCACTTTACAATCATCTATGATCGTTAGGTTATCTTTTTGTAAATGGGCAAAATAATAGCTTGTTTGACTTGCGTAAATATCCCACTGCATGTTCACTTGAGAATTTAATGATCGTTTGTTGTTCTCTTTAAAAGGTTTGGTTCTATGGTCATTTGCATCTTTAAAATGTTTCAAGCATGCATATCCATTTTTTAAAACATGTGTAGAAAAATCTCTTTCCTATAAAATTCCAAGCTATTAGTGTTGAACTAGTGGAATTTCCCAAACTTGGATAACAAAATTTTTGTGTTCATTGTTGTTTGTGAATTAATTTTATTTACTTACATTTTTTATTGCTTTAAATTGTTTCCACACATAAACTCTAAAAATTTCATTTTGTTGTGATCTATTTGCCTTTTATCTCTTTTATTTTTAAGAGATGAAGAGAAAGAGAAAACTCAAGTTTTGATTTAAAAAAAAATATACATCTAAAATGTAAATGCACAATGCACAAATGTAGAATGAGATAATTCCAAAAAATGTCTGAAATTTTTAGGCATTTTAAACTCTTTTTAGTTTTTATATATTAGGTTTTGCAATTGTCGGATAGGGGAAGGCAGGAGATTTTTAACTTAGTGTTGACCAGCAATCCAAAAGTCATTCCTTGCTAAAATAGAGTCTGTAACGCATGAGAAATTATTTTAAAATCATATATGACTACCAGGTTAGCTTTTTGTAAATGGGCAAAAACAATGGCTTGTTTTACTCGAGTAAATATCCCATCGCACGTTCACTTGAGAATTAAATGTGCGTTTGTTATTCTCTTTAAAAGGTTTGGATGCTTAGGTCATTTGCATCTTTAACATGTTTCAAGCATGTATATCCATTTTTTAAAACATGTGAAGAAAAATCTCTTTCTTATTAAATTCCAAGCTATTATGGTTAAATTAGTGGAATTTCCCGAACTTGGATAACAAAACTGTTGAGTTCATTTGTGGCGTGTGAATAAATTTTCTTTACTTACATTTGTTATTGCTTTATATTTTTTCCACACTTAAACTCTAAAATTTTCATTTTGTTGTGATCTAATTGCCTATTATATCTTTTTTGAGATGAAGGGAAAGTGAAAACTCAAGTTTTGATTTAAGATAAAAGTATACATCTAAAATGGAAATGTACGTAGCACCAATGTAGAAATAATTCCAAAAATTGTCTATAATTTTTAGGGATTGTAAACTCTTTTTAGTTGTTATATATTAGGTTTTGCAATCGTTGGTGTGTCCATACATAAACTCTAAAATTTTCATTTTGTTTTGATCTATTTGCCTTTTATCTTTTTTGTTTACAAGATGAAGGGAAAGTGAAAAATCAACTTTTGATTAAAGAAAAAAGTATACATCTAAAATGGAAATGCATAATACACAAATGTAGAGAGAGAATATTCCAAAAATGGTCTGTAATTTTTAGGTATTGTAAACTCTTATTAATTATTACATATTAGGTTTTGCAATCGCCGGAAAAGGGGGAGGCGGGGGATTTTTAACTCAATGTTGACCCCCAATCCAAAAGTCATTCCTTGCAAAAATATAGCCTGTTACGCATGATAAATCACTTTACAATCATCAATGATAGTCAGGTTAGCTTTTTGTTAATGGGCAAAATAATGGCTTGTTTGACTCGCGTAAATATCCCACCGCATGTTCACTTGAGAATTTAATGATCGTTTGTTGTTCTCTTTAAAAGGTTTTTTTCTATAGGTCATTTGCATCTTTAAAATGTATCAAACATGCATATCCATTTTTTAAAACATGTGTAGAAAAATCACTTTCTTATATAATTCCAAGCTATTTGGGTTGAACTAGAGGAATTTCCCAAACTTGGATAACAAAACTTTTGTGTTCATTTGTGGTGTGTGAATAAATTTTATTTACTTACATTTTTTATTGCTTAAATTTTTTTCCACACAAACTCTAAAGTTTTCATTTTGTTGTGATCTATTTGCCTTTTATCTCTTTTTTGTTTAAGAGATGAAGGGAAAGTGAAAAATCAAGTTTTGATTTAAAAAAAAAGTATACATCTAAAATGGAAATGCACAATGCACAAATATAGAGTAAGATAATTTCAAAAAGTGTCTATAAATTTTAGGTATTGTAAACTCTTTTTATTTTTTATATATTAGGTTTTGCAATCGTCGGAAAAGGGGGAGGCGAGGGATTTTTAACTTAGTGTTGACCCCCAATCCAAAAGTCATTCCTTGCAAAACAATAGGTCGTTACACATGATCAATCACTTTACAATCATCTATGATCGTAAGGTTAGCTTTTTTTGTAAATGGAAAAATAATGGCTTGTTTGACTCGCGTAAATATCCCACTGCATGTTGACTTGAGAATTTAATGATCGTTTGTTGTTCTCTTTAAAAGGTTTGGTTCTATAGGTCATTTGAATCTTTAAAATGTTTCAAGGTTGCATATCCATTTTTTAAAATAAGTTTAGAAAAATCTCTTTCTTATAAAATTCCAAGCTATTAGGGATGAACTAGTGGAATTTGCCAAACTTGGATAAAAAAACTTTTGTGTTCCTTTATTGTGTGTGAATAAGTTTTCTTTACTTACATTTGTTATTGATTTATATTTTTTGCACACTTAAACTCTAAAATTTTTATTTTGTTGTGATCTAATTGCCTTTTATCTCTTTATTTGAGATGAAGGGAAAGTGAAAACTCAAGTTTTGATTTAAGATAAAAGTATACATCTAAAATGGAAATGCACAAAGCACCAATGTACAGAGAGATAATTCCAAAAACTGTCTATAATTTTTAGGGATTGTAAACTCTTTTTAGTTGTTATATATTAGGTTTTGATATCGTTGGGAAAAGGGGGAGGCGGGGGATTGTTAACTGAGTGATGACTCCCAAGCCAAAATTCATTCCTTACAACAATATGGCCCGTTACCCATTATAAATCAGTTTACAATCATCTATGATTGTCATGTCAGCTTTTTGTAAATGGGCAAAATGATGTCGTGTTTGACTCGGGTAAATACCCCACCGCATGTTCACTTGAGAATTTAATGAGCATTTTTTATTATCTTTAAAATGTTTGGTTCTATAGGTCATTTCCATCTTTAACATGTTGGAAGCATACATAAACATGTGTAGAAAAATTTCTTTCTTATAAAACTCCAAGCTATTAGGGTTGAACTAGTGGAATTTCAAAAAACATGGATAACAAAACTTTTGTGTTCATTTGTGGTGTGTGAATAAATTTTCTTTATTTAAATTTTTTATTGCTTTAAATTTTTTCCATACAAAAACTGTAAAATTTTCATTTTGTTGTGATCTATTTGCCTAGTATCTCATTTTTGTTTACGAGATGAAGGGAAATTGAAAACTCAAGTTTTTCTTTAAGAGAAAAGTGTACATATTAAATGGAAATGCACAATACACAAATGTAGAGAGAGATAATTCCAAAAAGTGTTTGTAAATTTTAGGGATTGTAAACTCTGTTTTGTTTTTATATATTAGGTTTTGCAATCGTCGGGATAAGGGGGAGGTAGGGGATTTTTAAATGAGTGTTGACTCCCAATCCATAAGTCATTCCTTAAAAAAATATAGTCCGTTACGCATGATAAATCACTTTACAATCATCTATGATCGTCAGGTGAGCTTTTTGTAAATGGCCAAAATAATGGTTTGTTTGACTCAGGTAAATATCCAACCGCACGTTCACTTGAGAATTTAATGAGCTTTTGTTATTCTCTTTAAAATGTTTGGTTCTATAGGTCATTTGCATCTTTAACATGTTTGAAGCATGCATATCCATTTTTTAAAATATGTGTACAAAAATCTATTTCTTATAAAACTCCAAGCTAATAGGGTTGAACTAGTGAAATTTCCCAAACTTGGATAACAATACTTTTGTGTTCATTTGTGGTTTGTGAATAAATTTTATTTACTTACATTTGCTATTGCTTTAAACGATTTCCACACATAAACTCTAAAATTTTATTTTTGTTGTGATCTATTTGCCTTTTATCTGCTTTTTGTTTACAAGATGAAGGAAAAGTGAAAACTCAAGTTTTCATTTAAGAAAAAAGTATATATCTAAAATGGAAATTCACAATGCACAAATGTAGAGAGAGATAATTCCAAAAGGTGTCTGTAATTTTTAGAGATTGTAAACTCTTTTTAGTTTTTATATATAAGGTTTTGCAATCGTCGGGAAAAGGGGGATGCGGGCGATTTTTATTTGAGTGTTGACACCCAATCCATAAGTCATTCCTAAAAAACATTTATCCCCTTACGCATGATAAATCACTTTTCTGTCATCTACGAAAGTCAGGTCATCTTTTTGTAAATGGGCCAAATAATGGCTTGTTTGACTCGGTAAATAACCCACCTCATGCTCACTTGAGAACTTAATGAGCTTTTGTTATTCGCTTTAAAAGGTTTGAATCCATAGGTCATTTACATCTTTAATATGTTTCCGGCATGCATATCCATTTTTTAAAACATGTGTATTCTCTATCGTTTAATATTCCAAGCTATTTGGGTTGAGCTAGTGGAATTTGCGAAACTTGAATAACAAAACATTTGTATTTATTTGTGGTGTGTGAATAAATTTTCTTTACTTAAATTTTTTCCATTCATAAACTATAAAATTTTCATTTTGTTGTGATCTATTTGGCTTTTATCTCTTTTTTGTTTAAGAGATGAAGGGAAAGGGAAAACTCAAGTTTTGATTTAAGAAAAAAGTATACATCTAAAATGCAAATGCACAAAGCATAAATGTAGAGAGAGATAATTCCAAAATGTCTCTATAATTTTTAGGGATTGTAAAACTTTTTTAGTTTTTATATATTAGGTTTTGCAATCGTCGGGAAAAGAGGGAGGTGTGGGATATTTAACTGAGTGATGACTCCCAATCCGAAAGTCATTCCTTACAAAAATATGGCACATTACACAAGACATATCAATTTACAATAATCTATGATCGTCATGTCAGGTTTTTTTTGAATGGGCAAAACAATGGCTTGTTTGACTCGGGTAGATATCCCATCGCACGTTCACTTGAGAATTTAATGAGCATTTTTTATTCTCTTTAAAAGGTTTGGATCCATAGGTCATTTGTATCTTTAACATGTTTCAATCATGCTGATCAATTTTTTGAAACATGTGTAGAAAAATCTCTTTCATTTAAAACTCCAAGCTATTAGGGTTGAACTAGTGGAATTTCCCAAACTTGGAAAACAAAAATTTTGTGTTCATTTGTGGTGTGTGAATAAATTTTCTTTACTTACATTTGTTATTTCTTTAAATTTTTTCCATACATAAACTCTAAAATTTTCATTTTGTTGTGATCTATTTGCCTTTTATCTCTTTTTTGTTTACGAGATGAAGGGAAAGTGAAAACTCATGTTTTGATATAAGAAAAAAGTATGTATCTAACATGGAATTGGACAATGAAAAAATGTACAGTGAGATAAACTCTTTTAAGTTTTTATATATGAGGTTTTGCAATCGTTTGGAAAAGGGGGAGGTGGGAGATTATTAACTGAGAGTTGACTCCCTATCCATAAATCATTCCTTACAAAAATATAGGCCGTTATCCATGATAAATCACTTTACATTCATTTATGATCATCAAGTCAGCTTTTTGTAAATGGGCAAAATAATGGCTTGTTTGACTCGGGTAAATGTCCCACCGCACGTTCACTTTGAGAATTTAATTAAATTTTGTTATTCTCTTTAAAAGGTTTGAATCGATAGATCATTTGAATCTTTAACATTTTTCAAGCATGAATATCCTTTGTTTAAAACATGTGTAGAAAAATCTCTTTCTTATAAAACTCCAAGCTATTATGGTTGAACAAGTGGAATTTCCCAAACTTGGATAACAAAAATTTCGTGTTCATTTGTGGTGCGTGATTAAATTTTCTTTTCTTACATTTGTTATTGCTTAAAATTTTTTCCATTCATAAACTCTAAAATTTTAATTTGTTGTGTTCTTTTTGCCTTTTATCTCTTTTTTTTACGAGATGAAGGGAAATTGAAAACTCAAGTTTCGATTTAAGAAAAAAGTATACATCTAACATGGCACAATGCACAAATTTAGAGAGAGATAATTCCAAAAAGACTGTAATTTTTAGGGATTGTAAACAGTTTTTTGTTTTAATTTATTTTGTTTTCCAATTGTTGGGAAAAGAGGGAGGCAAGGGATTTTTAACTAAGTGGTGATTCCAAATCCATTTGTCATTTTGTACAAAAATATATCCCGTTACTCATGATAAATTAATTTGCAATCATCTATGATTGGCTGGTCTGGTTTTTGTAAATGGCTTGTTTTACTCGTGTAAATATCCCACCTCACGTTCACTTGATAATGTAATGAGCGTTTGTTTTTCTCTTTAAAAGGTTTGGATCCATAGGTCATTTGCATATTTAATGTATTTCAAGCATGCATATCCATTTTTAAAAATTTTGTAGAAAAATCTCTTTCTTATAAAACTCCAATCTATTGGGGTTGAACTACTGGAATTTTCCAAACTAGGATAACAAAACTTTTGTGTTCATTTGTGGTGTGGGAATAGATTTTCTTTACTTACATTTTCTATTTATTTAAATTTTTTCCATACTTAAACTGTAAAATTTTAATTTTGCTGTGATCTATTTGCCTTTTATCTTTTTTTTGTTGACGACAGTAAGGGAAAGAAAAAACTCAAGTTTTGATTAGAAAAAAGTATACATCTAAACTGGAAATGCACAATGCACAAAAGTAGAGAGAGATAATTCCAAAAACTGTCTGTAATTTTTAGGGATTGTAAATTCTTTTTAGTTTTTATATATTAGGTTTTGGAACCATTGGAAAAAGGGGGATGTAGGGGATTTTTAACTGAGTGTTGAGTCCCTATCCATAAGTATTTTCTTACAAAAGTAAAGCCCGTTATCCATGATAAATCACTTTACAATCATCTAAGTTCGTCATGTCTGCTTTTTTTACATGGGCAAAATAATAGCTTGTTTGACTCGGGTAAATATCCCACCGCACCTTCACCTGAGAATTTGATGAGCATTTGTTATTCTATTTATATGGTTTGAATCCATAGGTAATTTGCCTCTTTAACAAGTTTCAGGCATGAATATCCAGCTTGTAAAACATGTATAGAAAAATCTCTTTCTTATAAAATTCCAAGCTATTAGGGTTGAACTAGTGGAATTCCCCAAACTAGGATAACAAAACTTTTGTGTTTATTAGTGGTGTGCGAATAAATTTTATTTACATACATTCGTTATTGCTTTAAATTTCTTCCATACATAAACTCTAAAATTTTCATTTTGTTGTGATCTATTTGCCTTTTTATCTCTTTTATGTTTACGAGATGACGGGAAAGTCAAACCTCAAGTTTTGATTTAAAAACAAAGTATACATCTAAAATTGAAATGCACAATGCACAAATGTAGAGAGCGATAACCCCAAAAAGTGTCTGTAATTTTTAGGGATTGTAAACTATTTTTATTTTTTATATATTAGGTTTTGCAATCGTCGGGAAAATGGGGAGGCGGGGGATTTTTAACTGAGTGTTGACTCCCAATCCATAAGTCTTTCCTTGAAAAAATATAGCCCGTTATGCACGATAAATCACTTTACAATCATCTATGATCGTCAGGTCAGTTTTTTGTAGATGGGCAAAATAATGGCTTGTTTGACTCGAGTAAATATCCCACCACACGTTCGTTTGAGAATTTAATTAATGTTTGCTATTCTGTTTAAAAGGTATGGATCGATAGGTCATTTGAATCTTTAACATGTTTCAAGAGTGAATATCCATTGTTTAAAACATGTGTAGAAAAATCTCTTTCTTATAAAACTCCTAGCTATTATGGTTGAACTAGTGGAATTTCCCAAACTTGGATAACAAAATTTTTGTGTTCATTTGTGGCGTGTGAATAAATTTTCTTTTCTTACATTTTTTATTGCTTAAATTTTTTTCCAATACATAAACTCTAAAATTTTAATTTTTTGTGATCTATTTGCCTTTAATCTCTTTTTTTTTTTTACTAGATGAAGGGAAAATGAAAACTCAAGTTTCGATTTAAAAAAAAAGTATACATCTAACATGGAATTGCACAATGCACAAATTTAAAGAGAGATAATTCCAAAAAGTGTATGTAATTTTTAGGGATTGTAAACATTTTTTTGTTTTTATTTATTAGGTTTTGCATTCATAGGGAAAAGGGGGAGGCAGGGGATTTTTAATTGAGAGTTTATTCTAAATCCATTTGTCATTCCTGACAAAAATATAGCCCGTTACGCATGAAAAATCAATTTACAATCATCTATGATCGTTAGGTTAGCTTTTTTTAAATGGGCAAAACAATGGCTTGTTTGACTCACGTAAATATCCCATCGCATGGTCACTTGAGAATTTAATGATCGTTTTTTGTTCACTTTAAAAGGTTTGGTTCTATAGGTCATTTGCATCTTTAAAATGTTTCAAGCGTGCATATCCATTTTTTAAAACATGTGTAGAAAAATCTCTTTCTCATAAAATTCCAAGCTATTTGGGTTGAACTAGTGGAATTTACCAAACTTGGATAACAAAACGTTTGTGTTCATTTGTGGTGTGTGAATAAATTTTCTTTACTTAAATTTGTTATTGCTTTAAATTGTTTCCACACATAAACTCTAAAATTTTCATTTTGTTGTGATCTATTTGCCTTTTATATCTTTTATTTTTAAGAGATGAAGGGAAAGTGAAAACTCAAGTTTTGATATAAGAAAAAAGTATGCATCTAACATGGAATTGCACAATGCACAAAAGTAGAGAGAGATAATTCAAAATAGTGTTTGTAATTTTTAGGGATTGTAAACTCTTTTAAGTTTTTATATATTAGGTTTTTCAATCGTCTGGAAAAGGGGGAGGCGGGGGATTTTTAACTGAGAGTCGACTCCCAATTTATAAGTCATTCCTTACAAAAATATTGCCCGTTACGCATATCAAATCACTTTACGATTATCAATGATCGTCAGGTCAGCTTTTTGTAAATGGGAAAAACAATGGCTTGTTTGACTCGCGTAAATATCCCACCGCACATTCACTTGAGAATTTAAGTAACATTTGTTATTATGTTTAAAAGGTTTGGATCGATAGGTCATTTGAATCTTAAACATGTTTCAAGCAAGAATATCCATTGTTTAAAACATGTGTAGAAAAATCTCTTTCCTATAAAACTCCAAGCAATCATGGTTGAACAAGTGGAATTTCCGAAACTTGGATAACAAAACTTTTGTGTTTATTTGGGGTGTGTGAATAAATTTTCTTTACTTATATTTGTTTTTTATTAAATGTATTTTCATACATAAACTCTAAAATTTTAATTTGTTGTAATCTATTTGCCTTTTATCTCTTTTGTTTTACGAGATGAAGGGAAATTGAAAACTCAAGTTTCAATTTTAGAAAAAAGTATACATCTTACATGAAGTTGTACAATGCACAAATGTAGAGAGAGATAATTCCAAAAAGACTCTGTAATTTTTAGGGATTGTTAACACTTTTTTGTTTTTATTTATTAGGTTTTACAATCGTCAGGAAAATGGGGAGACATGGGATTTTTAACTAAGTGTTGATTCCAAATCCATTTGTCATTCCTTACAAAAATATAGCCCGTTACGCATGATAAAACAATTTACAATCATCTGTGATAGGCTGGTCAGATTTTTGTAAATGGCTTGTTTGACTCGGGTAAGTATCCCACCTCACGTTCACTTGAAAATGTAATGAGCGTTTATTATTCTCTTTAAAAGGTTTGGATCCATAGGTCATTTGCATCTTTAATATGTTTCAAGCATGCATATCCATTTTTTAAAACTTGTGTAGAAAAATCTCTTTCTTATAAAACTCCAAGCTATTAGGGTTGAACTAGTGGAATTTTCAAAACTTGGATAACAAAACTTTTGAGTTCATTTGTGGGGTGTGAATAAATTTTCTTTACTTACATTTTTTATTGCTTTCAATTTTTTCCATACTTAAACTGTAAAATTTTCATTTTTTTGTGATCTATTTGCCTTTTGTCTCTTTTTTAATGACGACTGTAAGGGAAAGTGAAAACTCAAGTTTTGATTTAAGAAAAAAGTATACATCAAAACTGGAAATGCACAATGCACAAATGAAGAGAAAGATAATTGCAAAAACTATCTGTAATTTTTAGGATTGTAAACTCTTTTTAGTTTTCATATATTAGGTTTTAGAACAGTTGGGAAAAGGGTGAGGCGCGAGATTTTTAACTGAGTATTGATCCCCAATCCATAAGTCATTCCTTACAAAAATATAGCCTGTTACACATGATAAATCACTTTACAATCATCTACAATCTCCAGGTCAGTTTTTCTTAAATGGGCAAAATAATGGCTTGTTTGACACGGGTAAATATCCCACTGCATGTTCACTTGAGAATTTATTGAGCATTTGTTATTGTCTTTAAAAAGGTTCGGCATTTTTAACATGTTTGAAGCATGCATATGCATTTTTTAAAATATGTGAAGAAAAAACTCTTTCTTATAAAACTCCAAGCTATTAGTGTTGAACTATTGGAATTTCCCAAACTTGGATAACAAAACTTTTGAGTTCATTTGTGGTATGTGAATAAATTATATTTACTTACATTTATTATTGCTTTAAATTTTTTCCATATATAAACTCTAAAATTTTCATTTTGTTGTGATCTATTTGCCTTTTATGTCTTTTTTGTTTATGAGATAAAGGGAAAGTGAAAACTAAAGTTTTGATTTAAGAAAAAAGTAAACATCTGAAATTGAAATGCACAACGCACAAATGTAGAGAGTGGTAATTTAGGGATTGTAAACTCTTTTTAGTTTTTATATTTAAGGTTTTGCAATCGTTGGGAAAAGGGGCAGGCAGGGTATTTTTAAATGAGTGTTGACTCCACATCCATAAGTCATTCCTTACAAAAATATAGCCCGTTACACATGATAAATCACTTTACAACCATCTATGATCGTTAGGTAAGCTTTTTGTAAATGGGCAAAATAATGACTTGTTTGACTCCGGTAAATATCCCACCGCGCGTTCACTTGAGAATTTAATGAGCGTTTGTTATTCTCATTAAAAAGTTTTGTTCCATTGGTGATTTGCATCTTTAACATATTTCAAGCATGCATATCATTTTTTTAAAACATGTGTAAAAAAATCACTTTCTAATAAAATTCCAAGCTATGAGGGTTGAACTAGTGGAGTTTACCAAACTTGGATAACAAAAATTTTGAGTTCATTTGTGGTGTGTGAATAAATTTTATTTACTTACATTTATTATTGTTTTAAATTTTTTCCGTACATAAACTCTAAAATTTTCATTTTGTTGTGATATTTTTGCCTTTTATCTCTTTTTTGTTTACAAGATGGAGGGAAAGTGAAAACTCAAGTTTTGATTTAAGAAAATAGTATACATCTAAAATGGAAATGTACAATGCACAAATGTACAAAGAGATAATTCTAAAAAGTGTCTATAATTTTTAGGGATTGTAAACTCTTTTTAGTTTTTATATAATAGTTTTGCAAACGTCGGGAAAAGGGGGAGGCGGGGCATTTTTAACTCAGTGTTGACTCCCAATCCATAAGTTAATCCTTACAAAAAGATAGCCCATTAGGCATGATAAATAAATTTACAATTATCTATGATCGTTTGGTCATCTTTTTTTAAATGGGCAAATTATTTGCTTGCTTGACTCGGGTAAATATCCACCGCAGTCAATCTCCTTTATTTTTAAGAGATGAAGGGAAAGTGAAAACTCAAGTTTTAATTTCAAAAAAAAGTATACATATAAAAATGGAAATGCACAATGCACAAATGTAGAGTGAGATAATTCCAAGAAGTGTATGTAATTTTTAGGTATTTTAAAATCTTTTTAGTTTTTATATATTAGGTTTTGCAATTGTCGGAAAAGACGGAGGCGGGGGATTTTTAACTTAGTGTTGACCCGCAATCCAAAAGTCATTCCTTGCTAAAATATAGCCTGTAACGCATGATAAATCACTTTTACAATCATATATGATCGTCAAGTTAGCTCTTTGTAAATGGGCAAAATAATGGGTTGTTGTACTCGAGTAAATATCCCACCGTACATTCACTTGAGAATTTAATGTGCGTTTGTTATTCTCTTTAAAAGGTTTGGATCCATAGGGCATTTGCATCTTTAACATGTTTCAAGCATGTATATCCATTTTTTAAAACATGTGAAGAAAAATCTCTTTCTTATAAAATTCCAAGCTATTATGGTTGAACTAGTCGAATTTCCCAAACTTGGATAACAAAACTGTTGAGTTCATTTGTGGTGTGTGAATAAATTTTCTTTAGTTACATTTGTTATTGCTTTAAATTTTTGCCATACATAAACTCTAAAATTTTCATTTTGTTGTGATCTATTTGCCTTTTATCTCTTTTTTGTTTCCAAGATGAAGGGAAAGTGAAAACACAACTTTTGATTGAAGAAAAAAGTATACATCTAAAATGGAAATGCATAATGCCCAAATGTAGAGAGGGAATATTCGAAAAAATGGTCTGTAATGTTTAGGTATTGTAAACTCTTTTTAGTTATTATATATTAGGTTTTGCAATAGTCAAAAAAGGGGGAAGCGGGGGATTTTTAACTCAAAGTTGACCCCCAATCCAAAAGTCATCCCTTGAAAAAATATAGCCCATTACACATGATAAATCACTTTACAATCATCAATGATCGTCCGGTTAGCTTTTTGTAAATGGGCAAAATAATGGCTTGTTAGACTCATGTAAATATCCCACCGCATGTTCACTTGAGAATTTAATGATCGTTTGTTGTTCTCTTTAAAAGGTTTTGTTCTATAGGTCATTTGAATCTTTAAAATGTTTAAAGCATGCATATCCATTTTTTAAAACATGTGTAGAAAAATCTTTTTCTTATAAAATTCCAAGCTATTTGGGTTGAACTAGTGGAATTTCCCAAACTTGGATAACAAAACTTTTCTGTTCATTTGTGGTGTGTGAATAAATTTTATTTACTTACATTTTTTATTGCTGTAAATTTTTTCCACACATAAACTCTAAAGTTTTTAGTTTGTTGTGATCTATTTGCCTTTTATCTATTTTTTGTTTAAGAGATGAAGGTAAAGTGAAAAATCAAGTTTTGATTTAAAAAAAAAGTATAAATCTAAAATGGAAATGCACAATGCACAAATATACAGTGAGATAATTCCTAAAAGTGTCTGTAATTTTTAGGTATTGTAAACTATTTTTAGTTTTATATATTACTTTTTACAATCGTCGAAAAAGGGGAGGCGGGGGATTTTTAACTCAGTGTTGACCCCCAATCCAAAAGTCATTCCTTGAAAAACAATAGCCTGTTACACATGATACATCACTTTACAGTCATCTATGATCATCAGGTTAGCATTTTTGTAAATGGACAAAATAATGGCTTCTTTGACTCGCATAAATATCCCATCGCATGTTCACTTGAGAATTTAATGATCGTTTGTTGTTCTCTTTAAAAGGTTTGGTTCTATAGGTCATTTGCATCTTTAAAATGTTTCAAGCATGCATATCCATTTTTTAAAACATGTGTAGAAAAATCTCTTTCTTATAAAATTCCAAGATATTAGGGATGAACTAGTGGAATTTGCCAAACTTGGATAAAAAAACTTTTGTGTTCCTTTGTGGTGTGTGAATAAATTTTTTTTACTTACATTTGTTATTGCTTTATATTTTTTCCAGACATAAACTCTAAAATTTTCATTTTGCTGTGAGCTAATTGCCTTTTATCTCTTTTTTTGAGATGAAGGGAAAGTGAAAACTCAAGTTTTGATTTAAGATAAAATTATACATCTAAAATGGAAATGCACAAAGCACCAATGTACAGAGAGATAATTCCAAAAAGTATCTATAATTTTTAGGGATTGTAAACTCTTTTTAGTTGTTATATATTAGGTTTTGCAATCGTTGGGAAAAGGGGGAGGTAGGGGATTTTTTACTGAGTGATGACTCCCAAGCCAAAAGTCACTCCTTACAACAATATGGCCCGTTACGCATGATAAATCACTTTACAATCATCTATGATTTTCATGTCAGCCTTTTATAAATGGAAAAAATAATGTCTTGTTTGACTCGGGTAAATACCCCACCGCACGTTCACTTGAGAATTTATTGAGCGTTTTTTATTCTCTTTAAAATGTTTGGTTCTATAGGTCATTTGCATCTATAACATGTTTGAAGCATGCATATCCATTATTTAAAACATGTGTAGAAAAAAAATTTCTTATAAAACTCCAAGCTATTAGGGTTGAACTAGTGGAATTTCCAAAACTTTGATAACAAAACTTTTGTGTTCATTTGTGGTGTGTGGATAAATTTTATTTACATATATTTGTTATTGCTTTAAATTTTTTCCATTCAAAAACTATAAAATTTTCATTTTTTTGTGATCTATTTTTCTCTTTTTTGTTTACGAGATGAAGGGAAATTGAAAACTCAAGTTTTTATTTAAGAGAAAAGTGTACATATAAAATGAAAATGCACAATGCACAAATGTAGAGAGAGATAATTCCAAAAAGTGTCTGTAAATTTTAGGGATTGTAAACTTTTTTTTGTTTTTATATATTAGGTTTTGCAATCGTCGGGAAAAGGGGGAGGTAGGGGACTTTTAAATGAGTGTTGACTCCCAATCCAAAAGTCATTCCTTGCAAAAATATATCCCGTTATGCATGATAAATCACTTTACAATCATCAATGATTGTCAGGTGAGCTTTTTGTAAATGGACAAAATAATGGCTTGTTTGACTCGCATAAATATCCCACCGCATGTTCACTTGAGAATTTAATGATCGTTTGTTGTTCTCTTTAAAAGTTTTTGTTCTATAGGTCATTTGTATCTTTAAAATGTTTCAAGCATGCATATCCATTTTTTAAAACATGTGTAGAAAAATCTCTTTCTTATAAAATTCCAAGCTATTTGGGTTGAACTAGTGGAATTTCCCAAACTTGGATAACAAAACTTTTGTATTCATTTGTGGTGAGAGAATAAATTTTCTTTACTTACATGTGTTATTATTTTAAACTTTTTCCACACAGTAACTCTAAAATTTTCATTTTTTTGTGATCTTTTTGCCTTTAATCTCTTTTTTGTTTAAGAGATGAAGGGAAAGTAAAAACTCAAGTTTTGATTCAAAAAAATTGTATACATCTAAAATGGAAATGCACAATGCACAAATGTAGAGTGAGATAATTCCAAAACGTGTCTGTAATTTTATGGGATTGTAAACTCTTTTTAGTTTTTATTTATTAGGTTTTCTAATCTTTGGAAAAGGGGGAGGGGGATTTTTATCTTGGTGTTGACTCCCAATCCAAAATTCATTCTTTGCAAAAATATAGCCCATTACGCATGATAAATCAATTTACAATTATCTATGATCGTCAGGTTTGCTTTTTGTAAACGGGCAAAATAATGGCTTGTTTGACTTGCGTAAGTATCCCACTTCACGTTCACTTGAGAATTTAATGATCTTTTGTTATTCTCTTTAAAAGGTTTGGTTCTATAGGTCATTTGCATCTTTAACGTATTTCAAGCATGCATATCCATTTTTTAAAACATGTGTAGAAAAATTTCTTTCTTATAAAATTCCAAGCAATTAGGGTTGAACAAGTGGAATTTCCCAAACTTGGATAAAAAATTTTTTGTGTTCATTTGAGGTGTGTGAATAAATTTTCTTTACTTCCATTTGTTAGTGCTTAAATTTTTTTCCACACATAAACTCTAAAATTTTCATTTTTTTGTGATATGTTTGCATCTTTTATTTATGGGATGAAGTGCGAGCGAAAACTCAAAGTTTTGATTTAAGAAAAAAGTATACATCTAAAATGGAAATGTACAATCCACAAATGTATAGAGAGATAATTCCAAAAAGTGTTTGTAATTTTTAGGGATTGTAAACTCTTTTTACTTTTTATATAATTGGTTTTGCAAACGTCGGGAAAAGGGGGAGGCGGGGATTTTTAACTGAGTGTTGACTCCTAATCCATAAGTAATTCCTTACAAAAATATAGCCCGTTAGGCATGAAAAATCACTTTAAAATCATCTATGATCGTTAGGTCAACTTTTTGTAAATGGGTGAAATAATGGCTTGTTTGACTCGGGTAAATATCCCACCGCACGTTAATTTCAGAATTTAAAGAGTGTTTGTTATTCTCTTTAAAAGGTTTGGATCCATAGGTCATTTGCTTCTTTAACATGTTTCAAGCATGCATATCCTTTTTTTTCAACATGTGTAGAAAAATATCTTTCTTAGAAAATTCCAAGCTAATAGGGTTGAACTAGTGGAATTTCCCAAACTTGGATAACAATACTTTTGTGTTCATTTGTGGTGTGTGAATAAATTTTCTTTACTTACATTTGTTATTGCTTTAAACGTTTTCCACACATAAACTCTAAAATTTTCTTTTTGTGGTGATCTATTTGCCTTTTATCTGCTTTTTGTTTACGAGATGAAGGAAAAGTGAAAACTCAAGTTTTCATTTAAGAAAAAAGTATACATCTAAAATGGAAATTCACAATGCACAAATGTAGAGAGAGATAATTCCAAAAAGTGTCTGTAATTTTTAGAGATTGTAAACTCTTTTTAATTTTTATATATTTGGTTTTGCAGTCATCGGGAAAAGGGGGATGCGGGGGATTTTTATTTGAGTGTTGACTCCCAATCCATAAGTCCTTAAAAAAATTTAGCCCCTTTCGCATGATAAATCACTTTTCTATCATCTACGATAGTTAGGTCATCTTTTTGTAAATGGGCAAATTAATGGCTTGTTAGACTCGGGTAAATATCCCACCGCATGTTTACTTGAGAACTTAATGAGCGTTTTTTATTCTCTTTATAAGGTTTGGATCCTAGGTCATTTACATCTTTATTATGTTTCCGGCATGCATATCCATTTCTTAAAACATGTGTAGAGAAATCTCTTTCGTTTAATATTCCAAGCTATTAGGGTTGAACTAGTGGAATTTACGAAACTTGAATAACAAAACATTTGTGTTTATTTGTGGTGTGTGAATAAATTTTCTTTACTTAAATTTTTTATTGCTTTAAATTTTTTCCATTCATAAACTCTAAAGTTTTGATTTTGTTGTGATCTATTTGCCTTTTATCTCTTTTTTTTTTAAGAGATGAAGGGAAAGGGAAAACTCAAGTTTTGATTTAAGAAAAAAGTATACATCTAAAATGGAAATGCACAATGCATAAATGTAGGGAGAGATAATTCCAAAAAGTGTCTGTATTTTTTAGGGATTGTAAAATTTTTTTAGTTTTTATATATTAGGTTTTGCAATCGTCAGGAAAAGAGGGAGGTGTGGGATATTTAACTGAGTGATGACTCCCAATCCAAAAGTCATTCCTTAAAACAATATGGCCCATTACGCATGATAAATCACTTTACAATCATCTATGATTGGTAGGTCAGCTTTTTGTAAATGGACAAAATAATGGATTGTTTGACTCGGGTAAATATCCCACCACACTTGCACTTGAGAATTTAATGAGCACTTGTTAGTCTCATTAAAAGGTTTGGATGTTACCGTCCCTAGCCATGGATCTAGTAACTCGGAAGTTGAATATGAATCCAACACTGTTTGAGGGTTTCTTATCACGTTTTTGTGAAAGGAACTCTCTTATACTTCTCTTTTCACGTTAGGATTGAAAGGGATTTTCCTTTTTTAAATTATAGATGCAACCAGCAAGTTAAAGGACTGTTTAAGCACTTAGATATGAAACCCCTCTTTTATGATTCACGTCTAGAGAGTTTTACTTTCTGCAATGACACAAGAACAACCCCGTTTCCTTTTACTGAATTCATTCCCCTTGAAAAGGAGTTTCCTTTTCTTAATTATGAATGAACCCTGCTTGTCAAGGAAGCTCCTTGAGGCCCCAACGTGGAACCCCCTTTCTTATGGCTCACGTCAAGGTAGGGTTTCCAATTTCATGCAGCACTGGTTCCTTACATAAAAAAGAAACATAAATTTAATCTTAATGCTTGGAATAAGATTAGCAAATACCTCTTGACGTCAACACCAATCCAGCAACCAGAATTCGTCCTCCTTCCTGGTTAGCTCATGCCAACCCTTTCTGGAATTTTCGTGAAAGAGATGACCTTCTCTTGTAGCTCGAAAGAGAAAGGTAATTCCTCTTCCTTTTCCTTCCAAGATCTCCTCAAAGACTCCCCAATGGATGCAGCAAACCCCCAAGAGAGATCACATCAAGAACCCTAGAATTGAGAGCCTAGAAGGAACCTAAATTACCCTAGTTTATGCTAATTCCGAACTTGATTTATTTCTCCTTCCTTACCCCTTAAATAGGGTAATTAACATCAACATAGGTTAGGGTTATAAAACCCAATTCTACTGCTACCTTTAAGTCTTATTACAAATCAACAAAATTCGAAATTAAAAGCAACGTAAATAATAAAAGTAAAGTAGATGACTCAGTGTTATTGAGTCCGTAACATTGGATCCATAGGTCATTTGCATCTTTAACATATTTCAAGCATGCATATCTATTTTTTTAAACATGTGCAGAAAAATCTCTTTCTTATAAAATTCCAAGCTATGAGGGGTGAACTAGTGGAATTTCCCAAACTTGGATAACAAAACTTTTGTGTTCATTTTGAATGTGTGGATAAATTTTCTTTATTTACATTTTTTATTGCTAAAAAATTTATCCATACATAAACTCTAAAATTTTCATTTTGTTGTGATCTATTTTCCTTTTATCTCTTTTTTGTTTACGAGATGAAGGAAAAGTAAAAACTCAAGTTTTGATTTTAAAAAAAAGTATACATTTGAAATGGAAATGCACAATGCACAAATGTAGAGAGCGATAATTCTAAACAGTGTCTATAATTTTTAGAAATTTAAAACTATATTTAGTTTTTATATATTAGATTTTACAATCGACAGGAAATGGGGGAGGCAGAGGATTTTTAACTGAGTGTTGACTCCAAATCCATAAGTCATTCCTTAAAATAATATAGTTCATTACGCATGATAAATCACTTTAAAATCATCTATGATCTTCAGGTAATTTTTTTGTAAATGGGCAAAATAATGGTTCGTTTGACTCGGGTAAATATCCCATCGCACATTCACTTGAGAATTTAATGAGCGTTTGTTATTCGCATTAAAAGGTTTGGATCCATAGGTCATTTGCATCGTTAACATGTTTCAAGCATGCATATCCATTTTTTACAACATGTGTAGAAAAATCTCTCTCTTATAAAACTCAAAGCTATTAGGGTTGAACTAGTGGAGTTTCCCAAACCTGGATAAAAAAAATTTTGTGGTCATTTGTGGTGTGTGAATAAATTTTATTTGCTTACATTTGTTATTGCTTTCAATTCTTTCCATACATAAACTCGAAAATTTTCATTTTGTTGTGATCTATTTGCCTTTTATCTGTTTTTTGTTTACGAGAAGAAGGGAATGTGAAAACTCAAGTTTTAATTTAAGAAAAAAGTATACATCTAAAATTGAAATGCACAATGCACAAATGTAGAGAGAGATAATTCCAAAAAGTGTATCTAATTTTAAGGGATTGTAAACTCTTTTTAGTTTTTATATATTAGGTTTTGCAATCGTCGGGAAAAAGGGGGAGATAGGGGATTTTTAACTGAGTGTTGAATCCCAATCCAGAAGTCATTCCTTACAAAAATATAGCCCGTTACGTAGGATAAATCACTTTACAATCATTTATGATCGTCATATCAGGTTTTTGTAAATGTACAAAACAATGGGTTGTTTGACATGGGTAAATATCCCACCGCACATTCCCTTGTGAATTTAATGAGCGTTTTTATTCTCTTTTTAAGGTTTTCATCCATAAGTCATTTGTATCTTTAACATGTTTCAAGCTTGCATATCCATTTTTTAAAACATGTGTAGAAAAATCTCTTTCTTATAAAATTCCATCCTATGAAGGTTGAACTAGTGGAATTTTCCAAACTTGGATAGCAAAACTTTTGTGTTCATTTTTTGTGTGTGAATAAATTTTTTTTACATACATTTATCTTTGCTTTAAATTTTTTCCATACATAAACTCTAAAATTATCATTTTGTATGACCTATTTGCCTTTTACCTCTTTTTTTTTCTATGAGTTGAAGGGAAAGTGAAAACACAAGTTTTGATTTAATAAAAAAGTATACATATAAAATGGAAATGTACAATTCACAAATGTAGAGAGTGAAAATTCCAAAAAGTGTTTGTAATTTTTAGGGATTATTAAATATTTTTAGTTTTTATATATTAGGTTTCCAATCGTCGGGAAAAGGGGGAGGGCGGGGATTTTTAACTGAGTGTTGACTTCCAATCCATAAGTCATTCCTTACAAAAAATATAGCCCGTTCCACATGATAAATCACTTTAGAATCATCTATGATCGTAAGGTCAGCTTTTTGTAAATGGGAAAAATAATGGTTTGTTTGACTCGGATAAATATCCCACCGCACGTTCACTTGAAAATTTAATGGGCGTTTGTTATTCACTTTAAAAAGGTTTGGATCCAAAGGTCATTTGCATCTTTAACATGTTTCAAGAATGCATATTCATATTTTAAAACATGTGTAGAAAAATCTCTTTCTTATAAAATTCCAAACTATGAGGGTTGATCTTGTGGAATTTCACAAATTTGGATACCAAAACTTATGTGTTCATTTTAGGTGTGTGAATAAATTTTGTTTACATAAATTTATTATTTATTTAAATTTTTTCCATACATGAACTCCAAAATTCTCATTTTTTACGACCTATTTGCCTTTTATCTCTTTTTTTTTATGAAATGAAGGGAAAGTGAAAACTCAAGTTTTAATTTAAGAAAAAAGTATACATCTAAAATTCAAATGCACAATGCCCAATTGCAGAGAGAGAAAATTCAAAAAAGTGTCTGTAATTTTTAAGGATTGTAAAATCTTTTTAGTTTTTATATATTTGGTTTTGCAATTGTCGGGAAAAGGGGGAGGCATGGATTTTTTACTGAGTGTTGTCTTCCAATCCATAAACCATTCCATAATAAAATATTGCCCATTATGCATGATAAATTACTTTAGAATCATCTATGCTCATCAGGTTAGGTTTTTGTAAATGGGCAAAATAATGGCTTGTTTGACTCGGGTAAATATCCCACGGCCCGTTCACTTGAGAATTTAATAAGCGTTAATTATTCTCTTTAAAATGTTTGGATCCATAATTCATTTGCATCTTTAACATGATTCAAGCATGAATATCCATTTTTTAAACATGTGTAGAAGAATCTCTTTCTTATAAAACTCCAAGCTATTAGGGATGAACTAATGGAATTTCCAAAACTTTGATAACAAAACTTTTTTTTTCATTTGTGGTGTGTGAATAAATTTTCTTAACATACATTTGTATTGCTTTAAATTTTATCCATAAAAAAACTCTAAAATTTTCATTTTGTTGTGATCTATTTGCCATTTATCTCTTTTTTGTTTACGAGAGTAAGGGAAAATGAAAACTCAAGTTTTGATTTAAGAAAAAAGTATACATCTAAAATGGAAATGCACAATGCACAAATGTAGAGAGAGATAATTCCAAAAAGTGTTTGTTCTTTTTTGGGATTGTAAACTCTTTTTAGTTTTTATATATTAGGTTTTGCAATCGTCGGGAAAAAGGGGAGGCGGGGGATTTTTAACTGAGTATTGACTCCAAATCCATAAGTCATTCCATACAGAAATATACCCTGTTATGCATGATAAATCACTTCACAATCATCTGTGATCGTTAGGTCAGCTTTTTGTAAATGGGCAAAATAATAGCTTGTTTGACTCGGGTAAATATCCCACAACCCGTTCACTTGAGAATTTAATGTGTGTTTTTTATTCTCTTTAAAAGGTTTGGATCCATAAGTCATTTGCATCTTTAATATGATTCAAGCATGCATATCTATTTTTTAAAACATGTGTAGAAAAATCTCTCTCTTAAAAAATTCCAAGCTATTAGGGTTGAACTAATGGAATTACCAAAACTTGGATAACAAAACTTTTGTGTTCATTTATGGTGTGTGAAAAAATTTTATTTACTTAAATTTTGTTATTTCTTTAAATTCTTTCCATACATAAACTCTAAAGTTTTTTTTTTTGTGATATATTTGCCTTTTATCTGTTTTTTGTTTACGTGAAGAAGGGAAAGTGAATACTCAAGTTTTAATTTAAGAAAAAATTATAAATCTAAAATTGAAATGCACAATGCACAAATGTAGAGAGAGATAATTCCAAAAAGTGTCTCTAATTTTAAATGATTGTAAACTTTTTTTAGTTTTTATATATTAGGTTTTACAATCGTCGGGAAAAGGGGGAGGCGGGGGATTTTTAACTGAGTGTTGACTCCCAATCCAGAAATCATTCCTTACAAAAATATAGCCCGTTACGCATGATAAATCACTTTACAATCATTTATGATCGTCATATCAACTTTTTGTAAATGTGCAAAACAATGGGTTATTTGACGTGGGTAAACATCCCCCCGCACATTCACTAGTGAATTTAATGAGCGTTTGTTATTCTCTTTAAAAGGTTTTGATCCATAGGTCATTTGCATCATTAACATGTTTCAATCTTGCATATCCATTTTTTAAATCAAGTGTAGAAAAATCTATTTCTTATAAAATTCTATCCTATGAGGGTTGAACTAGTGGAATTTCCTGAATTTGGATAACAAAACTTTTGTGTTCATTTTTTGTATGTGAAAAAAATTTGTTTACATATATTTATCTTTGCTTTAAATTATTTTCATACATAAACTAAAAAATTATCATTTTGTACGACCAATTTGCCTTTTATCTATTTTTTTCTATGAGAAGAAGGGAAAGTGAAAACACGAGTTTTGATTTAAGAAAAAAGTATACATATAAATTGGAAATGTACAATTCACAAATGTAGAGAGAGAAAATTCAAAAAAGTGTTTGTAATTTTTAGGGATTGTTAAATCTTTGTAGTTTTTATATATTAGGATTTGCAATCGGTGGGAAAAGGGGGAGGACGAGGATTTTTAAATGAGTATTGACTTCCAATCCATAAGTCATTCCTTAAAAAAATATAGCCCCTTCCACATGATAAATCACTTTAGAATCATCTATGATCGTCAGGTCAGTTTTTTGTAAATGGGCAAAATATTGTCTTGTTTAACTCGTGTTAATATCCCACCGCACGTTCACTTGAGTATTTAATGAGCGTTTGTTATTCTCTTAAAAAGGTTTGGATGCATAGGTCATTTGAAACTTTAACATGTTTCAAGCATGCATATCCATTTTTTAAAACATGTGTTGAAAAATCTCTTTCTTATAAAACTCCATCCTATTAGGGTTGAACTAGTGGGATTTCCCAAACTTGGATAGCAAAAATTTTGTGTTCATTTGTGGTGTGTGTATAAATTTTCTTTTCTTAAATTTTTTATTGCCTTAAATATTTTCCACACGTAAACTCTTAAATTTTCATTTTGTTGTGATCTATTTTCCTTTTATCTCTTTTTTGTTATCGAGATGAAGGGAAAGTGAAAATTCATGATTTGATTTAAGAAAAAAGTATACATCTAAAATGGAAAACCACAATGCACAAATTTTGAGAAAGATAATTCCAAAAAGTGTCTATATTTTTTAGGGATTTTAAACACATTTTAGTTTTTATTTATTAGGTTTTGCAATCGTCGGGAAAAGGGTGGGGCGGAGGATTTTTAACTGAGTGTTGACTCCCAATCCATAAGTCATTCCTTACAAAAATATAACCCATTACACATGATAAATCACTTTACAATCATCAATGATCGTCAGGTCTTCTTTTTGTAAATGGGCAAAATAATGGCTTGTTTGACTCGGATAAATATCCCACCGCACGTTCACTTGAGAATTTAATGGGCGTTTTTATTTTCTTTAAAAGGTTTGGATCCAATGGTCGTTTGCATCTTTAACTTGTTTCAAGTATGCATATCCATATTTTAAAACATGTGTAGAAAAATCTCTTTCTTATAAAATTCAAAGCTATGAGGGTTGATCTAGTGAAATTTCACAAATTTGGATACCAAAACTTTTGTGTTCATTTTTGGTGAGTGAAAAATTTTGTTTACATACATTTTTTATTGCTTTAAAATTTTTCCATATATGGATGCTAAAATTTTCATTTTTGATGACCTATTTGCCTTTTATCTCTTTTTTTTATGAGATGAAGGGAAAGTGAAAACTCTAGTTTTGATTCAAGAAAAAAGTATACATCTTAAATTCAAATGCACAATGCACAAATGCAGAGAGAGAAAATTCCAAAAACTGTCTGTAATTATTAGGGATTGTAAAATCTTTTTAGTTTTTATATATAAGGTTTTGCAATCGTCTGGAAAAGGGAGAGGCAGGGATTTTTAATTGAGTGTTGTCTTCCAATCCATAAGCCATTTGTTACAAAAATATAGCCTGTTACGCATGATGAATCACTTTTGAAACATCTATGATCGTCTGGTTAGCTTGTTGTAATTGGGAAAAATAATGACTTGTTTGACTCGGGTAAATATCCCACGGCACGTTCACTTAGGAATTTAATGAGCGTTTATTATTATCTTTAAAATGTTCGGATCCATAGGTCATTTGCATCTTTAACATGTTTCAAGCAATCATATCCATTTTTTTAAAACAGGTATAGAAGAATCTCTTTCTTATAAAACTCCATACCATTAGGGTTGAACTAGTGGGATTTCCCAAACTTGGATAACAAAACTTTTGTGTTCATTTGTGGTGTGTGACTAAATTTTCTTTACTTACATTTGTTATTGCTTTAAATTTTTTCCTTACATAAACTCTAAAATTTTCATTTTGTTGTGATCTATTTGCCTTTTATCTCTTTTTTGTTTACGAGATAAAGGGAAAGTGAAAAATCAAGTTTTGATTTAAGAAAAAAGTATAAATCTAAAATAGAAATGCACAATGCACAAATGTAGAGAAAGATAATTCCAAAAAGTATCTGTATTTTTTAGGGATTGTAAACACTTTTTATTTTTTATTTTTTAGGTTTTTCAATTGTCGGGAAAAGGGTGATACAGGGGATTTTTAACTGAGTGTTGACTCCCAACCCATAAATCATTTGTTACAAAAATATTACCAGTTATGCATTATAAATCACTTGACAATCATCTATGATGGTCAGGTCAGGTTTTTGTAAATGGGCAAAATAATGACTTTTTTGACTCGGATAAATATCCTACTGCATGTTCACTTGAGAATTTAATGAGCTTTTGTTATTCTCTTTAAAAGGTTTTGATCCATAGGTCATTTGCATCTTTAACATGTTTCAAGCATGCATATCCATTTTTTTAAAACATGTGTAGAAAAATTTCTTACTTGTAAAACTTCAAGCTATTAGGGTTGAACAAGTGGAATTTCCCAAACTTGGAAAACAAAAATTTTGTGTTCATTTGTGTTGTGTGAATAAATTTTATTTACTTACATTTGATATTTTTTAAAATTTTTTCCATACATAAACCCTAAAATTTTCATTTTGTTGTGATCTGTTTGCCTTTTATCTCTTATTTGTTTACGAGATAAAGGGAAAGTGAAAACTCATGTATTGATTTAAGAAAAAAATATACATCTAAAATAGAAATGCACAATGCACAAATGTAGAGTGAGATAATTCCAAAAACTGTCTTTAATTTTTAGGGATTCTGAACACTTTTTAGTTTTTATTTATTCGGTTATGCAAATTGTAGGGAAAAGGGGGAGGTGGGGAATTTTTGACTGAGTGTTGACTGCCAATCCATAAGTCATTCCCTACAAAAATATAGCATGTTACGCATGATAAATCACTTTACAATCATCTATGATCGTCATATAAACTTTTTGTAAATGGGCAAAATAATGACTTTTTTGACTCTGGTAAATATCGCACTACACGTTCACTAGAGAATTTAATGAGCATTTGTTATTATCTTTAAAAGGTTTGGATCCATTGGTCATTTGCATCTTTAACATGTTTCAAGCATGCATAGCCATTTTTTAAAACATATGTAGAAAGATCTCTTTCTTATAAAACACCAAGCTATTTGGGTTGAACTAGTGGAATTTCCTAAACTTGGATAACAAAATTGTGTTCATTTGTGGTGTGAGAATAAATTTTCTTTGCTTACTTTTGTTATTGCTTTAAATTTTTTTCATACAAAAACCCTAAAATTTTAATTTTGTTGTGATCTATTTGCCTTTTATCTGTTTTTTATTTATGAGATGAAGGGAAAGTAAAAACTCAAGTTTTGATTTAAGATAAGAGTATACATCTAAAATGTAAATGCACAATGCACAAATTTTGAGAGAGATAATTTCAAAAAGTTTCTGTAATTTTTAGGGATTCTAAACTCTTTTTAGTTTTTATATATAAGGTTTTGCAATCGTCGGGAAAAGGGGGAGGCTAGGGATTTATGAATGAGTTGTGACTCCCAATCCATAGTTACTCCTTACAAAAATATAGGCCGTTACGCATGATAAATCATTTTACAATCATATATGATCGTCAGGTCAGCTTTTTGTAAATGGGCTAAATTATGTCTTGTTTGACTCGGGTAAATATCCCTCCGCACGTTCACTTGTGAATTTAATGAGCATTTGTTATTCTCTTTAAAAGGTATGGTTCTATAGGTCATTAGCATGCATATAATTTTTTTAAAACATGTGTAGAAAAATATCTTTCTTATAAAACTCCAAGCTATTAGGGTTGAACTGGTGGAATTTCCTAAACTTGGATAACAAAACTTTTGTGTTCATTTGTGGTGTGTGAAGAAATTTTCTTTACTTAAATTTGTTATTGCTTGAAATTTTTTGCATACAAAAACTATAAAATTTTCATTTTGTTGTGATTTATTTGTATTTTACCTCTTTTTTGTTTACGAGAAGAAGGGAAAGTGATAACTCCAGTTTTGATTTAAGAAAAAAGTATAGATCTAAAATGGAAAAGCACAATGCACAAATGTGGAGGGAGATAATTCCAAAAAGTGTCATTAATTTTTTGGGATTGTAAACTCTTTTTAGTTTTTATCTATTAGGTTTTGCAATCGTCGAGAAAAAGGAGACTCCCAATCCATAAGTCATTCCTTACAAAATAATGGTTTGTTTGACTCGGGTAAATATCCCACCCCACGTTCACATGAAAATTTAATGTGCGCTTGTTATTCTCTTTAAAAGGTTTGGATCCATAGGTCATTTGCATCTTTAACATGTTTCAAGCTTGCATATTCATTTTTTAAAACTTGTGTAGAAAAATATCTTTCTTATTAAACTCTAAGCTATTAGGGTTGAACTAGTGGGATTTCCCAAACTTGGATAACAAAAATTTTGTGTCCATTTATGGTGAGTTATTAAATTTTCTTTACTTACATTTGTTATTGCTTTAAATTCTTTCCATACATAAACTCTAAAATTTTCATTTTTATGTGATCTATTTGCCTTTAATCTCTTTTTTGTTTACGAGATGAAGCAAAACTGAAAACTCAAGTTTTATTTTAAGAAAAAAGTATACATCTAAAATTGAAATGCACAATGCAAAAATGAAGAGAGAGATAATTCCAAAAAGTTTTTTTTATTTTTAGGGATTGTAAACACATTTTAGTTTTTATATATTAGGTTTTGTAATTGTCGGGAAAAGGGGGAGGCGGGGGTTTTTAACTCAGTGTTGACTCCCTATCCAAAAGTCATTCCTTACAAAAATATAGCCCGTTACGCATGATAAATCACTTTACAATCATCTTTGATCGTCAGGATAGCTTTTAGTAAATGGGTAAAATAATTGCTCGTTTGACTCGGGTAAATATGACACCGCACGTTCACTTGAGAATTTAATGATCATTTTTTGTTCTCTTTAAAAGGTTTGGTTCTATAGGTAATTTGCATATTTAACATGTTTCAAGCATGCATATCCTATTTTTTAAAACATGTGTTCAAAAATCTCTTTCTTATAAAATTCCATGCTATTAGCGTTGAACTAGTGGAATTTCCCAAACTGGGATAACAAAATTTTTGTGTTCATTTGTGGTGTGTGAATAAATTTTCTTTACTTACATTTATTATTGCTTTAATTTTTTTCCACACATAAACTCTAATATTTTCATTTTGTTGTGATCTAATTGCCTTTTATCTCTTTTTTGTTTACGAGATGAAGGTAAAGTCAAAACTCAATTTTTGATTTAAGAAAAAAGTATACATCTAAAATGGAATTGCACAATGCACAAATGTACAGAGAGATAATTCCAAAAAGTGTCTGTAATTTTTAGGGATTGTAAACTGTTTTTAGTTTTTATATATGAGGTTTTGCAGTCGTTGGGAAAAGGGGAGGCGGGGATTTTTAACGCAATCGTGGGGAAAAGGGGGAGGCAAGTATTTTTAACTGAGTGTTGACTCCTAATCCATAAGTCATTCCTTAAAAAAATATAGCCCATTATGCATGCTAAATCAATTTACAATCATCTATGATCGTTAGGTCAGTTTTTTGTAAATGGGCAAAATAATGGCCTATTTAACTCAGGTAAATATCACACAACATGTTCACTTGAGAATATAATGAGCGTTTGTTATTCTCTTTAAAAGGTTTGGATCATTAGGTCATTTGCATCTTTAACTTGTTTCAAGCATGCATATCCATTTTTTAAAACATGTGTTGAAATTTCTCTTTCTGATAAAATTTCAAGCTCATAGGGTTGAACTTGTAGAATTTCCCAAACTTCGATAAGAAAATTTTTGTGTTTTTTGTGGTGTGTGAATAAATTTTCTTTACTTACATTTGTTATTTCTTTAAACTTTTTCCACACATAAACTCAAAAATTTTCATTTTGTTGTGATCTATTTGCCTTTTATCTGCTTTTTTTTTACAAGATGAAGGAAAGTGTAAAGTCAAGTTTTGATTTAAGAAAA
The DNA here is from genome assembly GCF_029961685.1 of Aristolochia californica. Classification (NCBI taxonomy): domain Eukaryota; kingdom Viridiplantae; phylum Streptophyta; class Magnoliopsida; order Piperales; family Aristolochiaceae; genus Aristolochia; species Aristolochia californica. The sequence goes on from NW_027181992.1 coordinate 23,453,886, forward strand.
AATGATACATCTAAAATGGAAATGCACAATGCACGAATTTAGAGAGAGACAATTCCAAAAATTTTCTATAATTTCTATGGACGGTAAACTCTTTTTAATTTTTATATATTTGGTTTTGTAATCGTCAGGAAAAGGGGGATGGGGGGAATTTTTATCTGAGTGTCTACTCCCAATCCATAGGTCATTCCTTAAAAAAATATTGCCCCTTACGCATGTTAAATCACTTTACTATCATCTACGATCGTCAGGTCAGCTTTTTGTAAATGGGAAAAATAATGGCTTTTTTGACTCGGGTAAATATCCCACTGCATGTTCACTTGAAAATTTAATGAGAGTTTATTATTCTCTTTAAAAGGTTTGGATCCATAGGTCATTTGCATCTTTAACTTGTTTCAAGCATGCATATCCATTTTTTAAAACATGTGTAGAAAAATCTCTTTCTTATAAAATTCTAAGTTGAGGGTCAAACTAGTGGAATTTTCCAAACCTGCATAACAAAAATTATGTAATCATTTTTGGTGTGTGAATATATTTTGTTTACATACATTTATTAGTGCTTTAAATTATTTTAAAATACATAAACTCTAAAATTATCATTTTGTATGATTTGTTTGCCTTTTATATCTTTTTTGTTTACGAGATGAAGGGAAAGTGAAAATTCAAGTTTTGATTTAAAAAAAAGTATACATCTAAAATGGAAATGCACAATGCACAAATGTAGAGAACGATAATTCCAAAAAGTGTAAGTAATTTTTAGGGATTGTAAACTCTTTTTAGTTTTTATATATTAAGTTTTGCAATCGCCGAGAAAAGTAGGAAGCTGACTCTGAATCCATAAGTCATTCCTTAGAAAAATATAGCCCGTTACACATGATAAATCAATTTACAATCATCAATGATCGTCAGGTCAGCTTTTTGTAAATGAAAAAAATAATGGCTTGTTTGACTCGGTTAAATATCCCACCGCACGTTCACTTCAGAATTTAATGAGCATTTGTTATTCTCTATAAAAGGTTTGGATCCATAGGTCATTTGAATCCTTAACATGTTTCAAGCATGAATATCTATTTTTTAAAACATGTGTAGAAAAATCTCTTTCTTATAAAACTCCAAGTAATTAGGCTTGAACTGGTGGAATTTCCCAAACTTGGATAAGAAAACTTTTGTGTTCATTTGTGGTTTGTGAATAAATTTTCTTTACTAAAATTTGGTATTGCTTTAAATTTTTTCCATACATCAACCCTAAAATTTTTCATTTTGTTGTGATCTGTTGGCCTGTTTAGTCTTTTTTGTCGACGAGATGAATGCAAAGTAAATACTCAAGTTTTGATTGAAGAAAAAACTGTACATCTAAAAAGGAAATGCACAACACAGAAATGTAGAGAGAGATAATTCCAAAAAAGTGTCTATAATTTTTAGGGATTGTAAAGTCTTTCTAGTTTTTATATATTACGTTTTGCAATTGTCGGGAAAATGGGATGGCGGAAGATTTTTAACATAGTGTTGACTCCCAATCCATAAGTCATTCCTTACAAAAATATAGCCCATTACGCATGATAAATCACTTTCATATCATCTGTGACCGTCAGGTCAGCTCTTCATAAATGGCAAAAATAATGGCTCGTTTGACTCATGTTAATAGTCCACCGCACGTTCACTTGAGAATTTAATGAGCATTTTTTATTCTATTTAAAAGGTTCGGATCCATAAGTCATTTGCATCTTTAAGATGTTTCAAACTTGCATATCCATTTTTTAAAACATGTGTTGAAAAATCTCTTTCTTATAAAATTCCAAACTATGATGGTTGAACTAGAGGAATTTCCCAAACTTGGATAACAAAACTTTTGTGTTCATTTTTCGTGTGTGAATAATTTTATTTTACATACATTTATTATTGCTTTAAATTATTTTACAATACATAAACTCAAAAATTATCATTTTGTATGATCTGTTTGCCTCTTTTCTCTCTTTTTTTTTTTTACAAGATGAAGGGAAATTAAAAACTCAAGTTTTGATTTAAAAAAAAAAAGTATAGATCTAAAATGGTAATGAACAATGCAAAAATGTAGAGAATGATAATTCCAAAAAGTGTCTGTAATTTTTAGGGATTGTAAAATCTTTTTAGTTTTTATATATTAGGTTTTTCAATCGTCAGGAAAAGGGGGAGGCAGGGGATTTTTTAACTGAGTGTTAACTTCCAATCCATAAGTCATTCCTTAAAAAAATATAGCCTGTTACATATGATAAATCACTTTATAATCATCTATGCTCGTTAGGTCAACTTTTTGCAAATGGCAAAATAATGGCTGGTTTGACTCAGGTAAATATCCCACCGCACGTTCACTTGAGAATTTAATGAGCTTTTGTTATTCTCTTTTAAAGATTTGGATCCATTGGTCATTGGCATCTTTAACATGTTTCAAGCATGCATTTTCATTTCTTTAAACATGTGCAGAAAAATCTCTTTCTTATAAAACTCCATGATATTAGGGTTGAACTAGTGGGATTTCCCAAACTTGGATAACAAAACTTTTGTGTTTATATGTGGTGTGTGAATAAACTATCTTTACAAAAATTTGTTATTGCTTTAAATTTTTTCCATACAAAGCTCTAAAATTTTTATTTTGTCGTGATCTATTTGCCTTTTATCTCTTTTTTGTTTACGAGATGAAGGGAAAGTGAAAACTTAAGTTTTGATTGAAGAAAAAAGTATACATCTAAAAAAGAAATGCACAATGCACAAATGTAGAGACAGATAATTACAAAAAGTGTCTGTAATTTTTAAGGATTGTAAACACTTTTTAGTTTTTATTTATTGGGTTTTGCAATTTTAGGGAAAAGGGGTAGGCGGGGGATTTTTAACTGAGTGTTGACTCCCAATCCATAAGTCATTCCCTAAAAAAAATAGCTCATTACGCATGATAAATAACTTTATAATCAACTATGATCGTCCGGTCAACTTTTTACACATGGGCAAAATAATGGCTTGTTTGACTCCGGTAAATATCCACCGCACGTTCACTTGAGAATTTAATGACCGTTTGTTATTCTATTTATTTGGATCCACAGGTCATTGGAATCTTTAACATGTTTTAAGCATGCATAACTATTTTTTAAAACATGTGTAGAAAACTCTCTTTCTTATAAAACTCCAAGCTATTAGGGTAGGTTGAACTAGTGGAATTTTCCAAACTTGCATAACAAAAGTTTTGTGTTCATTTGTGGTGTGTGAATAAATTTTCTTTACTTAAATTTTTTATTGCTTTAAATTTTTTCCATACAAAAACTCAAAAATTTTCATTTTGTTGTGATCTATTTGCCTTTTATCTCTTTTTTGTTTACGAGATGAAGGGAAAGAGAAAATTGAAGTTTGGATTTAAGTGAAAAGCATACATCTAAAATGGAAATACACAATGCACAAATGCAGAGAGAGATAATACCAAAAAGTGTATGTAATTTTTAGGGATTGTAAACTCTTTTTAGTTTTTATATATTTTATTTTGCAATCGACAGGAAAAGGGGGAGGCGGGGGATTTTTAATTGAGTGTTGACTCCCAATCCATAAGTTGTTCCTTAGAAAAATTTTGCCCGTTATGCATAATAAATCACGTTACAATCATCTACGATTATTATGTCAACTTTTTGTTAAAGAGAAAAATAATGGCTTGTTTGACTAGGCTAAATATCCCACCGCACATTCACTTGAGAATTTAATGAACATTTTTTATTCTATTTAAAAGGTTTGGATCCATAGATCATATGCATCTTTAACATGTTTCAAGCATGCATATCCATTTTTAAAAAATGTGTAGAAAAATCTCATTCTTATAAAATTCCAAGCTATTCGGGTTGAAATAGTGGAATTTCCAAAACTTGGAAAAAAAACTTTTGTGTTTATTTGTGCTGTGTGAATAATTTTTATTTACTTACATTTTTTATTTATTTAAAAAATTTCCTTTCATAAACTCTAAAATTTTCATTTTGTTGTGATCTATTTGCCTTTTAACTCTTTTTTGTTTACGAGATGAAGGGAAAGTGAAAACTCATGTTTTGATTTAAGAAAAAAGTATACATCTAAAATGGAAATGTACAATACTCAAATGTAGAGAGTGATAATTCCAAAAAGTGTCTATAATTTTTAGCGATGGTAAATTCTTTTTAGTTTTTATATATTAAGTTTTACAATCGTCAGGAAAAGGGGGAGACATGGATTTTTAACTGAGAGTTGACTCAAAATCCATAAGTCATTACTTACAAAAATATTGCCCATTACACATGATGAATGACTTTAAAATCATCTATGATCACCAGGTCAACTTTTGGTAAATGGTCAAAATAATGGTTTGTTTGACTCGGGTAAATATCCCATTGCACGTTCACTTGAGAATTTAATGAGCGTTTGTTATTCTCTTTAAAAGGTTTGCATCCACAGGTCATTTGCATCTTTAATGTGTTTCACACATGCATATCCGTTTCTTAAAACATGTGTAGAAAAATCACTTTCTTATAAAGTTCCAAGCTATTAGGGTTAAACTAGTGGAATTTCCCAAACTTGGATAACAAAACTTTTGTGTTTATTTGTGGTATGTGGATAAATATTCTATACTTACATTTGTTATTGCTTTAAAGTTTTCCATACATAAACTCTAAAATTTTCATTTTGTTGTAATTTATTTGCCTTTTCTCTCTTTTTAGTTTACAAGATGTAGGGAAAGTGAAAACTCAAGTTTTGATTTAAGAAAAAAGTATACATCTAAAATGGAAATTCACAATGCACAATGCAAGAATGTAGAGAAACATAATTTCAAAAAGTATTTTTAATTTTTAAGGATTGTAAACTTTTTTAAGTTTTTATATATAAGGTTTTGCATTCGCCGGGAAAAAGGGGAGGTGGGGAAGTTTAACTGAGTGTTGACTCCCAATCCATAAGTCATTCCTTACAAAAATATAGTACGTTACAGATGATAAATAACTTTAAAATCATCTATGATCTTTAGGTCAGCTTTTTTTGAATATGCAAAATAATGTCTATTTGTACTCGGGTAAATATCCCACAGCTTGTTCACTTGAGAATTTAATGAGCGTTTATTTTTCCCTTTAAAAGATTTGGATCATTAGGTCATTTGCATGTTTATCATGTTTCAAGTATGCATATCCATTTTTAAAACATGTGTAGAAAAATCTCTTTCTTATAAAATTCCAAGCTATTACGGTTGAACTAGTGGAATTTCCCAAACTTGGATAACAGAACTTTTGTGTTCATTTGTGGTGTGTGAATAAATTTTCTTTACTTAAATTCGTTATTGCTTTACATTCTTTCCATACATAAACTCTAAAAATTTTATTTTGTTGTGATCTATTTGCCTTTTATCTCTTTTTTGTTTATGAGATGAAGGGAAAGTGAAAACCCAAGTTTTGATTTAAGAAAAAAGTATACATCTAAAATGGAAAACCACAATGAACAAATGTAAAGAGAGATAATACCAAAAAGTGTCTATAATTTTTAAGGATTGTAAACTCTTTTTAGTTTTTATATAAATGGTTTTGCAATCGTTGGGAAAAGGGGGAGGCGGAGGATTTTTAACTGAGTGTTGACTCCCAATCCATAAGTCATTCCTTGAAAAAATATAGCATGTTACGCATGCTAAATCATTTTACAATCAACTATGATATTTAGGTCCGCTTTTTGCAAATGGGCAAAATAATGGCTATTTTTACTCAGATAAATATCCCACGGCACGTTCACTTGAGAATTTTATGAGAGTTTATTATTCTCTTTACAAGGTTTCCATCGATAGGTCATTTGCATCTTTAACATGTTTCAAGCATGCATATCTATTTTTTAAAACATGTGTAAAAAAATATTTTTCTTATAAAACTCCAAGCTATTAGGGTTGAACTAGTGGAATTTCCCAAACTTGGATAACAAAACTTTTGTGTTCAAATTTCTTTTCCAACATTTTTTATTGCTTAAAATTTTTTCCATAAGTACACTCTAAAATTTTCATTTTGTTGTGATCTATTTGTCTTTTATATCATTTTTGTTTATGAGATGAAGGGAAAGTGAAAACCCAAGTTTTGATTTAAGAAAAAAGTATACATCGAAAATTGAAATGCACAATACACAAATGTAGAGAGAGATAATTCCAAAAAGTGTCTCTAGTTTTAAGGGATTGTAAACTCTTTTTAGTTTTTATATATTAGGTTTTGCAATTGTCAGGAAAAGGGGGAGGCGGGGGATTTTTAACTGAGCGTTGACTCCCAACTCAGAAGTCATTCCTTACAAAAATATAGCCTGTTATGCATGATCAATCACTTTACAATCATTTATGATCGTCATATCAACTTTTTTTTAAATGTGCAAAACAATGGGTTGTTTGACATGGGTAAATATCCCACCACACATTCACTAGTGAATTTAATGTGCGTTTGTTATTATCTTTAAAAGGTTTTGATCCATAGGTCATTTGCATCTTTAACATGTTTCAAGCTTGCATATCCATTTTTTAAAACATGTGTACAAAAATCTCTTTCTTATAAAATTCCATCCTATGAGGGTTGAACTAGTGGAATTTCCCAAACTTGGATAAGAAAACTTTTGTGTTCATTTATTGTGTGTGAAAAAAATTTGTTTACATACAAATCTTTGCTTTAAATTTTTTCCCTACATAAACTCTAAAATTATCATTTTGTATGACCTATTTGCCTTGTATCTTTTTTTTTTCTATGACATGAAGGGAAAGTGAAAACACTAGTTTTGATTTAAGAAAAAAGTATACATATAAAAGGAAAATGTACAATTCACAATTGTGCAGAGAGAAAATTTCAAAAAGTGTTTGTAATTTTTAGGGATTGTTAAATCTTTTTAGTTTTTATATATTATGTTTTGCAATCATTGGGAAAAGGGGGAGGGCGGGGATTTTTAACTGAGCATTGACTTCCAATCCATAAGTCATTCCTTACAAAAATATACCCCATTATGCATGATAAATCGCTTTACAATCATCTATGATCGTCAAGTCTGGTTTTTGTCAATGGGAAAAATAATGATATCCCACCGCACGTTCACTTGAGATTTTAATGGGTGTTTTTTATTATCTTTAAAAGGTTTGGATCCAAAGGTCATTTGCATCTTTTACATGTATCAAGAATGCATATCCATATTTTAAAACATGTGTAGAAAAATGTCTTTCTTATAAAATTCCAAGCTATGAGGGTTGATCTAGTGGAATTTCACAAATTTGGATACAAAACTTTTGTGTTCATTTTTGGTGTGTGAATAAATTTTGTTTACACACATTTTTTATTGTTTTAAAATTTTTTCTAGACATAAACTCTAAAATTCTCATTTTTGACAACCTATTTGCCTTTTATCATTTTTTTTATGAGATGTAGAGAAAGTGAAAACTCAAGCTTGGATTTAAGAAAAACATATACATCTAAAATTCAAAAGCACAATGCACAAATACAGAGAGAGAAAATTCCAAAAAGTGTCTGTAATTTTCAGGCATTGAAAAATCTTTTTAGTTTTTATATATTAGGTTTTGCAATCGTCGGGAAAAGGGGGAGGCATGGATTCTTGACTGAGTGTTGTCCTACAATCCATAAGCCATTCCTTACAAAAATATAGCCTGTTACGGATGATAAATCACTTCAAAATCATCTATGATCGTCAGGCTAACTTTTTGTAAATGGGAAAAATAATGGCTTGTTTGACTCGGGAAAATATCCCCACCGCACATTCACTTCAGAATTTAGTGAGGGTTTGTTATTCTCTTTAAAATGTTTAGATCCATAGGTCATTTGCATCTTTAACATGTTTCAAGCATGCATATCTATTTTTTAAAACATGTGTAGAATAATCTCTTTCTTATAAAACTACATGCTATGAGGGTTGAACTAGTGGGATTTCCCGAACTTGGATAACAAAACTTTGGTGTTCATTTGTGGTGTGTGACTAAATTTTCTCTTCTTACATTTGTTATTGCTTTAAATTTTTTCCATAGTGTTGTGATCTATTTGCCTTTTATCTCTTTTTTGTTTACAAGATGAAGGGACAGTAAAAACTCATGTTTTGATTTAAGAAAAAAGTACACATCTAAAATGGAAATACACAATGCACAAATGTAGAGAAAGATAATTCCAAAAAGTGTCTGTATCTTTTAGGGATTGTAGACACTTTTTAGTTTTTATTTATTAGGTTTTGCAATCGTCAGGAAAAGGGTGAGACAGGGGAATTTTAACTGAGTGTTGACTCCCCACCCATAAGTCATTCGTTAAAAAAATATTACCCGTTATGCATTATAAATCACTTTACAATCATCTATGATGGTCAGGTTAGCTTTTTGTAAATGGGCAAAATAATGGCTTGTTTGACTCGGATCAATATCCCACCACACATTCACTTGAGAATTTAATGAGCGTTTTTTATTCTCTTTAAAAGGTTTGGATCCATAGGTCATTTGCATCTTTAACATGTTTCAAGCATGCATATCCATTTTTTAAAACATGTGTAGAAAAATCTCTTACTTGTAAAACTCCAAGCTATTAGGGTTGAACTAGTTGAATTTCCCAAACTTGGATAACAAAACTTTTGTGTTCATTTGTAGTGTGTGAATAAATTTTCTTTACTTACATTTGATATTTTTTTAAAATGTGTTCATACATAAACTCTAAAATTTTCATTTTGTTGTGATCTATTTGCCTTTTATCTCTTTTTTGTTTACGAGATGACGGGAAAGTGAAAAATAAAGTTTTGATTGAAGAAAAAAGTATACATCTAAAATCGAAAAGCACAATGCACAAATGTAGAGAAAGATAATTCCAAAAAGTGTCTGTAATTTTTAGTGATTGTAAACACTTTTTAGTTTTTATTTATTAGGTTTTGCAATCGTCGGGAAAAGGGTGAAGCGGAGGATTTTTAACTGAGGGTTGACTCCCAATTCATAAGTAATTCCTTACAAAAATATAACCTATTAGGCATGATAAAACACTTTACAATCATCTATGATCATTAGGTCTGCTTTTTGTAAATGGTTAAAATGTTTGACTCTGATGAATATCCCACCTCACGTTCACTTGAGAATTTAATTGGCGTTTGTTATTATCTTTAAAAGGTTTGGATCAAAAGGTCATTTGCATCTTTAACATGTATCAAGAATGCATATCCATATTTTAAAACATGTGTAGAAAAATATCTTTCTTATAAAATTCCAAGCTATGAGTGTTGATCTAGTGGAATTTCACAAATTTGGATACCAAAACTTTTGTGTTCATTTTTTGTGTGTCAATAAATTTTCTTTACATACATTTTTTATTGATTTAAATTTTTTCCATACATAAACTCTAAAATTCTCGTTTTTTACGACTTATTTGCCTTTTATCTCTTTTTTTTTATGAGATGAAGGGAAAGTGAAAACTAAAGTTTTGATTGAAGAAAAACGTATACATCTAAAATTCAAAAACACAATGCACAAATGCAGCGAGAGAAAATTCCAAAAAGTGTCTGTAATTTTTAAGCATTGTAAAATCTTTTTAGTTTTTATAAATCTTTCTTATAAACTCCAAGATATTAGGGTTGAACTAGTGGAATTTCCCAAACTTGGATAAAAAAACTTTTGTGTTCATTTGTGGTGTGTGAATAAATTTTATTTACTTACATTTTTTATTTTTCCATACATAAACTCTAAAATTTTTATTTTGTTGTGATCTACTTGCCTTTGATCCCTTTTTTGTTTACGAGATAAAGGGAAAGTGAAAACTCAAGTTTTGATTTAAGAAAAAAGTAACATCTAAAATGGAAATGCACAATGCACAAATGTATAGAAAGATAATTCCAAAAAGTGTCTAAATTTTTTAGGGATTGTAAACATTTTTTAGTTTTTATTTATTAGGTTTTGCAATCATCGAGAAAAGGGTGAGGCAGGGGAATTTTAACTGAGTGTTGACTCCCAACCCATAAGTCATTCGTTACAAAAATATTACCTACTACACATTATAAATCACTTTACAATCATCTATGATGGTCAGGTCAACTTTTTGTTAATGGGCAAAATAATGGCTTGTTTGACTCGGATCAATATCCCACCGGACAATCACTTGAGAATTTATTGAGTGTTTGTTATTCTCTTTAAAAGGTTTGGATCCATAGGTCATTTGCATCTTTAACATGTTTCAAGCATGCATATCCATTTTTTAAAACATGTGTAGAAACATCTCTTAGTTGTAAAACTCCATGCTATTCGAGGTGAACTATTGGAATTTCCAAACTTGGATAACAAAATTTTTTTGTTCATTTCTGGTGTGTGAATAAATTTTCTTTACATACATTTGATATTTCTTTAAATTTTTTCCATACATAAACTCTAAATTTTTCATTTTGTTGTGATCTGTTTGCCTTTTATCTCTTTTTTGTTTACGAGATAAAGGGAAAGTGAAAACTCAAGTTTTGATTTAAGAAAAAAGTATACATCTAAAGTAGAAATGCATAATGCACAAATGTAGAGTAAGATAATTCCAAAAACTGTCTATAATTTTTTGGATTGTAAACACTTTTTAGTTTTTATTTATTAGGTTTAGAAAATTGTAGGGAAAAGGGGGCAGCGGGGGGTTTTTAACTGAGTGTTGACTCCCAATCCATAAGTCATTCCTTAAAATAATATAGCCTGTTACACATGATAAATCACTTTACAATCATCTATGATCATCAGATCAGCTTTTTGTAAATGGGCAAAATAAAGACTTGTTTGACTCTGATAAATATCGCACAACTCGTTCACTTGAGAATTTAATGAGCGTTACTTATTCTCTTTAAAGGGTTTCGATCGATAGGTCATTTGCATCTTTAACACGTTTCAAGCATGCATATCCATTTTTTAAAACATATGTAGAAAAATCTCTTTCTTATAAAACTCCAAGCTATTAGAGTTGAACTAGTGGAATTTCCTAAACTTGGATAACAAAACTTTTGTGTTCATTTTTGGCGTGTGAATAATTTTTCTTTACATACTTTTCTTTTTGCTTTAAATTTTTTCCATACAGAAACCGTAAATTTTTTATTTTTTTGTGATCTTTTTGCATTTTATCTGTTTTTTATTTACGAGATGGAGGGAAAGTAAAAACTCAAGTTTTTCATTTAAGAGAAAAGTATACATCTAAAATGAAAATGCACATTGTAAAAATGTAGGGAGAGATAATTCAAAAAAGTAGCTGCAATTTCTGGGTATTGTAAAATCTTTTTAGTTTTTATATTATAGGTTTTGCAATCGTCGAGAAAAGGGGGTGGCAAGGGATTTTTAAATTAGTGTTGACTCCCAATCCATAAGTCACTCCTTAGAAAAATATAGCCCGTTTTGCATGATAAATCCGTTTACAATCATATATGATCGTCAGGTCAGCTTTTTGTAAATGGGTAAAATTATGGCTTGTTTGGATCGGGTAAATATCCCACCGCACGTTCACTTGAGAATTTAATCAGCGTTTGTTAATCTCTTTAAAAGGTTTGGTTCTATAGGTCATTAGCATGCATATAAATTTTTTAAAACATGTGTTGAAAAATCTCTTTCTTATCAAACTCCAAGCTATTAGGGTTGAACTGGTGGAATTTCCCAAACTTTGATAACAAAACTTTTGTGTTCATTCATGGTGTGGGAATAAATTTTCTATACTTAAATTTGTTATTGCTTGAAATTTTTACCATAAAAAAACTCTAAAATTTTCATTTTGTTGTGATCTATTTGGCTTTTACATCTTTTTGTTTTATGAGATGAAGGGAAAGTGAAAAATCAAGTTTTGATTTAAGAAAAAAGTATACATCTAAAATGGAAATGCACAATGCACAAATGTGGAGAGAGATAATTCCAAAAAGCGTCATTAATTTTTAGGGATTGTAAACTCGTTTAGTTTTTATCTATTTGGTTTTGCAATCATCGAGAAAAGGGAGACTCCCAATCCATAAGTCATTCCTTAAAAAAATATAGCCCATTAATCATGATAAATCACTTTACAATCATCTTTGATTGTAAAGTCAGGTGTTTGTAAATGGGAAAAATAATGGCTTGTTTGACTCGGGTAAATATCTCACCCCATGTTAACATGAGAATTTAATGTGCGCTTGTTATTCTCTTTAAAAAGTTTGGATCCATAGGTCATTTGCATCTTTAACATGTTTCAAGCTTGCATCTGCATTTTTTAAAACTTGTGTAGAAAAATCACTTTTTTAGTAAACTCTAAGCTATTAGGGTTGAACTAGTGGGATTTCCCAAATATGGATAACTAAACTTTTGTGTTCATTTATGGTGAGTGAATGAATTTTCTTTACTTACATTTGTTATTGCTTTAAATTTTTTCCATACATAAACTCTAAAATTTTCATTTTTATGTGATCTATTTGCCTTTAATCTCTTTTTTGCTTACGAGATGAAGCAAAAATGAAAACTCAAGTTTTAATTTTTAAAAAAAAAAAGTCTACGTCTAAAATGAAATTCACATTGCACAATTGTAGACAGATAATTCCAAAAAGTATCGGTAATTTTTAGGGATTGTAAACAATTTTTAGTTTTGATATATTAGGTTTTGTAATGGTCGGGAAAAGGGGGAGGCGGGGGATTTTTAATTTAGTGTTGACTCCCTATCGAAATGTCATTCCAAAAAGTATCGGTAATATAAACCTTTTAAATAAGCAAAATAATTGCTCGTTTGACTCAGGTAAATATCCCACCGCACCTCACTTGAGAATTTAATGATCGTTTTTTTTCCCTTTAAAAGGTTTGGTTCTATAGGTCATTTGCATCTTCAACATGTTTCAAGCATGCATATCCTATTTTTTAAAGCATGTGTAGAAAAATCTCTTTCTTATAAAATTCAAAGCTATTAGGGTTGAACTAGTGGAATTTCCCAAACTGGGCTAACAAAACTTTTGTGTTCATTTGTAGAGTGTGAATAAATTATTTTTACTTACATTTGTTATTGCTTTAAATTTTTTCCACACATAAACTCTAATATTTTTATTTTGTTGTGATCTATTTGCCTTTTATCTCTTTTTTGTTTACAAGATGAAGGGAAAGTCAAAACTCAAGTTTTGATTTAAGAAAAAATTATACATCTGAAATGGAAATGCACAATGCACAAATGTACAGAGAGATAATTCCAAAAAGTGTCAGTAATTTTTAGGGATTGTAAACTCTTTTTAGTTTTTATATATTAGGTTTTGCAGTCGTTGGGAAAAGGGGATTTTTAACTCAGTGTTGACTCCCAATCAAAAAGTCATTCCTTACAAAAATATAGCCCGTTACTAATTAAAAATCACTTTACAATCATCTATGATCATCAGGTCAGCTTTTTGGTAATGGGCAAAATAATGGCTTGTTTGACTCGGGTAAATATCCCACCACACGTTCACTTGAGAATTTAATGAGCGTTTGATATTCTCTTTAAAAGGTTTGGATCCATAGGTCATTTACATCTTTAACATGTTTCAAGCATGCATATCCATTTTTTAAAACATGTGTAGAAAATCACCTTCTTATAAAATTCCAAGCTATTAGGGGTATACTAGTGGAATTTCCCAAACTTGGATAACAAAACGTTTTTATTCATTTGTCATGTGTGAATAAATATTCTTTAATTTCATTTTTTATTGCTTTAAATTTTTTCCATACATAAACTTTAAAATTTTCATTTTGTTGTGATCTATTTGCCTTTTATCTCTATTTTGTTTACGAGATGAAGGGAAAGTGACAATCAAGTTTTGATTTATGAAAAAAGTATACATCTAAAATGGAAATGTACAATGCACAAATGTAGAGAGAGATAATTCTAAACAGGGTTTGTAATTTTTAGGGATTGTAAATTTTTTTTAGTTTTTATATAATAGGTTTTGCTATCGTTGGGAAAAGGGGGGCAGGGATTTTGAACTAAGTGTTGACTCCTAATCCATAAGTCATTCCTTAAAAAATTACAGCCCGTTACGCATGATAAATCACTTTACAATCATCTATGATCGTTAGGTCAGCTTTTTTTAAATGGGCAAATTAATGGCCTATTTGACTCGGGTAATTATCCAACAGCATGTTCACTTGAGAATATAATGAGCGTTTGTTAATCTCTTTAAAAGGTTTGGATCCATAGGTCATTTGCATCTTTAACATGTTTCAAGCATGCATATGTTTATGTATAGAAAAAATTTAAAGCAATAACAAATGTAAGTAAAGATAATTTATTCACACACCATAAATGAACACATAAGTTTTGTTATCCAAGTTTGGGAAACTCCACTAGTTCAACAGGAATAGCTTGGAATTTTATAAGAAAGAGATTTTTTTACACTTGTTTTAAAAAATCGATTTGCATGCCTTACACATGTTAAAGATGCAAACGACCTATGGATCCAAACCTTTTAATCGAAATGCACAATGCTCAAATGTAGAGAGAGATAATTCCAAATAGTGTCTGTACTTTTTAGGGATTGTAAACTCTTTTTAATTTTTATATATTAGGTTTTGCAATTGACAGGAATAGGGGGAGGCGAGGGATTTTTAATTGAGAGTTGACTCCCAATACATAAGTCATTCCTTAAAAAAATGTAGCCCGTTACGCATGATAAATCACTTTAGAAACATCTATGATCGTTAGGTCAGCTTTTTGTAAATGGGCAAAATAATGGCTTGTTTGACTCGGGTAAATATCCCACCACACGTTCATTTGAGAATTTAATGAACGTTTGTTATTGTCTTTAAAAGGTTTGGATCCATAGGTAATTTGCATCTTTAACTTGTTTCAAGCATGCATATCCATTTTTTAAAACATGTGTAGAAAAATCTCTTTCATATAAAACTTCAAGCTATTAGGGTTGAACTAGTAGAATTTCCAAAACTTGGATAACAAAACTTTTGTATTCATTTGTGGAGTGTTAATAAATTTTCATTACTTACATTTTTTTTTTGTTCCATAGATAAAATCTAAAATTTTTATTTTGTTGTGATCAATTTGCCTTTTATCTCTTTTTTGTTTATGAGATGAAGGGAAAGTGAAAACCCAAATTTTGTTTGAAGAAAAAAGTGTACATCTAAAATGGAAATGCACAATACACAAATGTAGAGAGAGATAATACAAAAAATTGTCTGTAATTTTTAGAGATAGTAAACTCTTTTTAATTTTTATATAATAGGTTTTTCAATCGTAGGGAAATGGGGCATGCGGGGGATTTTTATTTGTGTGTTGACTCCCAATCCATAAGTCATTCCTTAAAAAATATAGCCCATTATGCATGATAAATCACTTAACATGTTTAAGGCATGCCATATCCATGTTTAAAACATGTGTTGGATCAATTAGAATCTCTTTCTAAAAAAATGTCAAGCTATTAGGGTTGAACTGGTGGAATTACCCAAACTTTGAAAACAAAACTATTCTGTTCAGATGTGGTGTGTGAATAAATTTTCTTCGCTTACATTTCTTTTTGTTTTAAATATTTTTCTCTAAAATTTTCATTTTACTGTGATCTATTTGCCTTCTTATATTTTTGATAATGTGAGATAACACAAGTTTATATTTAAGAGAAAAGTATACATCTAAAATGGAAATGAACAAATTTAGACAGAGATAATTCCAAAAAGTGATTGTAATTTTTAGGGATTTTAAACTCTCTTCAATTTTAATATCTTTGCTTTTGCAATATTTTGCGTCTTTAACATGCTTCAAGCATGCAATATCCATGTTTTAAACATGTGTTGGATCAATTAGAAATCTCTTTCCCACAAAATGCCAAGCTATTAGGGTTCAACTGGTGGAATTACCCAAACTCTGATATCAAAACTTTTGTGTTCATTTGTGGTGTGTGAATAAATTTTCTTCACTTACATTTGTTTTTGTTCTAAATGTTTCTCTCTAAAATTTTAATTTTACTGTGATCAATTTGCCATCTTATATTTTTTTTAAGAGAGATAACTCAAGTCTATATTTAAGAGAAAAGGATACATCTAAAATGGATATGCACAAATTTAGTAAGAGATAATTCCAAAAAGTGTCTGTAATTTTTAGGGATTGAAAACTCTCTTCAGTTTTTTTTATCTTTGGTTTTGAAAACAATTGCGTCTTTAACATGTTTAAGGCATGCAATATCCATGTTTAAAACATGTGTTGGATCAATTAGAAATCTCTTTCTCAAAAAATTCCAAGCTATTAGGGTTGAACTGGTGGAATTTCCCAAACTCTGATAACAAGACGTTTTTGCTCATTTGAGGTGTGTGAATAAATTTT
This sequence comes from Aristolochia californica, assembly GCF_029961685.1. NCBI lineage: Eukaryota > Viridiplantae > Streptophyta > Magnoliopsida > Piperales > Aristolochiaceae > Aristolochia > Aristolochia californica. The sequence continues at coordinate 23,470,145 of NW_027181992.1, forward strand.
CTTCACTTACAATTGTTTTTGTTTTAAATTTTTTTCTCTAAAATTTTCTTTTTTCTTTGTTCTAATTTGCCGTCTTATATTTTTGTTTACGAGAGATATCTCAAGTTTATATTTAAGAAAAAAGTATACATCTAAAATGGAAATGCACAAATTTAGACAAAGATAATTCCAAAAAGTGTCTGTAATTTTTAGGGATTGTAAACTCTCTTCAATTTTTATATCTTAGGTTTTTCAATCATTTGCGTCTTTATCATGCTTCAAGCATGCAATATCCATGTTTAAAACATGTGTTGGATCAATTAGAAATCTCTTTCTCACAAAATTCCAAGCTATAAAGGTTGAATTGGTGGAATTTCCCAAACTTTGATAATGAAACTATTCTGTTCATATGTGGTGTGTGAATAAATTTTCTTCATTTACATTTGTTTTTGTTTTGAATTTTTTCTCAAAATTTTTTCTTTTACTGTGATCTATTTGCCTTCTTATATTTTTTATTACATGAGGTAACTCAAGTTTATATTTAAGAGAAAAGTATACATCTAAAATGGAAATGCCAAAATTTAGACAAAGATAATTCTGAAAAGTGTCTGTAATTTTTAGGGATTGTAAACTCTCTTCAGTTTTTATATCTTAGGTTTTGCAATCATTTGCGTCTTTAACATGCTTCAAGAACGTAATATCCATGATTAAAATATTTGTTGGATCAATTAGAAATCTCATTCTCACAAAATTCCAAGCAATTAGGGTTGAACTGGTGGAATTTCCCAAACTTTGATAACAAAACTATTCTATTCAAATATGGTGTGTGAATAAATTTTATTCACTTACATTTGTTTTTGTTTTAATTTTTTATCTCTAAAATTTTCGTTTTACTGTGATCTATTTGCCTTCTAATATTTTTTATTACGTGAGATAACTCAAGTTTATATTTAAGAGAAAAGTATACATCTAAAATGGAAATGCCAAAATTTAGACAGAGATAATGCCAAAAAGTGTCTGTAATTTTTAGGGATTGTAAACTCTCTTCAGTTTTTATATGTTAGGTTTTGCAATCATTTGCGTCTTTAACATGCTTCAAGCATGTAATATCCATGTTTAAAACATGTGTTGGATCAATTAGAATATTTTTCACACAAAATGCCAAGTTATTAGGGTTGAAATGGTGGAATTACCCAAACTCTTATAACAAAACTTTTGTGTTGATTTGTGGTGTGCGAATAAATTTTCTTCACATACGTTTGTTTTTGTTCTAAATGTTTTTCTCTAAAATTTTCATTTTATTGTGATCTATTTGCGTTCTTATATTTTTGTTTACGAGAGATAACTCAAGTTTAGATTTAAGAGAAAAGTGTACATTTGAAATGGGAATGCTTAAATTTAGAAAGAGATAATTCCAAAAAGTGTCTGTAATTTTTAGGGATTGTAAACTCTCTTCAGTTTTTTTATCTTAGGTTTTGCAAACATTTGTGTCTTTAACATGTTTAAAGCATGCCATAGCCATTTTTAAAACATGTGTTGGATCAATTAGAAATCTCTTTCTCAAAAAATTCCAAGCTATTAGGGTTGAACTGGTTGAATTTCCCAAACTTGGATAACAAAACATTTTTGTTTATTTGTTGTGTGTGAATAAATTTTCTTCACTTACAATTGTTTTTGTTTTAAATTTTTTTCACTAAAATTTTCTTTTTTCTTTGTCCTATTTTGCCCTCTTTTATTTTCGTCTACGAGAAATATCTCAAGTTTATATTTAAGAGAAAAGTATACATCTAAAATAGAAATGCACAAATTTAGATAGAGATAATTGCAAAAAGTGTTTGTAATTTTTAGGGATTTTAAACTGTCTTCAATTTTTATATCTTAGGTTTTGCAATCATTTGCCTCTTTAACTTGCTTCAAGCATGCAATATCCATGTTTAAAACATGTGTTGGATCAATTAGAATTCTCTTTCTCACAAAATTCCAAGCTATTAGGGTTGAACTGGTGGAATTTCCCAAACTTTGATACCAAAACTATTCTATTCAGATGTGGTGTGTGAATAAATTTTCTTCGCTTACATTTTTTTTTGTTTTAAATTTTTTTCTCTAAAATTTTCGTTTTACTGTGATCTATTTGCCTTCTTATATTTTTGATAACGTGAGATAACACAAGTTTATATTTAAGAGAAAAGTATACATCTAAAATGGAAATGCACAAATTTAGACAGAGATAATTCCATAAAGTGACTTTAATTTTTAGGGATTTTAAACTCTCTTCAAGTTTTATATCTTAGGTTTTGCAATGATTTGTGTCTTTAACATGCTTCAAGCATGCAATATCCTTGTTTTGAACATGTTTTGGATCAATTAGAAACCTCTTTCCCACAAAATGCCAAGCTATTAGGGTTGAACTAGTGGAATTACCCAAACTTTGATAACAAAACTTTTATGTTCATTTCTGGGGTGTGAATAAATTTTCTTCACTTACATTTGTTTTTGTTCTAAATGTTTCTCTCTAAAAATTTAATTTTACTGTGATCAATTTCCCTTCTTATATTTTTGTTTACGAGAGATAACTCAAGTTTATATTTAAAAGAAAGTCTACATCTAAAATGGATATGTACAAATTTAGTAAGAGATAATTCCAAAAAGTGTCTGTAATTTTCAGGGATTGTAAACTCTCTTAAGTTTTTTTGATCTTAGGTTTTGAAAACATTTGCGTCTTTAACATGTTTAAGGCATGCAATATCCATGTTTAAAACATGTGGTTGATCAATTAGAAATCTCTTTCTCAAAAAATTCCAAGCTATTAGGGTTGAACTGGTGGATTTTCCCAAACTTGGATAACAAAACGTTTGTGTTCATTTGTGGTGTGTGAATAAATTTTCTTCACTTACAATTGTTTTTGTTTTAAATTTTTTTCTCTAAAATTTTCGTTTTCTTTGTTCTATTTTTCCGTCTTATATTTTTATTTACGAGAGATATCTCAAGTTTATATTTAAGAGAAAAGTATACATCTAAAATGGAAATGTAGAAATTTAGACAGAGATAATTCCAAAAAGTGTCTGTAATTTTTAGGGATTGTAAACTCTCTTCAATTTTTATATCTTAGGTTTTGCAATCATTTGCGTCTTTAACATGCTTCAAGCATGCACTATCCATGCTTAAAACATGTGTTGGATCAATTAGAAATCTTTTTCTTACAAAATTCCTAGCTATTAGGGTTGAACTGGCGAAATTTCCCAAACTTTGATAACAAAACTATTGTGTTCATATGTGGTGTGTGAATAAATTTTCTTCACTTACATTTGTTTTTGTTTTAATTTTTTTTCTCTAAAATTTTCAATTTAGTGTGATCTATTTGCCTTCTTATATTTTTTATTACGTGAGATAACTCAAGTTTATATTTAAGAGAAAAGTATACATCTAAAATGGAAATGCCCAAATTTAGACAGAGCCGAAAAGTGTCTATAATTTTTAGGGATTGTAAACTCTCTTCAGTTTTTATATCTTAGGTTTTGCAATCATTTGCGTCTTTAACATGCTTCAAACATGTAATATCCATGTTTAAAACATGTGTTGGATCAATTAGAAATCTCTTTCTCACAAAATGCCAAGTTATTATCATTGAAATGGTGGAATTACCCAAACTCTGATAACAAAACTTTTGTGTTGATTTGTGGTGTGTGAATAAATTTTCTTCACATACATTTGTTTTTGTTCTAAATGTTTTTCTCTAAACTTTTCATTTTATTGTGATCTATTTGCGTTCTTATATTTTTGTTTACGAGAGATAACTCAAGTTTAGATTTAAGCGAAAATTATACATCTAAAATGGAAATGCTTAAATTTAGAAAGAGATAATTCCAAAAAGTGTTTGCAATTTTTAGGGATTGTAAACTCTCTTCAGGTTTTTTATCTTAGGTTTTAAAAACATTTATGTCTTTAACATGTTTAAGGGATGCCATAGCCATGTTTAAAACATGTCTTGGATCAATTAGAAATCTCTTTCTCAAAAAATTCCAAGCTATTAGGGTTGAACTAGTGGAATTTCCCAAACTTAGATAACAAAACATTTGTGTTCATTTGGGGTGTGTGAATAAATTTTCTTCACTTACAATTGTTTTTGTTTTAAATTTATTTCTCTAAAATTTTCTTTTTTCTTTGTTCTATTTTGCCGTCTTATATTTTTGTTTACGAGAGATATCTCAAGTTTATATTTAAGAGAAAAGTATACATCTAAAATGGAAATGCACCATTTTAGACAGAGATAATTCCAAAAAGTGTCTGTAATTTTTAGGGATTGTAAACTCTCTTCAATTTTTATATCTTAGGTTTTGCAATCATTTGCGTCTTTAATATTCTTCAAGAATGCAAAATCCATGTTTAAAACATGTGTTGGATCAATTAAAAATCTCTTTTTTACAAAATTCCAAGCTATTAGGGTTGAACTGGTGGAATTTCCGAAATTTTGATAACAAAACTATTCTGTTCATATGTGGTGTGTGAATAAATTTTCTTCACCTACATTTGTTTTTGTTTTAAATTTTTTTCTCTAAAATTTTTGTTTTATTGTGATCTAATTTGCCGTCTTATATTTTTGTTAACGAGAGAAAACTCAAATTTATATTTAAGAGAAAAGTTTACATCTAAAGTGGAAATGCATAAATTTAGTCAGAGGTAATTCCAAAAAGTGACTGTAATTTTTAGGGATTGTAAATTCTGTTTAGCATTTATATCTTAGGTTTTGCACTCATTTGCGTCTTTAACATGCTTCTAGCATGCAATATCCATGTTTAAAATATATGTTGGATCAATTAGATATCTCTTTCTCACAAAATTCCAAGCTATTAGGGTTGAACTGGTGGAATTTCCCAAACTTGGAAAACAAAACTTTTGTGTACATTTGTGTTGTGTGAATAAATTTTCTTTACTTGTTTTAAATTATTTTCTCTAAAATTTTTGTTTTACTGTGATCTATTTTCCTTCTTACGTTTTTGATTACGAGAGATAACTCAAGTTTATATTTAAGAGTAAAGTATACATCTAAAATAGATATGCTCAAATTTAGTAAGAGATAATTCCAAAAAGTGTCTGTAATTTTTAGGGATTGTAAACTATCTTCTGTTTTTATATCTTAGGTTTTGCAATCATTTGCTTCTTTAACATGCTTCAAGCTTGCAATATCCATGTTTCAAACATGTGTAGGATCAATTTGAAATATCTTTCTCACAAAATTCCGAGATTTTAGAGATGAACTAGTGGAATTTCCAAAACTTGGATCACAAAAATTTTTCGTTCATTTGTGGTGTGTGAATAAATTTTTTTCACTTAGTTTTGTTTTGTTTTAAATTTTTTTCCCTGAAATAATGCTTGTACTGTGACTTATATGCCTTCTTATACTGTTTTTTACGAGAGATAACACAAGTTTTTATTTAAGAGAAAAGTATATATCTCAAATGGAAATGCACAAATTTAGACAGAGATAATTCCAAAAAGTGTCTGTAATTTTTAGGGATTGTAAACTCACTTCAGTTTTTATATCTTAGGTTTTGCAATCATTTGCGTCTTTAACATTCATCATGCATTCAATATTCATGTTTAAAACATAAGTTGGATCAATTAGAAATCTCTTTCCCACAAAATTCCAAGCTATTAGGGTTGACCTGGTGGAATTTCCCAAACTTAGATAAAAAAACTTTTGTGTTCATTTGTAGTGTGTGAATAAATTTTTTTCACTTTGTTTTTGTTTTAAATTTATTCTCTAAACTTTCTTTTTACTGTGATCTATTTGCCTTTTTATACGGTTTTTTACGAGAGATAACACAAGTTTATATTTAAGGGAAAAGTATACATCTAAAATAGAATTGCACAAATTCAGAAAGAGATAATTCCAAAAAGTGTCTGTAATTTTTAGGGATTGTAAACTCTCTTCTATTTTTATAGCTTATGTTTTGCAAACATATGTTCTTTAACATGTTTAACGCATGCCATATTCATGTTTAAAATATGTGTTGGATCAATTAGAAATCACTTTCTCACAAAATTCCAACCTATTAGGGTTGAGCTGGTGGAATTACCCAAACTCTAAAAACAAAACTTTTGTGATCATTTGAGGTTTGTAAAGAAATTTTCTTCACTTACATTTGTTTTTGTTTTAAATTTTTTTCTCTAAAATTTTCGTTTTACTGTGATCTATTTGCCTTCTTATATTTTTGATAACGTGAGATAACTCAAGTTTATATTTAAGAGAAAAGTATAAATCTAAAAAGGAAATACACAAATTTAGACAGAGGTAATTCCAAAAAGTGACTGTAATTTTTAGGGATTGTAAACTCTCTTCAATTTTTATATCTTAGGTTTTGCAATCATTTGCGTCTTTAACATGCTTCAAGCTTGCAATATCCATCTTTTAAACATGTGTTGGATCAATTAGAAATCTCTTTCTCTCAAAATGCCAAGCTATTATGGTTGAAGAGGTGGAATTACCCAAACTCTGATAAGAAAACTTTAGTGTTCATTTGTGGTGTGTGAATAAATTTTCTTCACTTACATTGGCTTTTGTTCTAAATGTTTTTCTCTAAAATTTTAATTTTTCTGTGATCTATTTGCCTTCAAATATTTTTGTTTACGAGAGATAACTCAAGTTTATATTTAAGAGAAAAGTATACATCTAAAATGGATATGCACAAATTTAGTAAGAGATAATTCCAAAAAGTGTCTGTAACTTTTAGGGATTGTAAACTCCCTTCAGATTTTTTATCTTAGGTTTTGCAAACATTTGTGTCTTTAACATGTTTAAGGCATGCAATATCCATGTTTAAAACATGTGTTGGATCAATTAGAAATCTCTTTCTCAAAAAATTCCAAGCTATTAGGGTTGAACTAGTGGAATTTCCCAAACTTGGACAACAAAACGTTTGTGTTCATTTGTGGTGTGTGAATAAATTTTCTTCACTTACAATTGTTTTTGTTTTAAATTTTTCTCTCTCAAATTTTCTTTTTTCTTTCTTCTATTTTGCCTTCTTCTATTTTTTTTTACGAGAGATAACTCAAGTTTATATTTAAGAGAAAGGTATACATCTAAAATGGAAATGAACAAATTTAGATAGAGATAATTCCAAAAAGTGTCTGTAATTTTTAGGGATTGTAAACTCTCTTCAATTTTTATATCTTAGGTTTTGCTATCATTTGCGTCTTTAACATGCTTTAAGCATTGTTGGATCAATTAGAAATCTCTTTCTCAAAAAATTCCAAGCTATTAGGGTTGAACTGGTGGAATTTCCCAAAGTTTGATAGCAAAACTATTCTGTTCATATGTGGTGTGTGAATAAATTTTCTTCACTTACATTTTTTTTTGTTCTAAATGTTTTTCTCTAAAATTTTCATTATATTGTGATCTATTAGCATTCTTATTTTTTTGTTTACTAGAGATAACTCAAGTTTATAATTAAGAGAAAAGTATACATCTAAACTGGAAATGCACAAATTTAGAAAGAGATAATTCCAAAAAGTGTCTTTAATTTTAATATCTTCAGTTTTTATATCTTAGGTTTTGCAATAATTTGCATCTTTAACATGCTTCAAGCATGCAATATCAATGTTTAAAACATGTGTAGGATCAATTTGAAATCTCTTTCTCAAAAAATTCCAAGATATTAGAGTTAAACTAGTGAAATTTCCCAAACTTGGATCACAAAACTTTTGCGTTCATTTGTGGTGGGTGAATAAATTTTTTTCCCTTACTTTTGATTTGTTTTAATTTTTTTTCCCTAAGATTTTCAATGTACTGTGACTGATTTGCCTTCTTATACTGTTTTTCACGAGAGATAAAATAAGTTTATATTTAAGAGAAAAGTATACATCTAAAATGGAAATGCACAAATTTAGACAGAGATAATTCCAAAAAGTGTCTGTAATTTTTAGGTATTGTAAACTCACTTCAGTTTTTATATCTTAGGTTTTGCAATCATTTGCCTCTTTAACATTCTTCAAGCATTCCATATCCATGAGTTGGATCAATTAGAAATCTCTTTCTAAATAAATGCCAAGCTATTAGGGCTGAATTGGTGGAATTACCCAATATCTGATAACAAAAGTTTTGTGTACATTTGTGGTGTGTTAAAAAATTTTCTTCACTAACATTTGTTTTTTTTCTAAATGTTTTTCTCAAAAATTTTAATTTTACTGTGATCTATTCGCCGCCTTATATTTTTGTTTATGAGAGATAACTCAAGTTTATATTTCAGTGAAAAGTATACATCTAAAATGGAAATGCACAAATTTAGACAGATAATTCCAAAAAGTGACTATAATTTTTAGGGATTGTAAACTCTATTCAATTTTTATATCTTAGGTTTTGCAATCATTTGCGTCTTTAACATGCTTCAAGCATGCAATATCCATGTTTTAAATATGTGTTGGATTAATTAGAAATCTCTTTCTCAATAAATGCCAAGCTATTAGGGTTGAACTGGTGGAATTACCCAATATCTGATAACAAAAATTTTGTGTTCAATTGTGGTGTGTGAATAAATTTTCTTCACTAACATTTGTTTTTTTTCTAAATGTTTTTCTCTAAAATTTTAATTTTACTGTGATCTTTTTGCCTTATATATTTGTTTACGAGAGATAACTCAAGTTTATATTTGAGAGAAAAGTATACATCTAAAATGGATATGCATAAATTTAGTAAGAGATAATTCCAAAAAGTGACTGTAAATTTTAGGGATTGTAAACTCTCTTCAGTTTTTATATCTTAGGTTTTCCTATCATTGGCATTTTTAACATGCTTCAAGCATGCAATATCCATGTTTCAAACATGTGTAGGATCAATTTGAAATCTCTTTCTCACAAAATTCCAAGATATTAGAGATGAACTAGTGGAATTTCCCAAACTTGGATCACAAAACTTTTGCGTTCATTTGTGGTGTGTGAATAAATTTTTTTCACTTACTTTTGTTTTTTTTTAATTTTTTTCCCCAAAATTATCTATGTATTGTGACTTATTTGCCTTCTTATACTATTTTTTATGAGAGATAACACAAGTTTATATTTAAGAGAAAAGTATACATCTAAAATCGAAAAGCACAAATTTAGACAGAGATAATTCCAAAAAGTGTCTGTAAATTTTAGGGATTGTAAACTCACTTCAGTTTTATATCTTAATTTTTGCAATCATTTGTGTCTTTATGATTCTTCAAGCATTCAATATTCATGTTTAAAATGTGAGTTGGATCAATTAGAAATCTTTTTCCCACAAAATTCCAAGCTATTAGGCTTGACCTGGTGGAATTTCTCAAACTCTGATAACAAAAATTTTGTGTTCATTTGTGTTGTGTGAACAAATTTTTTCACTTACTTTGTTTTTCTTTTAAAATTTTTTCTCTAAAATTTTCTTTTTACTGTGATCTATTTGCCTTCTTATATTGTTTTTTACGCGAGATAACACAAGTTTATATTTAAGAGAAAAGTATACATCTAAAATGGAAATGCAAAAATTTAGACAGTGATAATTCAAAAAAGTGTCTGTAATTTTTAGGGATTGTAAACTCTCTTCAGTTTTTACATCTTATGTTTTGCAAACATTTGTGTCTTCAACATGTTTAAGGCATGCCATATCCATGTTTAAAACATATGCTGGATTAATTAGAAATCTCTTTCTCACATAATGCCAAGCTATTAGGGTTGAACTGGTGAAATTACCCAAACTCTGAAACAAAACTTTTGTGATCATTTGTGCTTTGTCAATAAATTTTCTTCACTTACATTTGTTTTTGTTTTAAATTTTTTTCTCTAAAATTTTCATTTTACTGTGATCTGTTTGCCTTCTTATATTTTTGCTTACGAGAGATAACTCAAGTTTATATTTAAGAGAAAAGTATACATCTAAAATGGAAATGCACAAATTTAGACAGAGATAATTCCAAAAAGTGACAGTAATTTTTAGGGATTGTAAACTCTCTTGAATTTTTATATCTTAGGTTTTGCAATCATTTGCGTCTTTAACATGCTTCAAGCATGCAATATCCATGTTTTAAACATGTGTTGGATCAAATCTCTTTCTCACAAAATGCCAAGCTATTAGGGTTGAACAGGTGGAATTAAACAAACTCTGATAACAAAACTTTTGTGTTAATTTGTGGTGTGTGAATAAATTTTCTTCACTTACATTTGTTTTTGTTCTAAATGTTTTTCTCTAAAATTTTAATTTTACTGTGATCTATTTGCCTTGTTATATTTTTGTTTACGAGAGATAACTCAAGTTTATATTTAAGAGAAAAGTGTACATCTAAAATTGATATGCATTAATTTAGTAAGAGACAATTCCAAAAAGTGTCTGTAATTTTTAGGGATTGCAAACTTTCTTCAGTTTTTTTATCTTAGGTTTTGCAAACATTTACGTCTTTAACATGTTTAAAGAGTGCAATATCCTTGTTTAAAACATGTGTTGGATCAATTAGAAATCTTTTTCTCAAAAAATTCCAAGCTATTAGGGTTGAACTGGTGGAATTTCCCAAACTTGGATAACAAAATGTTTGTGTTCATTTGTGGTGTGTGAATAAATTTTCTTCAATTACAATTGTTTTTGTTTTAAATTTTTTTCTCTAAAATTTTCTTTTTTCTTTCTTCTATTTTGTCGTCTGATATTTTTGTTTACGATAGATAACTCAAGTTTATATTTAAGAGAAACGCATACATCTAAAATGGAAATGCACAAATTTAGATAGAGATAATTCCAAAAAGTGTCTGTAATTTTTAGGGATTGGTAACTCTCTTCAATTTTTATATCTTAGGTTTTGCAATCATTTGCGTCTTTAACATGCTTCAAGCACGCAATATCCATGTTTAGAACATGTGTTGGATCAATTAGAAATCTCTTTCTCACAAAATTCCAAGCTATTAGAGTTGAACTGGTGGAATTTCCCAAACTTTGATAACAAAACTTTTCTGTTCATATGTGGTGTGTGAATAAATTTTCTTCAGTTACATTTGTTTTTGTTCTAAATATTTTTCTCTAAAATTTTCATTTTATTGAGATCTATTTGCGTTCTTATATTTTTGTTTACGAGAGAAAACTCAAGTTTATAATTAAGTGAAATGTCTACATCTAAAATGGAAATGCTTAAATTTAGACAGAGATAATTCCAAAAAGTGTTTGTTATTTTTAGGGATTGTAAACTCAATTCAGTATGTATTTATATCTTAGGTTTTACACTCATTTGCATCTTTAACATGCTTCAAGCATGCAATATCCATGTTTAAAACACATTTTGGATCAATTAGATGTCTCTTTCGCACAAAATTCTAAGCTATTAGGGTTGAACTAGTGGAATTTCCCAAACTTGGATAACAAAACTTTTGTGTACATTTGTGCTGTGTGAATAAATTTTCCTTACTTGTTTTAAATTTTTTTCTTTAAAATTTTCATTTTATTGTGATCTATTTGCCATCTTATTTTTTTATTTACGAGAGATAACTCAAGTTTATATTTAAGAGAAAAGTATACATCTAAACTGGAAATGCACAAATTTTGACAGAGATAATTGCAAAAAGTGTCTATAACTTTTAGGGATTGTAAACTCTCTTCAGTTTTTATATCTTAGGTTTTGCAATCATTTGCATCTTTAACATGCTTCGAGCATGCAATATCAATGTTTAAAACATGGGTCGGATCAATTTGAAATCTCTTTCTCAAAAGGTTCCAAGATATTAGAGATGAACTAGTGGAATTTCCAAAACTTGCATCACAAACTTTTGGGTTCATTTGTGGTGTGTGAATAAATTTTTTTCCTTAAGATTTTCAATGTACTGTGACTTATTTGCCTTCTTATACTGTTTTTTACGAGAGATAAAATAAGTTTATATTTAAGAGAAAAATATACATCTAAACTGGAAATGCACAAATTTAGACAGAGATAATTCCAAAAAGTGTCTGTAATTTTTAGGGATTGTAAACTCACTTCAGTTTTTATATCTTAGGTTTGGCAATCATTTGCATCTTTACCATGCTTCAAGCATTCAATATCTATGTTTAAAACATGAGTTGGATAAATTAGAAAACTCTTTCCCACACAATTCCAAGCTAATAGGGTTGAACTGGTGGAATTTCCCAAACTCTGATAACAAAACTTTTGTCTTCATTTGTTGTGTGTGAATAAATTTTCTTCACTTACTTTTTTTTTTGTTTTAAATTTTTTCAATGAAATTTTCATTTTATTGTGATCTTTTTGTCGTCTAATATTTTTTTTTACGAGAGATAACTCTGGTTTATATTTAAGAGAAAATTATACATCTAAACTGGAAATACACAAATTTAAATAGAGATAATTCCAAAAAGTGTCTGTAATTTTTAGGGATTGTAAACTCTCTTCAGTTTTTATTTCTTAAGTTTTGCAATCATTTGCATATTTAACATGCTTCAAGCATGCAATATCCATGTTTAAAACATGCGTAGGATCAAATTGAAATCCCATTCTCACAAAATTCCAAGCTATTAGAGTTGAACTGGTGGAATTTCCCAAACATGGATAACCAAACTTTTTTGTACATTTGTGGTGTGTGAATAAATTTTTTTCACTTTGTTTTTTTTTATTTTTTTCCCTTAAATTTTCTATGTTCTATGACTTATTTGCCTTCTTATACTGTTGTTTACGAGAGATAACACAAGTTTATATTTAAGAGAAAAGTATACATCTAAAAAGGAAATGCACAAATTTCGATAGAGATAATTCCAAAAAGTGTCTGTAATTTTAAGGGATGCGATATCCATGTTTAAAACATGTGTTAGATCAATTAGAAATCTCTTTCTCAGAAATTTCCAAGCTATTAGGGTTGAACTGGTGGAATTACCAAAACCTGGATAACAAAACGTTTGTGTTTATTTGTGGTGGGTGAATAAATCTTCTTCACTTATATTTTTTTTTTTCTCGAAAAGTTTCTTTTTTCTATGTTCTATTTAGCCGTCTTATATTTTTGTCTGCGAGAGATAACTCAAGCTTATATTTAATAGAAAAGAATACATCTAAACTGGAAATGCACAAATTTAGACAGAGATAATTCAAAAAAGGGTCTGTAAGTTTTAGGGATTGTAAACTCTCATCAGTTTTTATATCTTAGGTTTTGCAAACCATTACGTCTTTAACATATTTAAGACATGCAATATCCATGTTTAAAACATGTGTTGGATCAATTAGAAATCTCTTTCTCACAAAATTCCAAGCTATTAGGGTTGAACAAGTGGAATTTACCGAACTTGGATAACAAAACTTTTGTGATCATTTGTACTGTGTCAATAAATTTTCATTATTTGTTTTAAATTTTTTTTCTCTAAAATTTTCATTTTACTGTAATCTATTTCCCGTCTTATATTTTTGTTTACGACAGATAACTCAAGTTTATATTTAAGAGAAAATTATATATCTAAACTGGAAATGATGAAATTTAGATAGAGATAATTCCAAAAAGTGTCTGTAATTTTTAGGGACTGTAAACTCTCTTCAGTTTTTATATCTTAGGTTTTTCAATCTTTTGCGTCTTTAACGTGCTTCAAGCATGCAATATCCTTGTTTAAAACATGTGTAGGATCAATTAGAAGTCTCTTTCGCACAAAATTCGAAGCTAATAGAGTTGAACTGGTGGTATTTCCAAAACTTGGAAAACAAAACTTTTGTGTTCATTTGTGGTGTGGGAATAAATTTTTTTCACTTACTTTTGTTTTGTTTTAATTTTAATTCCCTAAAATTTTCAATGTACTGTGACTTATTTGCCTTCTTATAATGTTGTTTACAAGAGATAACACAAGTTTATATTTAAGAGAAAGTATACATCGAAAATGGAAATGCACAAATTTAGACAGAGATAATTCAAAAAAGTTCTGTAATTTTTAGGGATTGTAAACTCTCTTCAGTTTTTATATCTTAGGTTTTGCAATCATTAGCGTCTTTAACATGCTTCAAGCATGCAATATCTATGTTTAAAACATGTGTTGGATCAATTAGAAATCTCTTTTTCACAAAATTCGAAGCCATTAGGGTTGAACTGGTGGAATTTCCCATACTTGTATAACAAAACATTTGTGTTCATTTGTGCCTTATATTTAAGAGAAAAGTATACTTCTAGAATGGAAATGCACAAATTTAGAAAGAGATAATTCCAAAAAGTGTTCGTAATTTTTAAGGATTGTAAACACTCTTCAGTTTTTATATCTTAGGTTTTGCAAACATTTGCTTATTTAACAGGTTTAAGCCATGCAATATCAATGTTTAAAACAAGTGTTGGATCAATTAGAGATCTCATTCTCACAAAATTCCAAGCAATTAGGGTTGAACATTTGAAATTTCCCAAACTTGGATAGTAAAAATTTTGTGCTCCTTTGTGCGGTGTGAATAAATTTTCTTTACATGTTTTAAATTTTTTTCACTAAAATTTCTATTTTACTGTGATCTATTTGCCATCTTATATATTTTTTTAAAAAGAGATAACTCAAGTTTATATTTAAGAGAAAAGTATACATCTAAATTGGAAATACACAAATTTAGACAGAGATAATTCCAAAAAGTGCCTGTAATTTTTAGGGATTGTAAACTCACTCCAGTTGTGATATCTTAGGTTTTGCAAACATTTACGTCTTTAACATGTTTAAGGCATGCAATATCCATGTTTAAAACATGTGTTGGATCAATTAGAAATCTCTTTCTCAAAAAATTCCAAGCTATTAGGGTTGAACTGGTGGAATTTCCCAAACTTGGATAACAAAATTTTTGTGTTCATTTGTGCTGTGTGAATAAATTATTTTAGTGGTTTTAAATTTTTTTCTCTAAAATTTTCATTTTACTGTGATCTATTTGATGTCTTATAGTTTTGTTTACGAGAGATAACTCAAGTTTAAATTTATGAGAAAAGTATACATCTAAACTGAAAATGCACAAATTTAGAAAGAAATAATTCCAAAAAGTGTCTATAATTTTTAAGGATTGTAAACACTCTTCAGTTTTTATATCTTAGGTTTTGCAAACATTTTCTTATTTAACAGGTTTAAGCCAACCAATATCAATGTTTAAAACATGTGTTCGATCAATTAGAGATCTCATTCTCACAAAATTCCAAGCAATTAGGGTTGAACATTTGAAATTTCCCAAACTTGGATAACAAAACTTTTGTGCTCCTTTGTGCTGTGTGAATAAATTTTCTTTACATTTTTTAAACTTTTTTCACTAAAATATCCGTTTTACTATGATCTATTTGCCGTCTTATATTTTTTTGTTAAAAGAGATAACTCAAGTTTTTTTTAAGAGAAAAGTATACATCTAAATTGGAAATACACAAATTTAGACAGAGATAATTCCAAAAAGTGTCTGTAATTTATAGGGATTGTAAACTCTCTTTAGTTTTTATATCTTAGGTTTTTCAATCATTTGCATCTTTAACAAGCTTCAAGTATGCAATATCCATGATTAAAACATGTGTAGGCTCAATTAGAAATCTCTTTCTCACAATCTTCCAAGCTGTTAGAGTTGAACTGGTGGAATTTCCCAAACTTGGATAACAAAACTTTTGTGTTCATTTGTGGTGTGTGAATAAATCTTTTTCACTTACTTTTTTTTTGTTTAAAATTTTTTTCCCAAAAATTTTCAATTTAATGTGACTTATTTGCCTTCTTATACTATTGTTCATGAGAGATAACACAAGTTTATATTTAAGAGAAAAGTATACTTCTAGAATGGAAATGCACAAATTTAGAAAGAAATAATTCCAAAAAGTGTCTATAATTTTTAAGGATTGTAAACACTCTTCAGTTTTTATATCTTAGGTTTTGCAAACATTTTCTTATTTAACAGGTTTAAGCCAAGCAATATCAATGTTTAAAACATGTGTTGGATCAATTAGAGATCTCATTCTCACAAAATTCCAAGCAATTAGGGTTGAACATTTGAAATTTCCCAAACTTGGAACAAAACTTTTGTGCTCCTTTGTGCTGTGTGAATAAATTTTCTTTACATGTTTTAAACTTTTTTCACTAAAATATCCGTTTTACTATGATCTATTTGCCGTCTTATATTTTTTTGTTAAAAGAGATAACTCAAGTTTATTTTTAAGAGAAAAGTATACATCTAAATTGGAAATACACAAATTTAGACAGAGATAATTCCAAAAAGTGCGTGTAATTTTTAGGGATTGTAAACTCACTCCAGTTGTGATATCTTAGGTTTTGCAAACATTTGCGTCTTTAACATGTTTAAGGCATGCAATATCCATGTTTAAAACATGTGTTGGATCAATTAGAAATCTCTTTCTCAAAAAATTCCAAGCTATTAGGGTTGAACTGGTGGAATTTCCCAAACTTGGATAACAAAACTTTTGTGTTCATTTGTGCTGTGTGAATAAATTTTTTTAGTGGTTTTAAATTTTTTTCTCTAAAATTTTCATTTTACTGTGATCTATTTGACGTCATATAGTTTCGTTTACGAGAGATAACTCAAGTTTAAATTTATGAGAAAAGTATACATCTAAACTGGAAATGCACAAATTTAGACAGAGATAATTCCAAAAAGTGTCTGTAATTTATAGGGATTGTAAACTCTCTTCAGTTTTTATATCTTAGGTTTTTCAATCATTTGTATCTTTAACATGCTTCAAGTATGCAATATCCATGATTAAAACATGTGTAGGCTCAATTAGAAATCTCTTTCTCACAATATTCCAATCTGTTAGAGTTGAACTGGTGCAATTTCCCAAACTTGGATAACAAAACTTTTGTGTTCATTTGTGGTGTGTGAATAAATCTTTTTCACTTACTTTTTTTTTGTTTTAAATTTTTTTCCCTACAATTTTTAATTTAATGTGACTTATTTGCCTTCTTATACTGTTGTTCATGAGAGATAACACAAGTTTATATTTAAGAGAAAAGTATACTTCTAGAATGGAAATGCACAAATTTGGAAAGAGATAATTCCAAAAATTGTCTGTAATTTTTAAGGATTGTAAACACTCTTCAGTTTTTATATCTTAGGTTTTGCAAACATTTTCTTATTTAACAGGTTTAAGCCATGCAATATCAATGTTTAAAACATGTGTTGGATCAATTAGAAATCTCATTCTCACAAAATGCAAAGCAATTAGGGTTGAATATTTGAAATTTCCCAAACTTGGATGACAAAACTTTTGTGTTCCTTTGTGCTGTGTGAATAAATTTTCTTTACATGTTTTAAATGTTTTTCACTAAAATTTCCATTTTACTGTGATCTATTTGTCGTCTTATTTTTTTTTAAAAGAGATAAATCAAGTTTATATTTAAGAGAAAAGTATACATCTAAACTGGAAATACACAAATTTAGACAGAGATAATTCCAAAAAGTGCCTGTAATTTTTAGGGATTGTAAACTCACTCCAGTTGTGATGTCTTAGGTTTTGCAAACATTTGCCTCTTTAACATGTTTAAGGCATGCAATATGCATGTTTCAAACATGTGTTGGATCAATTAGAAATCTCATTCTCACAAAATTCCAAGCTATTAGGGTTGACCTGATGGAATTTCCCAAACTTGGATAACAAAACTTTTATGTTCATTTGTGCTATGCGAATAAATTTTCTTTATTTTTTTTCAAATTTTTTCTCTAAAATTTTCATTTTACTATGATCTATTTGTCGTCTTATCTTTTTGTTTACGAGAGATAACTCAAGTTTATATTTGAGAGAAAAGTATACAACTAAAATGGAAATGCACAAATTTAGACAAAGATAATTCCAAAAAGTCTCTGTAATTTTTAGAGATTGTCAACTTTCTTGAGTTTTTATAACTTAGGTTTTGCAAACATTTGCGTCTTTAACATGTTTAACGCATGAAATATCTATATTTAAAATATGAGTTGGATCAATTAGAAATCTCTTTCCCAAAAAATTCCAAGCTATTAGGGTTGAACTGGTGGAATTTCCCAAACTCTGATAACAAAACTTTTGTGTTCATTTGTGGTGTGTAAATAAATTTTCTTCATATACATTTGTTTGTGTATTAAATTATTTTTTCTAAAATTTTCTTTTTACTGTGATTTATTTCCCTTTTTACATTTTTGTTTACGATAGATAACTCAAGTTTATTTTAAGAGAAAGTATACATCTAAACTGGAAATGCACAAATTTAGAAAGAGATAATTCCAAAAAGTGTCTGTAATTTTTAGGGATTGTAAACTCACTTCAGTTTTTATATCTTAGGTTTTGCAATCATTTGCATCTTTAACATGCTTCAAGCATTCAATATACATGTTTAAAACATGAGTTGGATAAATAAGAAATCACTTTCGCACAAAATTCCAAGCTATTAGGTTTGAAACGGTGTAATTTCCCAAACTCTGTTAACAAAACTTTTATGTTCATTTGTGGTGTGTGAATAAATTTTCTTCACTTAATTTTTTTTATTTTAAATTTTTTTCTCAAAAATTTTCTTTTTACTGTGATCAATTTGCCTTCTTATATTTTTATTTACGAGAGATAACTCAAGTTTATATTTGAGAGAAAAGTATACATCTAAAATGGAATTGCACAAATTTAGATAGAGATAATTCCAAAAAGTGTCTGTAATATTTAGGGACTGTAAACTCTCTTCAGTTTTTATATCTTAGGTTTTTCAAACATTTGCGTCTTTGACATGTTTAAGGCATGCAATCTCCATGTTTAAAACATGTGTTGGATCAATTTGAAATATCTTTTTCACAAAATTCCAAGCTATTAGGGTTGAAGTGGTAGAATTTCCCAAACTTGGATAACAAAACGTTTGTGTTCATTTGTGGTGTGTGAATAAATTTTCTTTAAAATTTTTTTCTCTAAAATTTTCATTTTACTGTGATCTATTTGTCGTCTTATATTTTTTTTACGAGAGATAACTCAAGTTTATATTTAAGAGAAAAGTATACATCTAAACAGGAAATGCACAAATTTAGACAGAGATAATTCCAAAAAGTGTCTGTAACTTTTAGGGATTGTAAACTCTCTTCAGTTTTTATATCTTAGGTTTCGCAATCATTTGCAACTTTTACATGCTTCAAACATGCACTATCCATGTTTAAAACATGTGTAGGATCTTTTAGAAATCTCCTTCTCACAAAATTCCAAGCTATAAGAGTTGAACTGGTTGAATTTCCAAAATTGGATAACAAAACGTTTTTGTACAATTGTGGTGTGTGAATAAATTTTTTTCACTTACTTTTGTTTTGTTTTAAATTTTTTCCCTAAAATTTTCAATGTACTGTGGCTTATTTTCCTTCTAATATTGTTGTTTACGAGAGATAACACAAGTTTAAATTTAAGAGAAAACTATACATCTAAAATGGAAATGAACAAATTTAGACAGAGATAATTCCAAAAACTGTCTGTAATTTTTAGGGATTATAAACTCAATTCATTTTTTATATCTTAGGTTTTGCAATCATTTGTGTCTTTAACATACTTCAAGCATTCAATATCCATTTTTAAAACAAGAGTTGGGTCAATTAGAAATCTCTTTCCACAAAATTCCAAGCAATTAGGGTTGAACTGGTGGAATTTCCCAAACTCTGATAACAAAGCTTTTGTGTTCATTTGTGGTGTGTGAATAAATTTCCTACACTAACATTTTTTTTGTTTTAAATTTTTTTTCTAAAATTTTCTTTTTACTGTAATCTATTTGCCTTCTTATATTTTTCTTTACGAGATATAACTCAAGTTTATATTTAAGAGAAAAGTATACATCTAAAATGGAAATGCACAAATTTAGACAGAGATAATTCCAAAAAGTGTCTGTAATTTTTAGGGATTGTAAACTCTCTTCAGTTTTTAAATCTTAGGTTTTGCAAACATTTGCGTCTTTAACATGTTTAAGGCATGCCATATCCATGTTTAAAACATGTGTTGGATCAATTAGAAATCTTTTTCTTAGAAAATGCCAAGCTATTTGGATTGAACTGGTGGAATTACCCAAATTCTGATAACAAAACTTTTGTTCATTCGTAGTGTGTGAATAAATTATATTCACTTACATTTGTTTTTGTTTTAATTTTTTTCTCTAAAATTTTCATTTTACTGTGATCATTTTGCCTTCTTATATTTTGTTTATGAGAGATAACTCAAGTTTATATTTAAGAGAAAAGTATACATCTAGAATGGAAATGCACAAATTTAGACAGAGATAATTCCAAAAAGTGTCTGTAACTTTTAGGGATTGTAAACTCTATTCAGTTTTTATATCTCAAATTTTGCAAACATTTGTGTCTTTAACATGTTTAAGGCATGCAATATCCATGTTTAAAACCTATGTTGGATCAATTAGAAATCTCTTTCTCACAAAATTCCAAGCAATTAGGGTTGAACTGGTGGAATTTCCCAAACTTGGATAACAAAACATTTGTGTTCATTTGTGGTGTGCAAATAAATTTTCTTTACTTACATTTCTTTTTGTTATAAATTTTTTTCTCTTAAATTTTCTTTTTTCAGTGTTCTATCTTGTCGTCTTATATTTTTGTTTACGAGAGATAACTCAAGTTTATATTTAAGAGAAAAGTATACATCCAAAATGGTAATGCAAAAATTTAGACAGAGATAATTCAAAAAAGTGTCTGTAATTTTTAGGGATTGTAAACTCTCTTCAGTTTTTATATCTTAGGTTTTGCAAAAATTTGTGTTTTTAAGATGTTTAAGGCATGCAATAACGTTATTTAAAAATTTGTTGGATCAATTAGAAATCTCTTTCTCACAAAATTCCAGGCTATTAGGGTTGAACAGGTGGAATTTCCCAAATTTTTATAACAAGACTATTCTGTTCATTTGTGGTGGGTGAATAAATTTTCTTGACTTACATTTGTTTTTTTTTTTTAAATTTTTCTCTTAAATTTTCGGTTTACTGTGGTCTATTTGCCATCTTATATTTTTTATTACGTGAGATAACTCAAGTTTATATTTAAGATAAAAGTATACATCTAAAATGGAAATGCAAAAATTTTCAAAGAAATGTCTGTAATTTTTAGGGATTGTAAACTATCTTCATTTTTTATATCTTAGGTTTTGCAATCATTTGCGTCTTTAACATGCTTCAAGCATGCAATATCCATGTTTAAAACATGTGTTGGATCAATTAGAAATCTCTTTCTCACAAAATGCCAAGGTATTTGGGTTGAACTGGTGGAATTACCTAAACTTTGATAACAAAACTTTTTTGTTCATTTGTGGTGTGTGAATAAATTTTCTTCACTTACATTTGTTTTTGTTCTAATTGTTTTTCTCCAAAATTTTTATTTTACTTTGATCTATTTTCCTTCTTAGATTTTGTTTACGAGAGATAACTCAAGTTTATATTTAAGAGAAAAGTATACATCTAAAATGGAAATACACAAATTTAGAAAGAGATAATTCCAAAAGTGTCTATAATTATTAGGGATTGTAAACTCTCTTCAGTTTTTATATCTTAGGTTTTGCTAATATATGTGTCTTTAACATGTTTAAGTCATGCAATATCCATGTTTAAAACATGTGTATGATCAATTAGAAATCTCTTTCTCAAAAAATTCCAAGCGATTACGGTTGAACTGGTTGAATATCCCAAACTTGGATAACAAAACGTTTGTGTTCATTTGTGGTGGGTGAATAAATTTTCTTCACTTACATTTGTTTATGTTTTAAATTTTTTTCTCAAAAATTTTCTTTTTTCTGTGTTCTATCTTGTCGTCTTATATTTTTATTTACGTGAGATAACTCAAGTGTTAATTTAAGAGAAAAGTATACATCTAAAATGGAAATGCACAAATTTCGACAGAGATAATTCCAAAAAGTGTCTATAATTTTTAGGGGTTGTAAACTGTGTTCAGTTTTTATATCTTAGGTTTTGCAATCATTTGTGTCGTTAAGATGCTTCAAGCATGCAATATCCATGTTTACAACCCATGTTTGATCAATTAGAAATCTCTTTGTCAAAAATTTCCAAGCTATTAGGGTTGAACTGGTGGAATTTCCCAAACTGGGATAACGAAACTTTTGTGTTCATTTGTGTTGTATGAATAAATTTTCTTTACTTGTTTTAAGTTTATTTTTGTAAAATTTTCATTTTCCTGTGATCTATTTGTCGTCTTATATTTTTGTTTACGAGAGGTAACTCAAGTTTATATTTAAGAGAAAAGTATACATCTAAACATGAAAAGCAAAAATTTAGACAGAGATAATTCCAAAAAGTGTCTGTAATATTTAGGGATTGTAAACACTCTTCAGTTTTTATATCTTAGGTTTTGCAATCATTTGCATCTTTAACATGCTTCAAGCATGCAATATCCATGTTTAAAACGTGTGTAGGATCAATTAGTAATCTCTTTCTCACAAAATTCCAACCTATTAAAGTTGAACTGGCGGAATTTCCCAAACTTGGATAACAAAACTTTTGTGTTCATTTGAGGTGTGTGAATAATTTTTTTTCACTTACTTTTGTTTTGTTTTATATTTTTTTCCCTAAAATTTTCAATGTACTGTGACTTATTTGCCTTCTTATACTATTGTTTACGAGAGATAACACAATTTTTTATTTAAGAGAAAAGTATACATCTAAAATGGAATTGCACAAATTTAGACAGAGATAATTCCAAAAATTGTATGTAATTTTTAGGGTTTGTAAACTCACTTCAGTTTTTATATCTAATGTTTTGCAATCATTAGCGTCTTTAACATGCTTCAAGCATTCAATATCCATTTTAAAAACATGAGTTGTATCAATAAGAAATCTCTTTCCCACAAAATTCCAAGCTATTAGGGTTAAACTGGTGGAATTTCCCAAACTCTTATAAAAAAACTTTTGTGTTCATTTGTGGTGTGTGAATCAATTTTCTTCACTAACTTTTTTTTTATTTAAATTTTTTTTCTCTAAAATTTTCGCTTTTCAACTATCTATTTACCTTCTTATATTTTTGTTTGGGAGTGATAACTCAAGTTTATATTTAATAGAAAATTATACATCTACAATGGAAATGCACTAATTTAAGACAGAGATAATTCCAAAAAGTGTCTGTAATTTTTATGGATTGTAAACCTACTTCAATTTTTATATCTTAGGTTTGGCAAACATTTATGTCTTTAACATGTTTAAGGAATGCAATATCCATGTTTAAAACATGTGTTGGATCAATTAGAAATCTCTTTCTCACAAAATTCCAAGCAATAAGGGTTGAATTGGTGGAATTTCCCAAACTTGGATAACAAAACATTTGTGTTCATTTGTGGAGTGCAAATAAATTTTTTTAACTTACATTTGTTTTTGTTATAAATTTTTTTCTCTAAAATTTTCTTTTTTTTGTGTTCTATTTTGCCGTCTTATATTTTTTTTTTACGAGAGATAACTCAAGTTTTTATTTAAGAGAAAAGTATACATCTAAAATGGAAATGTACAAATTTAGACAGAGATAATTTCAAAAAGTGTCTGTAATTTTTAGGGATTGTAAACTTCGTTCAATTTTTATATCTTAGGTTTTGCAAACATTTGCGTCTATAATATGTTTAAGGCATGCAATATCGTTATTTAAAAATTTGTTGAATCAATTAGAAATCTCTTTCTCACAAAATTCCAGGCTATTAGGGTTGAACTTGTAGAATTTCCCAAATTTTTATAACAAAACTATTCTGTTCATTTGTGTTGTGTGAATAAATTTTCTTCACTTACATTTTTTTTTATTTTAAAAAAAATTCTCAAAAATTTTCGGTTTACTGCGATCTATTTTCTTTCTTAAATTTTTTATTACGTGAGATAACTCAAGTTTATATGTAAAAGAAAAGTGTACATCTAAAATGGAAATGCAGAAATTTAGACAGAGATAGTTCCAAGAAATGTCTACAATTTTTAGGGATTGTAAACTATCTTCAGGTTTTATATCTTAGGTTTTGCAATCATATACATCTTTAACATGCTTCAAGCAAGCAATGTCCATTTTTAAAACATGTGTTGGATCAATTAGAAATCTCTTTCTCACAAAATACCAAGCTATTTGGGTTGAACTGGTGGAATTACCCAAACTTGGATGACAAAACTTTTTTTTTTCATTTACGGTGTGTGAATAAATTTTTTGCACTTACATTTGTTTTTTTTCTAAATGTTTTTCTCTAAAATTTTCATTTTACTTTGATCTATTTTCCTTCTTAGATTTTTGTTTACGAGTGATAACTCAAGTTTATATTTAAGAGAAAAGTATACATCTAAAATGGAAATGCACAAATTTACTAAGAGATAATTCCAAAAGTGTCTATAATTTTTAATGATTGTAAACTCTCTTCCGTTTTTATATCTTAGGTTTTGCTAATATTTGCGTCTTTAATTAGAAACATGTGTATGATCAATTAGAAATCTCTTTCTCAAAAAGTTCCAAGCGATTACGGTTGAACTGGTGGAATTTCCCAAACTCTAATAACAAAACGTTTGTGTTCATTTGTGGTGGGTGAATAAATTTTCTTCACTTACATTTGTTTATGTTTTAAATTTTTTTCCCTAAAATTTTCTTTTTTCTATGTTCTTTCTTGCCGTCTTATATTTTTATTTACGTGAGATAACTCCAGTTTTAATTTAAGAGAAAAGTATACATCTAAAATGGAAATGCACAAATTTAGATAGAGATAATTTGAACAAGTGTCTATAATTTTTAGGGATTGTAAACTGTCTTTAGTTTTTATGTCTTAGGTTTTGCAATCATTTGTGTCGTTAAGATGCTTCAAACATGCAATATCCATGTTTACAACCCATGTTTGATCAATTAGAAATCTCTTTCTCACAAAATTCTAAGCTATTAGGGTTGAACTGGTGGAATTTCCCAAACTTGGATAACGAAAATTTTGTGTTCATTTGTGCAGGGTGAATAAATTTTCTTTACTTGTTCTAAGTTTTTTTCTGTAAAATTTTCTTTTTACTGTGATCTATTTGCCGTCTTATATTTTTGTTTTCGAGAGATAACTCAAGTTTATATTTAAGAGAACAGTTTACATATAAACATGAAATGCAAAAATTTAGACAGAGATAATTCCAAAAAGTGTCTGTAATATTTAGGGATTGTAAACTCTCTTCAGTTTTTATATCTTAGGTTTTGCAATCATTTGCATCTTTAACATGCTTCAAGCATGCAATATGCATGTTTAAAACTTGTCTAGGATCAATTAGTAATCTCTTTCTCACTAAATTCCAATCTTTTAGAGTTGAACTGGTGGAATTTCCCAAACTTGGATAACAAAACTTTTGTGTTCATTTGAGGTATGTGAATAAATTTTTTCACTTACTTTTGTTTTGTTTTAAATTTTTTTCCCTAAAATTTTCAATGTACTGTGACTTATTTGCCTTCTTATACTGTTGTGTACGAGAGATAACACAAGCTTATATTTAAGAGAAAAGTATACATCTAAAATGGAAATGCACAAATTTAGACAGAGCTAATTCAAAAAATTGTCTATAATTTTTAGGGATTGTAAACTCACTTCAGTTTTTATATCATAGGTTTTGCAATCATTAGCGTCTTTAACATGCTTCAAGCATTCAATATCCATTTTAAAAACATGAGTTGGATCAATAAGAAATCTCTTTCCCACAAAATTCCAAGCTATTAGGGTTGAACTGGTGGAATTTCCCAAACTCTGATAAAAAAACTTTTGTGTTCATTTGTGGTGTGTGAATCAATTTTCTTCACTAACATTGTTTTTGTTTTAAATTTTTTCTCTAAAATTTTCATTTTTCAGCAATTTATTTGCCTTCTTATATTTTTGTTTAGGAGAGATAACTCAAGTTTATATTTAATAGAAAAGTATACATCTACAAAGGAAATGCACAAATTTAGACAGAGATAATTCCAAAAAGTGTCAGTAATTTTTATGGATTGTAAACTCTCTTCAGTTTTTATATCTTACGTTTGGCAAATATTTGTGTGTTTAAGGAATGCAATATCCATGTTTAAAACATGTGTTGGATCAATTAGAAATCTCTTTCTCACAAAATTCCATGAATTAGGGTTGAATTGGTGGAATTTCACAAACTTGGATAACAAAACATTTGTGTTCATTTGTGGTGTGCAAATAAATTTTTTTAACTTACATTTGTTTTTGTTATAAATTTTTTTCTCTAAAATTTTCTTTTTACTATGATCTATTTGCCGTCTTATATTTTTGTTTACGAGAGATAACTCAAGTTTATATTTAAGAGAAAGTATACATCTAAAATGGAAATGCACAAATTTAGACGGAGATAATTCCAAAAAGTGTCTGTAATTTTTAGGGATGTAAACTCTTTTCAGTTTTTACATCTTAGATCTTGCAAACATTTGCGACTTTAATATGTTTATGGCATGCAATATCGTTATTTAAAAATTTGTTGGATCAATTAGAAATCTCTTTTTCACAAAATTCTAGGCTATTAGGGTTGAACTTGTGGAATTTCCCAAATTTTTATAACAAAACTATTCTGTTTATTTGTGTTGTGTGAATAAATTTTCTTCACTTACATTTGTTTTTCTTTTAAAAAAATTTCTCTAAAATTTTCGGTTTACTATCTATTTACCTTCTTATATTTTTTATTACGTGAGATAACTCAAGTTTATATTTAAGAAAAAAGTGTACATCTAAAATGGAAATGCACAAATTTACACAGAGATAGTTCCAAGAAATGTCTGTAATTTTTAGGGATTGTAAAATATCTTTAGTTTCTATATCTTAGGTTTTGCAATCATTTACGTCTTTAAGATGCTTCAAGCATGCAATATCCATTTTTAAAACATGTGTTGGATCAATTAGAAATCTCTTTCTCACAAAATGCCAAGCTATTTGGGTTGAATTGGTGGAATTACCCAAACTCTGATAACAAAACTTTTTCTTCATTTCTGGTGTGTGAATAAATTTTCCGCACTTACATTTTTTTTTGTTCTAAATGTTTTTCTCTAAAATTTTCATTTTACTTTGATCTATTTTCCTTCTTAGATTTTTGTTTACGAGAGATAACTCAAGTTTATATTTAAGAGAAAAGTATACATCTAAAATGGAAATGCACAAATTTAGTAAGAGATAATTCCAAAAGTGTCTATAATTTTTAATGATTGTAAACTCTCTTCAGTTTTTATATCTTAGGTTTTGCTAATATTTGCGTCTTTAACATGTTTAAGTCATGCAATATCCATCTTTAAAACATGTGTATGATCAATTAGAAATCTCTTTCTCAAAAATTTCCATGCGATTACGGTTGAACTAGTGGAATTTCCCAAACTCTAATAACAAAACGTTTGTGTTCATTAGTGGTGGGTGAATAAATATTCTTCACTTACATTTGTTTATGTTTTAAATTTGTTTCTCTAAAATTTTCTATTTTTTGTGTTCTATCTTGCCGTCTTATATTTTTATTTACGTGAGATAACTCAAGTTTTAATTTAAGAGAAAAGTATAAATCTAAAATGGAAATGCACTAATTTAGACAGAGATAATTCCAAAAAGTGTCTGTAATTTTTAGGGATTGTAAACTGTCTACAGTTTTTATATCTTAGGTTTTTCAATCATTTGTGTCATTAACATGCTTCAAGCATGCAATATCCATGTTTCAAACACATATTTGATCAATTAGAAATCTCTTTCTCTCAAAATTCCAAGCTATTAGGGTTGAACTGGTGGAATTTCCCAAACATGGATAACAAAAAGTTTGTGTTCATTTGTGCTGTGTGAATCAATTTTCTTTACTTGTTTTAAATTTATTTATGTAAAATCTTCAGTTTACTGTGATCTATTTGTTGTCTTATATTTTTGTTTTCCAGAGATAACTCAAGTTTATATTTAAGAGAAAAGTTTACATCTTAACATGAAATGCACAAATTTAGACAAAGATAATTCCAAAAAGTGTCTGTAATATTTAGGAATTGTAAACTCTCTTCAGTTTTTATATCTTAGGTTTTGCAATTATTTGCATCTTTAACATGCCTCAAGCATGCAATATCCATGTTTAAAACATGTGTAGGATCAATGAGAAATCTCTTTCTAACAAAAATTCCAAGCTATTAGAGTTGAACTGGAGGAATCGCCCAAACTTGGATAACAAAACTGTTGTGTTCATTTGTGGTGTGTGAATAAATTTTTTTCACTTACTTTTGTTTTGTTTTCAATTTTTTTCCCAAAAATTTTCTATGAACTGTGACTTATTTGCCTTCTTATACTGTTGTTTACGAGAGATAACACAAGTTTAGATTTAAGAGAAAAGTATACATCTAAAATGGAAATGCACAAATCTAGACAGAGATAATTCCAAAAATTTTCTGTAATTTTTAGGGATTGTATACTCACTTCAGTTTTTATATTTTAGGTTTTGCAATCATTTGTGTCTTTAACATGCTTCAAGCATTCAATATCCATTTTTAAAACATGAGTTGGATCAATAAGAAATCTCTTTCCCAAAAAATTCCAAGGTATTAGGATTGAATTGGTGGTATTTCCCAAAGTCTTATAAAAAAACTTTTGTGTTCATTTGTGGTGTGTGAATAAATTTTGTTCATTAACTTTGTTTTTGTTTTAAATTTTTTTCTCTAAAATTTTCTTTTTTCATTGATCTATTTGCCTTCTTATATTTTTGTTTAGGAGAGATAACTCAAGTTTATATTTAGGAGAAAAGTATACATCTAAAATGGAAAAGCACAAATCTAGACAGAGATAATTCCGAAAAGTGTTTGTAATTTTTTAGGGATTGTAAACTCTCTTCAGTTTTTATATCTTAGGTTTTGCAAATATTTGCATCTTTCACATGTTTAAGGCATGCAATATCGTTTCTTAAAAATTTGTTGGATCAATTCAAAATCTCTTTGTCACAAAATTCCAAGCTATTAGGGTTGAACTAGTGGAATTTCCAAAACTTTGATAACAAAACTATTCTTTTCATTTGCGGTGTGTGAATAAATTTTCTTCACATACATTTATTTATTTTTTTTCTCTTAAATTTTCTGTTTAATGTGATCTATTTGCCTTCTTATATTTTTGGTTACGTGAAATAACTCAAGTTTATATTTAAGAGAAAAATATACCTCTAAAATGGAAATGCACAAATTTAGATAGAGATAATTCCAAAAAATGTCTGTAATTTTTAAGGATTGTAAACTCTCTTCAGTTTTTATATCTTAGGTTTTGCAATCATGTGCCTCTTTAACATGCTTCAAGCATGCAATATCCATGCTTAAAACATGTGTTGGATCAATTAGAAATCACTTTCTCACAAAATGCCAAGCTATTAGGGTTGAACTGGTGGAATTACACAAACTCTGATAAGAAAACTTTTGTGTTCATTTGTGGTGTGCGAATAAATTTTCTTCACTTACATTTGTTTTTGTTCTAAATGTTTTTCTCTAAAATTTTCATTTTATTGTGATCTATTTTCCTTCTTAGATTTTTGTTTACGAGAGATAACTCAAGTTTATATTTAAGAGAAAAATATACATCTAAAATGGAAATGCACAAATTTAGTAAGAGAAAATTCCAAAAGTCTCGATAATTTTTAGGGATTGTAAACTCTCTTCAGTTTTTAAATCTTAGGTTTTTCTAATATTTGCGTCTTTAACATGTTTAAGTCATGCAATATCCATGTTTAAAACATGTGTATGACCAATTAGAAATCTCTTTCTCAAAAATTCCAAGCAATTAACGTTGAACTGGTTGAATTTCCCAAATTTGGATAACAAAACGTTTGTGTTCTTTTGTGGTGGGTGAATAAATTTTCTTCACTTACATTTGTTTATATTTTAAATTTTTTCTCTAAAATTTTCTTTTTTCTGTGTTCCATCTTGCCGTCTTATATTTTTATTTACGTGTGATAACTCAAGTGTTAATTTAAGAGAAAATTATACATCTAAAATGGAAATGCACAAATTTTGAAAGAGATAATTCCAAAAAGTATCTGTAATTTTTAGGGATTGTAAACTGTCTTCAGTTTTTATATCTTAGCTTTTGCAATCATTTGTGTCGTGAAGATGCTTCAAGCCTGCAATATCCATGTTTACAACCCATGTTTGATCAAATTATAAATCTCTTTCTAACAAAATTCCAAGCTATTAGGGTTGCACTGGTGGAATTTCCCAAACTTGGATAATGAAACTTTTGTGTTCATTGGTGATGTGCGAATAAATTTTCTTTACTTGTTTTAAGTTTATTTCTGTAAAATTTTCATTTTATTGTGATCTATTTTCCGTCTTATATATTTGTTTACGAGTGATAACTCAAGTTTATATTTAAGAGAAAAGTTTACTTCTAAACATGAAAAGCAAAAATTTAGACAGAGATAATTCCAAAAAGTGTCTGTAATATTTAGGGATTGTAAACTCTCTTTAGTTTTTATATCTTATGTTTTGCAATCATTTGCATCTTTAACATGCTTCAAGCATGCAATATGCATGTTGAAAACTTGTGTAGGATCAATTAGTAATCTCTTTCTCACAAAATTCCAAGCTATTAGAGTTGAACTGGTGGAATTTTCCAAACTTGGATAACAAAACTTTTGTGTTCATTTGAGGTGTGTGAATAAATTTTTTTCACTTACTTTTGTTTTGTTTTAAATTTTTTTCCCTAAAATTTTCAATGTACTGTGACTTATTTTCTTTCTTATACTGTTGTTTACGAGAGATAATACAAGTTTTTATTTAAGAAAAGAGTATACATCTAAAATTGAAATGCACAAATTTAGACAGAGATAATACCAAAAAATTGTCTGTAATTTTTAGGGATTGTAAACTCACTTCAGTCTTTATATCTTAGGTTTTGCAATCATTAGCGTCTTTAACATGCTTCAAGCATTCAATATCCATTTTAAAAAGATGAGTTGGATCAATAAGAAATCTCTTTCCCACAAAATTCCAAGCTAGTAGGGTTGAACTGGTGGAATTTCCCAAACGCTGTTAAAAAAACTTGTCTTCATTTGTGGTGTGTGAATCAATTTTCTTCACTAACTTTGTTTTGGTTTTAAATTTTTTTCTCTTAAATTTTTGTTTTTCAGCGATCTATTTGCCTTCTTATATTTTTGTTTAGGAGAGATAACTCAAGTTTATATTTAATAGAAAAGAATACATCTACAATGGAAATGCACAAATTTAGACTGAGATAATTCCAAAAAGTGTCTGTAATTTTTATGGATTGTAAACTCTCTTCAGTTTTTATATCTTAGGTTTTGCAAACATTTGTGTCTTTAACATGTTTAAGGAATGCAATATCCATGTTTAAAACATGTGTTGGATCGATTAGAAATATCTTTCTCACAAAATTCCAAGCAATTTGGGTTGAATTCGTGGAATTTCCCAAACTTGGATAACAAAACATTTGTGTACATTTGTGGTGTGCAAATAAATTTTTTTAACTTACATTTGTTTTTGTTATAAATTTTTTTCTCTAAAATTTTCTTTTTTCTGTGTTCTATTTTGCCGTCTTATATTTTTGTTTACGAGAGATAACTCAAGTTTATATTTATGAGAAAAGTATACATCTAAAATGAAAATGCACAAATTTAGACAGAGATAATTCCAAAAAGTGTCTGTAATATTTTGGGATTGTAAACTCTTTTCAATTTTTATATCTTAGGTTTTGCAAACATTTACGATTGTTATATGTTTAAGGCATGCAGTATCGTTATTTAAAAATTTGTTGGATCAATTAGAAATCTCTTTCTGACAAAATTCCAGGCTATTAGGGTTGAACCGGTGGAATTTCCCAAATTTTTATAACAAAACTATTTTGTTCATTTGTGGTGTGTGAATAAATTTTCTTCACTTACATTTGTTTTTGTTTTAAAAATTTTTCTCTAAAATTTTCGGTTTACTGTGATCGTTTTGCCTTCTTATATTTTTTATTACGTGAGATAACTCTAGTTTATATTTAAGAGAAAAGTGTACATCTAAAATGGAAATGCTCAAATTTGGACAGAGATAGTTCCAAAAAATGTTTGTAATTTTTAGGGATTGTAAAATATCTTCAGTTTTTATATCTTAGGTTTTGCAATCATTTACGTCTTCAAGATGCTTCAAGCATGCAATATCCATTTTTAAAACATTTGTTGGATCAATTAGAAATCTCTTTCTCACAAAATGCCAAGCTATTAGGGTTGAGTTGGTGGAATTACCCAAACTCTGATAACAAAACTTTTGTGTTCATTTGTTTTGTGTGAATAAATTTTCTTTACTTGTTTTAAATTTTTTTCTGTAAAATTTTCATTTTACTATGATCTATTTGTTGTCTTATATGTTTGTTTACGAGAGATAACTCAAGTTTATATTTAAGAGAAAAGTTTACATCTAAACACGAAACGCACAAATTTAGACAGAGATACTTCCAAAAAATGGCTGTATTTTTTTGAGATTATAAACTCTCTTCATTTTTTATATCTTAGGTTTTGCAATCATTTGAGTCTTTAACATGCTTCAGGCATTCAATATCCATTTTTAATACATGAGTTGGGTCCAATAGAAATATCTTTCCCAAAAAATTCCTAGCAATTAGGTTTGAACTGGTGGAATTTCCAAAACTCTGATAATAAAACTTTTGTGTTCATTTGTGGTGTGTGAATAAATTTTCTGCACTAACTTTTTTTTTCTTTTAAATTTTTTTCTCCAAAATTTTCTTTTTATTGTAATCTATTTGCCTTCTTATATTTTTGTTTACGAGAGATAACTCAAGTTTATATTTTAGAGAAAAGTATACATCTAAAATGGAAATGCACAAATTTAGACAGAGATAATTCAAAAAAGTGTCTGTAATTTTTATGGATTGTAAACTCTCTTCAGTTTTTATATCTTAGGTTTTGCAAACATTTGTGTCTTTAACATGTTTAAGGCATGCAATATCCACGTTTAAAACATGTGTTGGATCAATTAGAAATCTCTTTCTCAAAAAATTCAAAGCTATTAGGGTTGAACTTGTGGAATTTCCCAAACTTGGATAACAAAATATTTGTGTTAATTTGTGGTGTGCAAATAAATTTTTTTCACTTACATTTGTTTTTGTTATAAATTTTTTTCTCTAAATTTTTCATTTTTCTGTGTTCTGTTTTGCCGTCTGATATTTTTGTTTACGAGAGATAACTCGAGTTTATATTTAAGAGGAAAGTATACATCTAAAATGGAAATGCACAAATTTAGACAGAGATAATTCCAAAAAGTGTCTGTAATTTTTAGGGATTGTAAACTCTCTTCAGTTTTTTATATCTTAGGTTTTGCAAACATTTGCGTCTTTAACATGTTTAAGGCATGTAATATTGTTATTTAGAAATTTGTTGGATCAATCAGAAATCTCTTTCTTACAAAATTCCAAGCAATTAGGGTTGAACTGGTGGAATTTCCCAAACTTTGATAACAAAAATATTCTGTTCATTTGTGGTGTGTGAATAAATTTTCTTCACTTACATTTGTTTTTGTTTTAAAAATTTTTCTGTAAAATTTTTGGTTTACTGTGATCTATTTGCCTTTTTATATTTTTGATTACGTGAGATAACTCAAGTTTATATTTAGGAGAAGGAGAAAAGTATATATCTAAAATGGAAATGCACAAATTTAGACAGAGATAATTCCAAAAAGTGTGTAATTTTTAGGGAATGTAAACTGTCTTCAGTTTTTATATCTTAGGTTTTGCAATCATTTGTGTCGTTAACATGCTTCAAGCATGCAATATCCATGTTTAAAACACGTGTTGGATTAATTAGAAATCTCTTTCTCACAAAATTCCAAGCTATTAGGGTTGAACTAGTGGAATTTCCCAAACTTGGATAACAAAACTTTTGTGTTCGTTTGTGATGTGTGAATAAATTTTCTTAACTTGTTTTAATTCTTTTTTTGTGAAATTTTCATTTTACTGTGATCTATTTTTTGTCTTATATTTTTGTTTACGAGAGATAACGCAAGTTTATATTTAAGAGAAAAGTATACATCTAAACATGAAATGCACAAATTTAGACAGAGATAATTCCAAAAAGTGTCTATAATATTTAGGGATTGTAAACTTTCTTCAGTTTTTATATCTTAGATTTTGCAATCATTTGTATCTTTAACATGCTTCAAGCATGCAATATCCATGTTTAAAACATGTGTAGGATCAATTAGAAATCTCTTTCTCGCAAAACTCCAAGCTATTAGAGTTGAACAGGTGGAATTTCCCACACTTGGATAAAAAACTTGTGTTCATTTGTGGTGTGTGAATAAATTTTTTTCACTTACATTTGTTTTGTTTTAAATTTTTTTCCCTAAAATTTTCAATGTACTGTGACTTATTTGCCTTCTTATACTGTTGTTACGAGAGATAACACAAGTTTATATTTAAGAGAAAAGTATACATCTAAAATGGAAATGCACAAATTTAGACAGAGATAATTACAAAAAGTGTGTGTAATTTTTAGGGATTGTAAACTCAGTTCAATTTTTATATCTTAGCTTTTGCAATCATTTGCGTCTTTAACATGCTTCAAGCATTCAATATCCATTTTTAAAACCTGAGTTGGATCAATAAGAAATCTCTTTCCTACAAAATTCCAAGCTATGAGGGTTGAACTGGTGGAATTTCCCAAACGTGGATAACAAAACATTTGTGTTCATTTGTGGTGTGCTAATAAATTTTCTTCACTTACATTTGTTTTTGTTATAAATTTTTTTCTCTAAAATTTTATTTTTTCTATGTTCTGTTTTGCCGTATTATATTTTTGTTTACGAGAGATAACTCAAGTTTATATTTAAGAGAAAAGTATACATCTAAAATGGAAATGCACAAATTTAGACAGAGATAATTCCAAAAAGTGTCTGTAATTTTTTAGGGATTGTAAGCTCTCTTCAGTTTTTATATTTTAGGTTTTGCAAACATTTTCTTCTTTAACATGTTTAAGGCATGCAATATCGTTATTTAAAAACTTTTTGTATCAATTAGAAATCACTTTCTTACAAAATTCCAAGCTATTAGGGTTGAACTAGTGGAATTTCCCAAACTTTTATAACAAAACTATTCTGTTCATTTGTGGTGTGTGAATAAATTTTCTTCACTTCCTTTTTTTTTGGTTTTAAATTTTTTTCTCTAAAATTTTCGGTTTACTGTGATCTATTTGCTTTCGTATATTTTTGATTACGTGAGATAACTAAAGTTTATATTTAGGAGAAAAGTATACATCTAAAATTGAAATGGACAAATTTAGACAGAGATAATTCCAAAAAGTGTTTGTAATTTTTAGGGATTGTAAATTGTCTTCAGTTTTTATATCTTAGGTTTTGCAATCATTTGTGTCGTTAACATGCTTCAAGCATGCAACATCCATGTTTAAAACACATGTTGGACCAATATGAAATCTCTTTCTCACAAAATTCCAAGCTGTTAGGGTTGAACTGGTGGACTTTCCCATAATTGGATAACAAAACTTTTGTGTTCATTTGTGTGGTATGAATAAATCTTCTTTACTTGTTAAATTTTTTCTGTAAAATTTTCATTTTACTGTGATCTATTTGTTGTCTTATATATTTGTTTATGAGAGATAACTCAATTTTATATTTAGGAGAAAAGTTTACATCTAAACAGGAAATGCTCAAATTTAGACAGAGATAATTCCAAAAAGTGTCTGTATTTTTTAGGGATTATAAACTCACTTTATTTTTTTTATCTTAGATTTTGCAATCATCTGCGTCTTTAACATGCTTCAAGGAATCCATATCCATTTTTAATACATGATTTGGGTCAATTAGAAATCTCTTTCCCACAAAATTCCAAGCAATTAGGGTTGAACTGGTGGAATTTCCCAAACTCTGATAACAAAACTTTTGTGTTCTTTTATGGTGTGTGAATAAATTTTTTTCACTAACTTTTTTTTTTTAAAAAACCTTTTTTCTCTAAAATTTTCTTTTAACAGTAATGTTTTTGCCTTCTTATATTTTTTTTTAGGAGAGATAACTCAATTTTATATTTAAAAGAAAAGTATACTCTAAAATGGAAATGCACAAATTTAGACAGAGATAATTCCAAAAAGTGTCTGTAATTTTTAGGGATTGTAAACTCTCTTCAGTTTTTATATCTTAGGTTTGTCAAACATTTGCGTCTTTAATATATTTAAGGGATGCCATATCCATGTTTAAAACATGTGTTCGATCAATTAGAAATCTCTTTCTTACCAAATGCAAGCTATTTGGGTTGAACTGGTGGAATTACCCAAACTCTGATAACAAAACTTGTGTTCATTTGTAGTGTGTGCATAAATTATCTTCACTTACATTTGTTTTTGTTTTTATTTTTTCTCTAAAATTTTCATTTTACTGTGATCATGCCTTCTTATATTTTTGTTCATGAGAGATAACTCAAGTTTATATTTAAGAGAAAAGTATACATCTAAAATGGAAATGCTCAAATTTAGACAAAGATAATTCCAAAAAGTGTTTGTAATTTTTAGGGATTGTAAACTCTCTTTAGTTTTTATATCTTAGGTTTTGCAAACATTTGTGTCTTTAACATGTTTAAGGCATGCAATATCCATGTTTAAAACATTTGTTGGATCAATTAGAAATCTCTTTCTCACAAAATTCCAAGTAATTAGGGTTGAACTGGTGGAATTTTCCAAACTTGGCTAACAAAACATTTGTGTTCAATTTTGGTGTTCAAATAAATTTTCTTCACTTACATTTGCTTTTGTTATAAATTTTTTTCTCTGAAATTTTCTTTTTTCTGTGTTCTTTTTTGCCGTCTTATTTTTTTGTTTACGAGAGATAACTCAAGTTCATATTTAACAGAAAAGTACACATCTAAAATAAAATTTCAAAAATTTAGACAGAGATAATTCATAAAAGTGTCTGAAATTTTTAGGGATTGTAAACTCTCTTCAGTTTTTATATCATAGGTTATGCAAACATTTGTGTCTTTAACATGCTTAAGGCATGCAATATCGTTATTTAAAAATTTGTTGGATCAATTAGAAATCTCTTTCTCACAAAATTTCAGTCTATTAGGGTAAACTGGTGGAATTTCCCAAATTTTTATAACAAAATTATTCTATTCATTTGTGGTGTGTGAATAAATTTTCTTCACTTACAATTATTCTGGTTTTAAAAAATTTTCTCTAAAATTTTTGGATTTCTGTGATCTATTTGCCTTCTTATATATTTTATTACGTGAGATCACTCAAGTTTATATTTAAGAGAAAAGTATACATCTAAAATGGAAATGCACAAATTTAGACAGAGATAGTTCCAAGAAATGTCTGTAATTTTTAGGGATTGTAAACTATCTTCAGTTTTTATATCTTAGGTTTTGCAATCATTTGCGTCTTTAACATGCTTCAAGCATGCAATATCCATGTTTAAAACATGTGTTGGATCAATTAGAAATCTCTTTCTCACAAAATTCCAAGCTATTTGGGTTGAACTGGTGGAATTACCCAAACTCTGATAACAAAATTTTTTTGTTCACGTGTGGTGTGTGAATAAATTTTCTTCACTTACATTTGTTTTTGTTCTAAATGTTTTTCTCTAAGATTTTCATTTTACTGTGATCTATTTTCCTTCTTAGATTTTTGCTTATGAGAGATAACTCAAGTTTATATTTAAGAGAAAAGTATACATCTAAAAAGGAAATGCACAAATTTAGTGAGAGATAATTCCAAAAGTGTCTATAATTTTTAGGGATTGTAAACTCTCTTCAGTTTTTATATCTTAAGTTTTGCTAATATTTGCGTCTTTAACATGTTTGAGTCATACAATATCCATGTTTAAAACATGTGTATGATCAATTAGAAATCTCTTTCTCAAAAAATTCCAAGCGATTAGGGTTGAACGGGTAGAATTTCCCAAACTTGGATAACAAAACATTTCTGTTCATTTGTGGTGGGTGAATAAATTTTCTTCACTTACATTTGTTTATGTTTTAAATTTTTTTCTCTAAAATTTTCTTTTTTCTCTGTTCTT
This sequence comes from Aristolochia californica, assembly GCF_029961685.1. NCBI lineage: Eukaryota > Viridiplantae > Streptophyta > Magnoliopsida > Piperales > Aristolochiaceae > Aristolochia > Aristolochia californica. Next base: position 23,508,007 of record NW_027181992.1, read on the forward strand.
TCTTTCCGTCTTATATTTTTATTTACGTGAGATAACTCAAGTTTTCATTTAAGAAAAAATTATACATCTAAAATGGAAATGCGCAAATTTAGAAAGAGATAATTCCAAAAAGTGTCTGCAATTTTTAAGGATTGTAAATTGTCTTCAATTTTTATATCTTAGGTTTTGCAATCATTTGTGTCGTGAACATGCTTCAAGCATCCAATATCCATGTTTGAAACACATATTTGTTCAATTAAAATCTCTTTCTCACAAAATTCCAAGCTTTTACGGTTAAACTGGTGGAATTTCCCAAACTTGGATAACAAAACTTTTGTGTTCATTTGTGTTGTGTGAATAAATTTTCTTTACATGTTTGAAATTTATTTCTGTAAAATTTTCATTTTACTGTGATCTATATGTTGTCTTATATTTTTGTTTACGAGAGATAACTCAAGTTTATATTTAAGAGAAAAGTTTACATCTAAACATGAAATGCACAAATTTAGACAGAGATAATTCCAAAAAGTGTCTGTAATATTTAGGGATTGTAAACTCTCTTCAGTTTTTATATCTTTGGTTTTGCAATCATTTGTATCTTTAACATGCTTCAAGCATGCAATATCCATGTTTAAAACATGTGTAGGATTAATTAGAAATCTCTTTCTCACAAAATTCCAAGCTATTGGAGTTGAACTGGTGGAATTTCCCAAACTTGGATAACAAAACTTTTGTGTTCATTTGTGGTGTGTGAATAAATTTTTTTCACTTACTTTTGTTTTCTTTTAAATTTTTTTCTCTAAAATTTTGTATGTACTGTGACTTGTTTTCCTTCTTATACTGTTGTTTACGAGTGGTAACACAAGTTTATATTTAAGAAAAAAGTATACATCTAAAATGGAAATGCAGAAATTTATACAGAGATAATTCCAAAAATTGTCTGAAATTTTTAGGGATTGTAAACTCACTTCAGTTTTTATATCTTAGGTTTTGCAATCATTTGCGTCTTTCACATGCTTTAAGCATTTAATATCCATTTTTAAAACTTTAGTTGGATCAATAAGAAATCTCTTTGCCACAAAATTCCAAGCTATTAGGGTTGAACTAGTGGAGTTTCCCAAACTTGGATAGCAAAACATTTGTGTTCATTTGTGGAGGGTGAAGATATTTTCTTCACTTACTTTTGTTTATGTTTTAAAATATTCTTTTTTCTGTGTTCGATCTTGCCGTCTTATATTTTTATTTACGAGAGATAACTAAAGTTTTAATTTAAGAGAAAAGTATACATCTAAAATTGAAATGCACAAATTTAGACAGAGATAATTCCAAAAAGTGTCTGTAATTTTTAGGGATTATAAATTGTCTTCAGTTTTTATATCTTAGGTTTTGCAATCATTTGTGTCGTTAACATGCTTCAAGCATGCAATATCCAAGTTTAAAACATGAGTTGGATCAATTAGAAATCTCTTTCTCACAAAATTCCAAGCTATTAGGGTTGAACTTGTGGAATTTCCCAAACTTGGATAACAAAGCTTTTGTGTTCATTTGTGCTGTGTGAATAAATTTTCTTTACTTGTTTTAAATTATTTTTTGTAAAATTTTCATTTTACTGTGATCAATTTTTTGTCTTATATTTTTGTTTACGAGAGATAACTCAAGTTTATATTTAAGAGAAAAGTATACATCTAAACATGAAATGCACAAATTTAGACAGAGATAATTCCAAAAATGTGTCTATAATATGTAGGGATTGTTAACTCTCCAAACTATTACAATTGAACAGGTGGAATTTCCCAAACTTGGATAACAAAACTTTTGTGTTCATTTGTGGTGTGTGAATTTATGTTTTTCTCTTACTTTTGTTTTGTTTTAATTTTTTTTCCCTAAAATTTTCAATGTATTATGACTTATTTGCCTTCTTATACTGTTGTTTACGAGAGGTAACACAAGTTTATATTTAAAAGAAAAGTATACATCTGAAATGGAAATGCACAAATTTTGACAGAGATAATTCCAAAAAGTGTCTCTAATTTTTAGGGATTGTAAACTCACTTCAGTTTTTATATCTTAGGTTTTGCAATCATTTGTGTCTTTAACATGCTTCAAGCATTCAATATCCATTTTTTAAAACATGAGTTGGATTAATAAGAAATCTACTTCCCACAAAATTCCAAGCTATTAGGGTTGAACTGATGGAATTTCCCAAACTCTAATAAAAAAACTTTTGTGTTCATTTGTGGTGTGTGAATAAATTTTCTTCACTAACTTTATTTTTGTTTTAAATTTTTTTCTCTAAAATTTTCTTTTTTTTGTGATCTATTTGCCTTCTTATATTTTTGTTTAGGAGAAGTAACTCAAGTTTATATTTAAGAGAAAAGTATACATCTAAAATAGAGATGCACAAATTTAGACAGAGATAATTTCAAAAAGTGTCTATAATTTTTAGGCATTGTAAACTCTCTTTAGTTTTTATATCTTAGGTTTTGCAAACATTTGTGTCTCTAACATGTTTAAGCCATGCAATATCCATGTTTAAAACATGTGTTGGATCAATTAGAAATCTCTTTCTCACAAAATTCAAAGCTATTAGGGTTGAACTGGTGGAATTTCCCAAACTTGGATAACAAAACATTTGTGTTCATTTGTGGTGTGCAAATAACTTTTCTTCACTTACATTTGTTTTTGTTATAAATTTTTTTCTCTAAAATTTTCTTTTTTCTGTGTTATGTTTTGCCGTCTTATATTTTTGTTTACGAGAGATAACTAAAGTTTATATTTTAGAGAAAAGTATACATCTAAAATGGAAATGCTCAAATTTAGACAGAGATAATTCCAAAACGTGTCTGTAAATTTTAGGGATTGTAAACAGTCTTCAGTTTTTACATCTTAGGTTTTGCAATCATTTGTGTCGTTAACATGCTTCAAGCATGCAATATCCATGTTTAAAACACATGTTGGATCAATTAGAAATCTCTTCCTCAGAAAATTCAAAGCTATTGTGGTTGAAATGGTGGAATTTCCCAAACTTGGATAACAAAACTTTTTTGTTGATTTGTGCTGTGTGAATAAATTTTCTTTACTTGTTTTAAATTTTTGCTGTAAAATTTTCATTTTACTATGATCTATTTGTTGTCTTATATGTTTGTTTACGAGAGATAACTCAAGTTTAAGTTTTAGAGAAAGTATACGTCTAAACAGGAAATGCACAAATTTAGACAGAGATAATTCCTAAAAGTGTCTGTAATTTTTAGGGATTGTAAACTCTCTTCAGTTTTTATATCTTAGGTTTTGAATTCATTTGCATATTTCACATGCTTCAAGCATGCAATATCCATGTTTAAAACATGTGTGGGATCAATTAGAAATCTCTTTCTTAAAAAATTCCAAGCTATTAGAGTTGAACTGCTTGAATTTCCAAAACTTGGATAACAAAACTTTTGTGTTCATTTGTGGAGTGTGAATAATTTTTTTTCACCTACTTTAGTTTTTTTTTTAAAAAAAATTCTCTAAAATTTTCAATGTACTGTGACTTATTTGCCTTCTTTACTGTTGTTTACGTGAGATAACACAAGTTTATATTTAAGAGAAAAGTATACATCTAAAATGGAAATGCACAAATTTAGACAAAGAAAATTCAAAAAAGTGTCTGTAATTTTTAGGGATTGTAAACTCACTTCTTTTTTTATATCTTAGGTTTTGCAATCATTTGAGTCTTTAACATGCTTCAATCATTCAATATCCATTTTGAAAACATGAGTTGGATCAATTAGAAATCTCTTTGCCAAAAAATTCCAAGCAATTAGGGTTGAACTGGTGGAATTTCCCAAACTCTGATAACAAAACTTTTGTGTTCATTTGTGGTGTGTGAAAATATTTTCTTCACTAACTTTTTTATAGTTTTAAATTTTTTTTGCTAAAATTTTCTTTTTACTGTGATTTATTTGCCTTCTTATATTTTTGTTTACGAGAGAAAATTCAAGTTTATATTTAAGAGAAAAGTATACATCTAAAATAGAAATGCACAAATTTAGACAGAGATTATTGCAAAAAGTGTCTGTAATTTTTAGGGATTGTAAACTCTCTTCAGTTTTTATATCTTAGGTTTTGCAAACATTTTCGTCTTTAACATATTTTAGGCATGCCATATCCATGTTTTAAACATGTGTTGGATCAATTAGAAATCTCTTTCTTGCAAAATGCCAAGCTATTAGGGTTGAACTGGTGGAATTACCCAAACTCTAATAACAAAACTTTTGTGTTCATTTGTGGTGTGTGAATAAATTTTCTTCACTTACATTTGTTTGTGTTTTAAATTTTTTTCTTTAAATTTTTCTTTTTTACTGTGATCTATTTTTCGTCTTATATTTTTTATTGCGTGAGATATCTCAAGTTTATATTAAAGAGAAACGTATACATCTAAAATGGAAATACACAAATTTAGACAGAGATAATTCCAGAATGTGTCTGTAATTTTTAGGGATTGTAAACTCTCTCCAGTTTTTATATCTTAGGTTTTGCAATAATTGCATCAAGCATGCAATATCCAAGTTTAAAACCTGTGTTGGATCAATCAGAAATCTCTTTCTCACAAAATTCCAAGCTATTAGGGTTTAACTGGTGGAATTTCCCAAACTTTGATAACAAAACTTTTGTGTTCATTTGTGGCCTGTGAATAAATTTTATTCCTTTACATTTGTTTTTGTTTGAAATTTTTTACTCTTAAATTTTCAATTTACTGTGATCTAATTGCCTTCTTATTTTTTTTTATGAGAGATAACTCAAGTTTATATTTCAAGGAAAAGTATACATCTAAAATGGAAATGCACAAATTTAGACAGAGATAAATCCAAAAAGTGTCTATAATTTTTAGGGATTGTAAACTCTCTTCAATTTTTATATCTTAGGTTTTGTAAACATTTGCGTCTTTAACATGTTTAAGGCATGCAATATCCATGTTTAAAACATGTGTTGGATCAAATAGAAATCGCTTTCTCATAAAATTCCAAGCTAATAGGGTTGAACTAGTGCAATTTTCAGAAATTGGATAATAAAACGTTTGTGTTCATTTGTGGTGTGTGAATAAATTTTTTTCACTTACTTTGTTTTTGTTTTAAATTTTTTTCTCTAAAATTTTCTTTTTACTGTGATCTACTTGCCTTCTTATATTTTTGTTTACGAGAGATAACTCAATTTTTTATTTAAGAGAAATGTATATATCTAAAATGGAACTGCACAAATTTAGACAGAGATAATTCCAAAAAGTGTGTATAATTTTTAGGGATTGTAAACTCTCTTCATTTTTTATATCTTAGGTTTTGCAAACATTTGTGTCTTTAACAAGTTTAAGGCCTGCCATATCCATGTTTAAAACATGAGTTGGATCAATAAGAAATCTCTTTCTCACAAAATGCCAAGCGATTAGGGTTGAACTGGTGGAATTACCCAAACTCTGATAAAAAAACTTTTGTGTTCATTTGTGGTGTGCGAATTAATTTTCTTCACTTACATTTGTTTTTTTTTAATTTTTTCTCTAAAATTTTCATTTTACTGTGATCTATTTGCCTTCTTATATTTTTGTTTAGGAGAGATAACTCAAGTTTATATATAAGAGAAAAGTATACATCTAAAATGGAAATGCACAAATTTAGACAGAGATAATTTCAAAAAGTGTCTGTAATTTTTAGGGATTGTAAACTCTCTTTAGTTTTTATATCTTAGGTTTTTCAAACATTTGTGTCTTTAACATGTTTAAGGCAAGCAATATCCATGTTTAAAACATGTGTTGGATCAATGTGAAATCTCTTTCTCACAAAATTCCATGCTATTAGGTTTGAACTGGTGGAATTTACCAAACTTGGATAACAAAACATTTGTGTTTATTTGTTGTGTGCAAATAAATTTTCTTCACTTACATTTGTTTTTGTTATAAATGTTTTTTTCTAAAATTTTCTTTTTTCTATGTTCTTTTTTGTTGTCTTATATTTTTGTTTAAGAGAGATAACTCAAGTTTATATTTAAGAGAAAAGTATACATCTAAAATGGAAATGCACAAATTGAGACAGAGATAATTCCAAAAAGTGTTTGTAATTTTTAGGGATTGTAAACTCTCTTCATTTTTTATATCTTAGGTTTTGCAAACATTTGTGTCTTTAACAAATTTAAGGCATGCAATATCGTTATTTAAAAATTTGTTGGATCAATTACAAATCTCTTTCTCACAAAATTCCAAGCTATTAGTGTTTTACTGGTGGAATTTCCCAAACTTTGATAACAAAACTATTCTTTTCATTTGTGGTGTGTGAATAAATTTTCTTCACTTACATATTTTTTTGTTTTAAAGTTTTTTCTCTTAAATTTTAGGTTTACTGTGATCTATTTGCCTTTTTATATTTCTGATTACGTGAAATAACTAACGTTTAAATTTAAGATAAAAGTATACATCTAAAATAGAAATGCACAAATTTAGACAGAGAAAATTCAAAAAAATATCGGTAATTTTTAGGGATTGTAAACTCTCTTCAGTTTTATACCATAGGTTTTGCAATCATTTGCCTCTTTAACATGTTTCAAGCATGCAATATCCAAGCTATCAGGGTTGAACTAGTGGAATTAAACAACTCTGATAACAAAAATTTTGTGTTCATTTGTGGTGTGTGAATAAATTTTCTTCACTTACATTTGTTTTTGTTCTAAATGTTTTTCTCTAAAATTTTCATTTAATGTGATCTATTTTCCTTCTTAGATTTTTGTTTACGAAAGATAACTCAAGTTTATATTTAAGAGAAAAGTATACATCTAAAATGGAAATGCACAAATTTAGTAAGAGATAATTCCAAAAGTGTCTATATTTTTTAAGGATTGTAAACTCTCTTCAGTTTTTATATCTTATGTTTTGCAAATATTTGAGTCTTTAACATGTTTAAGTCATGCAATATCCTTGTTTAAAACATGTGTATGATCAATTAGAAATCTCTTTCTCAAAAAATTCCAAGCTATTAAGGTTGAACTGGTGGAATTTCTCAAACTTGGATAACAAAACATTTGTGTTCATTTGTGGTGGGTGAATAAATTTTCTTCACTTACTTTTGTTTTTGTTTTAAATTTTTTTCTCTAAAACTTGCTTTTTTCTGTGTTTTATCCTGCCGTCTTATATTTTTATTTATGAGAGATAACTCAAGTTTTAATTTAAGAGAAAAGGATACATCTAAAATGGAAATCCACAAATTTAGACAGAGACAATTCCAAAAAGTGTCTTTAATTTTTAGGGGTTGTAAACTGTCTTCAGTTTTCATATCTTAGGTTTTGCAATCATTTGTGTCGTTAACATTCTTCAAGCATGCAATATCCAAGTTTAAAACACATGTTGGATCAACCAGAAATCTCTTTCTCACAAAATTCCAAGCTATTAGGTTTGAACTGGTGGAATTTCCCAAACTTGGATAACAAAACTCTTGTGTTCATTTGTGCTATGTGAATAAATTTTCTTTACTTGTTTAAATTTTTTTTTTGTAAAATTTTCATTTTACTGTGATCTATTTGTTGTCTTATATTTTTGTTCACAAGAGATAACTCAAGTTTATATTTCCGAGAAAAGTATACATTTAAACATGAAATGCAAAAATTTTGACAGAGATAATTCCAAAAAGTGTCAGTAATTTTTAGGGATTATAAATTTCATTTTTTATATCTTTGGTTTTGCAATCATTTGCGTCTTTAACTTGCTTCAAGCATTCAATATCCATTTTTAATACATGAGTTGGGTCAATTAGAAATCTTTTTCCCACAAAATTCCAAGCAATTAGGGTTGAACTGGTGGAATTTCCCAAACTCTGCTAACAAAACTTTTGTGTTCATTTGTGGTGTGTGAATAAATTTCCTTCACAAACTTTTTTTTGTTTTAAATTTTTTTCTCTAAAATTTCTTTTTTCTGTAATCTATTTGCCTTCTTATATTTTTGTTTACGAGCGGTAACTCAAGTTTATATTTAAGAGAAAAGTATACATCTAAAATGGAAATGCAGAAATTTTGATAGAGATAATTCCAAAAAGTGTCTGTAATTTTTAGGGATTGTAAACTCTCTTCAGTTTTTATATCTTACGTTTTGCAAACATTTGCGTATGTACCATGTTTAAGGCATGCCATATCAATGTTTGAAACATGTGTTGGATCAATTAGAAATCTCTTTCTTACAAAATGCCAAACTATTTGGGTTGAACTGGTGGAATTACCAAACTCTGATAACAAAACTTGTGTTCATTTGTAGTGTGTGAATAAATTATCTGCACTTACATTTGTTTTTGTTTTTATTTTTTTCTCTAAAATTTTCATTTTACTGTGGTCTATTTGCCTTCTTATATTTTTGTTTATGAGAGATAACTCAAGTTTATATTTAAGAGAAAAGTATACATCTAAAATAGAAATGCACAAATTTAGATAGAGATAATTCCAAAAAGTGTTTGTAATTTTTAGGGATTGTAAACTCTCTTCAGTTTCGATATCTTAGGTTTTGCAAACATTTGTGTCTTTAACATGTTTAAGGCATGCAATAACCATGTTTAAAACATGTGTTGGATTAATTAGAAATCTCTTTCTTACAAAATTCCAAGCAATTAGGGTTGAACTGGTGGAATTTCCCAAACTTGGATAACAAAACATTTGTGTTCATTTGTGGTGTGCAAATAAATTTTCTTCACTTACATTTGTTTTTGTTATAAATTTTTTTCTCTATAATTTTCTTTTTTCTGTGTTCTCTTTTGCCGTCTTATATTTTTGTTTACAAGAGATAACTCAAGTTTATATTTAAGAGAAAAGTATACATCTAAAATTGAAATGCACAAATTTAGACAGAGATAATTCCAAAAAGTGTCTGTAATTTTTAGGGATTGTAAACTCTCTTCAGTTTTTATAACTTAGGTTTTGCAAACATTTGCGTCCTTAACATGTTTAAGGTATGCAATATCGTTATTTAAAAATTTGTTGGATCAATTAGAAATCTTTTTTCTCACAAAATCTAGGCTATTAGGGTTTAACAAAACTATTTTGTTCATTTGTGGTGTGTGAATAAATTTTCTTCACTTACATTTGTTTTTGTTTTAAAAAAATTTCTCTAAAATTTTCTCTAAAAAATTTCTCTAAAATTTTCTCTAAAAAATTTCTCTAAAATTTTCGGTTTACTATGTTTTATTTGCCTTCTTATATTTTTTATTACGTGTGATAACTCAAGTTTATATTTTAGAGAAAAGTATACATCTAAAATGGAAATGCACAAATTTAGACTGAGATAGTTCCAAGAAATGTCTGTAATTTTTAGGGATTGTAAACTATCTTTAGTTTTTATATCTCAGGTTTTACAATCATTTGCGTCTTTAATATGCTTCAAGCATTGAATATCCAAGTTAAAAACATGTGTTGGATCAATTAGAAATCTCTTTCTCACAAAATGCCAAGCTATTTTGGTTGAGTTGGTGGAATTACCCAAACTCTGAAAATAAAACTTTTTTCTTCATTTGTGGTGTGTGAATAAATTTTCTTCACTTACATTTGTTTTTGTTCTAAATGTTTGTCACTAATATTTTCATTTTACTGTGAACTATTTTCCTTCTTAGATTTTTGTTTATGAAAGATAACTCAATTTTATATTAAAGAGAAAAGTATACATCTAAAATGGAAATGCACAAATTTAGTACGAGATAATTCCAAAAGTGGCTATAATTTTTAGGGATTGTAAACTCTCTTTAGTTTTTATATCTTAGGCTTTGCTAATATTTGCGTCTTTAACATGTTTAAGTCATGCAATATCCATGTTTAAAACATGTGTATGATCAATTAGAAATCTCTTTCTCAAAAAATTTCAAGCGATAAGGGTTGAACTGGAGGAATTTCCCAAACTTGGATAAAAAAATGTTTGTGTTCATTTGTGGTGGGTGCATAAATTTTCGTCACTTACATTTGTTTATGTTTAAAATTTTTTTCTCTAAAATTTTCTTTTTTCTGTTTTCTATCTTGATGTCTTATATTTTTATTTACGTGAAATAACTGAAGTTTTAAATTAAGAGAAAAGTATACATCTAAAATGGAAATGCAGAAATTTAGATAGAGATAATTCCTAAGATTGTCTGTAATTTTTAGGGATTGTAAACTGATTTCAGTTTTTATTTCTTAGGTTTTGTAATCATTTGTGTCGTTATGGTGCTTAGGGCATGCAATATCCATGTTAAAACACATGTTGGCTCAATTAGAAATCTCTTTATCACAAAATTCCAAGCTATTAGGGTTGAACTGGTAGAATTGCACAAACTCTGATAACAAAACATTTGTGTTCATTTGTGCTCAGTGAATAAATTTTTTTACATGTTTTAAATTTTTTTTCTGTAAAATTTTCTTTTTACGGTGATCTATTTGTTGTCTTATATGTTTGTTTACGGGAGATAACTCAAGTTTATATTTAAGAGAAAAGTGTACATCTAAAACAAGAAATGCACAAATTTAGATAGAGATAATTCCAAAAAGTGTCTGTAATATTTAGGGATTGTAAACTCTCTTCAATTTTTATATCTTACGTTTTGCAATCATTTGCATCTTTAACATGCTTCAATCATGCAATGTCCATGTTTAAAACAAGTGTAGGATCAATTAGAAATCTCTTTCTCACAAAATTCCAAGCTATTAGAGTTGAACTGGTGGAATTTCCAAAACTTGGATAATAAAACTTTTGTGTTCATTTGTGGTGTGTGAATAAATTTTCTTCACTAACTTTGCTTTTTTTTAAAATTTGCCTTCTTATACTGTTATTTACGAGAGATAACACAAGTTTATATTTAAGAGAAAAGTATACATCTAAAATGGAAATGCACAAATTTAGACAGAGATAATTCCAAAAAGTGTCTGTATTTTGTAGGGATTGTAAACTCACTTCAGTTTTTATATCTTAACTTTTGCAATCATTTGCGTCTTTAAAATGCTTCAAGCATTCAATATCCATTTTTAAAACATGAGCTGGATCAATAAGAAATCTCTTTCCCACAATATTCCAAGCTATTAGGGTTCAACTGGTGGAATTTCTCAAACTCTGACAAAAAAACTTTTATGTTCATTTGTGGTGTGTGAATAAATTTTCTTCACTAACTTTATTTTTGTTTTAAATTTTTTTCTGTAAAATTTTCTTTGTTTTGTGACCTATTTCCCATCTTATATTTTTGTTAAGGAGAGATAACTCAAGTTTATATTTAAGAGAAAAGTTTACATCTAAAATGGCAATGTACAAATTTGGACAGAGATAATTCCAAAAAGTGTCTTCAATTTTTAGGCATTGTAAACTCTCTTCAATTTTTATATCTTAGGTTTTGCAAACATTTGTGTCTTTAACATGTTTAAGGCATGCAATATCCACGTTTAAAACAAGTGTTGGATCAATTAGAAATCTCTTTCTCACAAAATTCAAAGCTATTAGGGTTGAACTGGTGGAATTTCCCAAACTTAGATAACAAAACATTTGTGTTCATTTGTGGTGTGCAAATAAATTTTCTTCACTTACATTTGTTTTTGTTATAAATTTCTTCTCTAAAATTTTCTTTTTTCTGTGTTCTGTTTTGCTGTCTTGTATTTTTGTTTACGAGAGAAAACTCTCAAGTTCATATTTAAGAGAAAAGTATACATCTAAAATGGAAATGCACAAATTTAGACAGAGATAATTCCAAAAAGTATCTGTAATTTTTAGGCATTGTAAACTCTGTTCAGTTTTTATATCTTAGGTTTTGCAAACATTTGCGTCTTTAACATGTTTAAGGCATGCAATATCGTTATTTAAAAATTTGTTGGATCAATTAGAAATCTCTTTCTTACAAAATTCCAAGCTATTAGGGTTGAACTGGTGGAATTTCCAAAACTTTGATAACCAAACTATTCTGTTCATTTGTGGTGTGTGAATAAATTTTCTTCAAATACATTTGTTATTGTTTTAAAATTTTTTCTCTAAAATTTTTTGGTTTACTGTGATCTATTTGCCTTTTTATATTTTTGATTACGTGAGATAACTCAAGTTTATATTTAGGAGATTGTAAACTATCTTCAGTTTTTATATCTTAGGTTTTGCCATCATTTGTGTCGTTAACATGTTTCAAGCATGCAATATCCATGTTTAAAACACATGTTGGATCAATTAGAAATCTCTTTCTCACAAAATTCCTAGCTATTAGGGTTGAACTGGTGGAATTCCACACACTCTGATAACAAAACTTTTGTGTTCATTTGAGCTGTATGAATAAATTTTCTTTACTTGTTTAAAATTTTTTTCTGTAAAATTTTCTTTTTACTGTGATCTATTTGTTGTCTTATATGTTTGTTTACGGGAGATAACTCAAGTTTATATTTAACAGAAAAGTTTACATCTAAAACAGGAATAGCAGAAATTTAGACAGAGATAATTCCAAAAAGTGTCTGTAATATTTAGTGATTGTAAACTCTCTCCAGTTTTTATATCTTAGGTTTTGCAATCATTTGCGTCTTTAACATGCTCCAAGCATGCAATATCCATGTTTAAAACATGTGTAGGATCAATTAGAAATCTCTTTCTCAAAAAATTCCAAGAAATTAGAGTTGAACTGGTGGAATTTCCAAAACTTGGATAACAAAAATTTTGTGTTCATTTGTGGCGTGTGAATAAATTTTCTTTACTAACTTTGTTTTCTTTTTAAATTTTCCTTCTTATACTGTTATTTACGAGAGATAACACAAGTTTATATTTAAGAGAAAAGTATACATCTAAAATGGAAATGCACAAATTTTGACAAAGATAATTCCCAAATGTGTCTCTAATTTTTGTTAATTGTAAACTCACTTCAGTTTTTATATCTTAGGTTTTGCAATCATTTGCGTCTCTAACATGCATCAAGCATTCAATATCCATTTTTAAAACAAGTGTTGGATCAATAAGAAATCTCTTTCCCACAAAATTCCAAGCTATTAGGGTTGAACTGGTGGAATTTTCCAAACTCTGATAACAAAACATTCGTGTTCATATGTGGTGTGTTAATAAATTTTCTTCAGTAACTTTGTTTTTGTTCTAAATTTTTTTCTCTAAAATTTTCTTTTTACTGTGATCTATTTGCCTTCTTATATTTTTGTTTTCGAGAGATAACTCAAGTTTCTATTTAAGAGAAAAGTATACATCTAAAATGGAAATGCACAAATTTAGACAAAGATAATTCCAAAAAGTGTCAGTAATTTTTAGGGATGGTAAACTCTCTTCAGTTATTATATCTTAGGTTTTGCAATCATTTGCATCATTAAAATGCTTCAAGCATGCAATATCCATGTTTAAAACGTGTGTTGGATCAATTAGAAATCTCTTTCTCACAAAATGCCAAGCTATTAGGGTTGAACTGGTGGAATTACCCAAACTCTGATAACAAAACTTTTGTGTTCATTTGTGGTGTGTGAATAAATTTTATTCACTTACATTTCTTTTTGTTCTAAATGTTTTTCTCTAAAATTTTCGTTTTACTGTGATGTATTTGCCTTCTTAAATTTTTGTTTACGTGAGATAACTCAAGTTTATTGATAGATGCCATATTCTAACATGAGATCTAGGTTAATTATAATAGAATAACCTTTATAATTGTGTTATAGGTGGTTATTTATCGGTTTTCAAATGAAATGAGCATTTATTGAATTTGGCATTAATCACTGCCGATATTGCGTATTTCTCTCTCCTGAATTATATTTCATTATTTTTTAGTTTTATTTCTTCCTGAAATGCTTTTTATAGATTCAATTATGGAATTTCAGGAGAATTTGGGTGGAGAAGAAGATATTTACCAAAATGCCCTTAGTGAAATGGAGGTAATTTCTAGGGCAAATAGTTTTAAAAAAAGGAAAAATCATATTTAAAGGAGGAGGGGAGCGTCGAACAAAAGGGGGAGCGTGAAAGGAAAACAGAAACAGAGTATTGAAAAACAGAGGAGCACCGTCGACTGAAACAGGGGAGGATCCGAGAGGAGTTCCCCACCGCCGTTCGCCTGGCCAATACCTTTCGCCGCGCCACTGTCGTCCACCGCCGTCCACCGCCATCCAGCAACTGAGAACAACCCCGAGGAGAGCTCGAGAGAGTCTCCGTCAAGGTGATTTCGACAGTGCTATTTTTTGCTCGCCAGGCCGGGAGGGGATCCGAGAGGGCTTCTCCGGTGCCACTTCTTCTTTCTGACCATCCTCCGGCGTTGGTTACGTATTTTTGACCAGTCCCGGAGCTATTCCGACTCCAACCGAGACTCGAGAGAGCCGGTTGGAGAACGTCAGCTCTGTTTCGTTCTTCGTTGGACGTTACCTCCGTCCGTCGGCTTCTAACCGTCGTCGCCGGCGTCGTCTCTACCTCCGGCCACTCACTCTTGCTACCCGAAGCCATTAATCTCTAGGAATTGCAGCACCCGTGAGAACGAGTTGCTGCCCGAGCGAGAGGAAGAAGAAGGGGAGTAATTCGTCATTATTGAATTTAATTTTTTATATAGTTTGAACTTAGGTTTTGAATGTTAATTGAATCTGATTTGATAATTAATGTTTATTGAATATTTTTTTCTAGATATTTGATTAAATTAGCTAATTAGGGTAGGATTATAATTGAGGTTGGACTTTGGTATTTTAATCCGATTTTTATCTTTAACTCTATGCGCCCGAGAGGGGATAGACGCAAGGATTGAGAAATCGGATTCGTGGTTCCGTGGCACTCGAGAGAGGCACGAATCACCGTAAAATCCAGAGTTGACGTTTCTTATTGTGTAAGTAGTTAACCAGATGATTGCTTGATAATTTAGGATATAATTAGTGTTTAGTTCATATTAATTCATCATATTTGGTTAGGCTAGTTGACTGAAGAATACACAAAATTCAGTCCTCCCTGTGGATATGACCCTCGCTTCCCGCTAAATTACATGAACGATTCGTACGCTTGCGAGGTATTAAAGTCGATGTAACTAAAATTTTACATCATGTTTTTGGCGCCGTTGCCGGGGAGGCACGTATTAAGCGTATTTCTTTGTTCTCCATAGTCTTAGGTTAGATTTTTTATTTATTTATTTATTTTTCATAATTTTAGTTTGGTATTTTTTTATTTTTTTTGGAATTATTTTTATTTCTTCTAGTTTGTTCATATTTTTAGTAGCGAGTTTGTTAGCTTAATTTGATAGTTCATTTTGTTTCTTTTTGTGTTTTTATGCACAGGCGCCGCTCCCTAGGTGGACCATTAGCTCCCTTTGTTGAAGAGGTAGAACATATTTGTAGGAAAACACCCGAAGTCAAGTTAGGAGCTACCATGGCCAATCAGGGCGAACCATTACAGTTACCTGCAGCAGGTGACCGTAGAGCCCTAAGGGATTATTCTACCCCATCCCACTTCACATCACCTTCTTGCATTATATTGCCACCCACTACTGCCGCCAGTTATGAGTTGAAACCGGGTGTGATCAAACTCCTCCCTACATTCTATGGGTTGGAGAAGGAGGACCCATATTACCACATCAAGGAATTCTTAGATATTTGTGCAACTTTTAAATTCCAGAATTTCTCAGATGACTCTATCCGGTTAAGACTTTTTCCATTTTCACTTAAGGATAAGGCCAAGTCTTGGCTTAATTCCTTAGAGGTGGGCGGCATTACTTCATGAGACACATTAGTCACGAAATTTTTGTCCAAGTACTTTCCCATTCAGAGAACTACAGCCCTCAGGAGAGAAATCTCCAACTTTATGCAGCAGGAGGGTGGACACTTTTATGAGGCTTGGGAGAAATGGAAGGATTTCATCCGTAGGTGTCCGCATCATGGGTTTGAGAAATGGCATTTAGTGCAATAATTTTATCAAGGTCTTACACCCCAGGTTAGATCCATGGTAGATGCAACGAGTGGTGGGAGTTTGATGGGTAAGAGTGCTAGTGAGGCATGGGATTTTTTTGAAACGTTGAGTGATTAATCTCAACAATGGGGTTCGTCATTTAATGTTGATAGGAGATCCCACGAAGCCAAAAGAGGGGGTCTCTATGAGTTAGTGAAACACCTATGCTCATGGCCAAGATTGAAGGGTTGACTAGAAAAATTGATGCCCTTATGGTGTCCAAGAGTTCACCTGCTCCTAACCCATCTACTGTCTGTGCCATATGCACTGGTTCATCTCATCCCACACAAATGTGTCCATCTAGTTCATCCTACCCAGAGCTCATTGAGGACTTGAATGCAGTCCAGAATTTTCATAGACCAAACCGAAATGATCCTTTTTCAGAAACATATAATCCGGGTTGGGCTAGGCACCCAAATTTCTCATGGTCCAAGGGCCCACAGGTTGGGGGTCCTCTAGGGTTTACTCAACCCCAAACTCCGCGCCCACACTTCACTCAACAGCCATTGATTCCACAAAAACCTTCACTTGAGGATACACTTCAATTATTCATGCAGAATACACAGTCCTCTATTGCTAAACTTGAAATGCAAGTGAGTCAGTTGGCCAGCCACATGAGTGAACAAGCACAAATTAGACTCCCAAGTCAAACCATTCCTAACCCCAAAAGCACACATGAGAATGGGTTGAGTTCCAAACCCCACCATGAGCAAGCCAAAGCCATAACCACCCTTAGGAGTGGTCGTGAGTTGAACAATGGGGTAGGGATCACTAAGTCTAAGGAGTCAAAAGATGACAATGGGGACACATCATTGAGTGAAGAACCTCCAAGTTCTCCACCAACAGCCAAGCAGATCCCTAACCACGTCCCACTAGCCCCTTATCCGCAGAGGTTATCGGGCCCACCTAGGAAAGGAGATAGCATGCATGAAACGTTGGAACTGTTTAGTAAGGTTCACATTAACATTCCACTTCTTGATGCTATTAGGCAAGTCCCTGCCTATGCCCGATTTTTGAAAGACCTTTGTACACAGAAGAGAAAACAACATGTTAACAAAAAGGTCTTTCTTACTGAGAATGTAAGGTCAATTCTGAAGCATAACACTCCTCCCAAAGTTAAAGATCCTGGATGTCCCACAATTTCATGTGTCATTGGTGAACATACCATCCAGAGAGCTCTTCTTGACTTAGGGGCAAGTGTGAATTTGCTTCCTTTCTTTGTGTACCAGCAATTAGGTTTGGGGGAATTGAAGCCTACTCCCATCACACTTCAACTAGCTGACCGTTCTGTCAAGATACCACGAGGAATAGTTGAAGATGTTTTGATAAAAGTGGACAAATTTCTGTTCCCGGTTGATTTCATTGTTCTTGATACAGAACCAGTAGTCGATGTGACCAACCAAATTCCTGTCATACTAGGACGTCCCTTCTTAGCCACATCTAATGCTATCATTCATTGTAAAAGTGGTGAGTTGGAGTTGTCTTTTGGAAATTTTAAGGTCTCATTGAATGTATTTAATGCCGGGCACCACCCACTTGAGTCTGATGATCTGAGTCCTGCATTTAATATAGAAACTGTTATGCTTGATAACAAATCCACTCTTGAATCTTTTGAGTCTTGCATAACATCTTTAGACATGGACTATTTTGATGAGGAAACATATTTCCGAGAGGTTAATTCTTTACTCAATTCTGTACCTCTGTTGGAGGAAGCTTATGAGGTTATCACAACTGAACATCCACAGGATCTTCCTCTTGACTTGGACAAACCTCTTGAAACTTCCAAGCTAGACCTTAAGCCACTCCCTCCCACATTGAAGTATGCGTTCTTGGGACCCATGAACTCATTACCAGTCATTATTTCCTCTTATTTGAGTACTGAGTAGGAGGAACAATTGATTGAAGTTTTACAAGCACACAGAGAGGCATTGGGGTGGACTCTTGATGCCTTAAAAGGGATTAGCCCCTCCATATGCATGCATCGTATTCATTTGGAGGAGGGGACTAAAGCCTCACGTGAGATGCAACGTAGGTTAAATCCCCATATGCTGGAGGTTGTGAGAGAAGAAGTCATCAGGTTGCTTGTGACAGGAATCATTTACCCTATTTCCGATAGCACCTGGGTGAGTCCAATTCAAGTTGTCCCTAAGAAACTGGGGATAACGATAATGAAAAATGAGAGTGGTGAATTGATTCCCACAAGAACTACCACCAAGTGGCGTGTCTGCATTGACTATAGAAAACTTAATTCCGCCACTAGGAAGGATCACTTCCCACTACCTTTCATTGATCAGGTACTAGAGCGATTGGCCGGCCACAATTTTTATTGCTTCTTAGATGGATACTCCGGCTACAATCAAATTCCCATTGCTCCAGAAGACCAGGAAAAGACCACATTCACGTGTCCGTTTGGCACCTATGCTTACAGACGCATGCCTTTTGGTTTATGCAATGCGCCAGCCACTTTCCAATGATGCATGATGAGTATCTTTTCTGACATGATTGGTGAATTTTTAGAGGTCTTTATGGATGACTTTTCTGTGTTTGGCTCTAGTTTTGATACATGTCTACACAATCTTTCACTCGTATTGTCCCGTTGCATTAAGTCCAATTTAGTCTTGAATTGGGAAAAATGCCACTTCATGGTGAAAGAAGGAATTGTTTTAGGACATGTAGTGTCTGAGCGGGGTGTAGAAGTGGACAAAGCCAAGGTTGACCTAATTGCCAATCTGCCACCACCTACTTCTGTGAAGGGGGGGGGTGCGTTCTTTCCTTGGCCATGCTAGGTTCTATAGGCGTTTCATTAAAGACTTTAGCAAAATTTCTCGTCCTTTGACGAATTTACTTGCTCAAGATGTTGCTTTCGCCTTTGATGATGCCTGTATTCATGCTTTTGAAACACTGAAGAAATGTTTGTCCACTGCACCCATTGTCCAACCCCCTATTTGGTCTTTGCCTTTTGAGTTGATGTGTGATGCCTCTGACTATGCATTGGGGGCTGTTTTGGGGCAAAAGACGGATAAAATGCACTGTGTCATTCAATATGCTAGCCGAACTCTTCATGATGCTCAATTGAATTATACTACCACTGAGAAGGAGTTGCCAGCTGTTGTGTTTGCCTTGAACAAATTCAGATCATATCTGTTAGGGTCAAAGGTTATAGTGTTCACTGATCATTCTGCTTTGAAGTACTTATTATCCATCAAGGACACTAAACCTCGCTTGATTAGATGGATCTTGTAATTGCAAGAATTTGACCTTGAGATTCGAGATAAGAAGGGTTGTGTAAATGATTCCTTCCCTGATGAACAACTTCTCCAAGTATCCCAGTTGCCTTGGTTTGCTGACATAGTCAACTATCTTGTAACTCATAAGATTCCTGATTATTGGAGTAAACAAGATAGGTTGAAATTCTTTTCCCAAGTCAAACATTATTTTTGGGATGACCCTTATTTGCTCAAGGTGTGTTCTGACCAAGTCATTAGGCGTTGTGTACATGAGCAAGACTTTGCCAACATTCTTGAATTTTGTCATTCCCACGCATGTGGTGGACATTTTGGTGCTAGAAAGACTGCGGCTAAAGTCTTGCAATGTGGTTTCTATTGGCCTTCATTATTTAGAGATGCCCATGAGTTTTGTCAGGTGTGTGATAAATGCCAACGAACTGGTTTTTTGTCTAGGAAGAACATGATGCCTCTTAACCCCATTCTTATTGTTGAATTGTTTGATGTGTGGGGTATTGACTTCATGGGTCCTTTTCCTGTCTCGTTCGGCTATCAATACATTCTTGTTGCTGTTGAATATGTCTCTAAATGGATTGAAGCTATATCATGTAAGACAAACGATCACAAAGTGGTGGTAAAGTTTTTAAAAGAAAATATCTTTAATCGGTTTGGTACCCCGAGAGCGATCATCAGTGATGGGGGATCTCATTTTTGTAACAGAGCATTTGAGACCTTATTGAAGAAATATTCCATCACTCATCGGGTGTCCACTCCGTACCACCCGCAAACTTGTGGTCAAGTGGAAATCTCTAATAGGGAGATCAAACGGATTTTGGAGAAGTTGGTTCGCTTTGATAGGAAAGATTGGTCCACTCGATTG